>NC_046156.1:81440205-81782709 GCF_011064425.1 Rattus rattus
AAGAGTAATTGTGGCTTCATAGAAGGAATTCGGTAGTGCTCCATCTGTTTCAATTTTGTGGAATAGTTTGGCTAATATTGGTATGAGGTCTTCTATGAAGGTCTGATAGAATTCTGCACTAAACCTGTCTGGACCTGGGCTCTTTTTGGTTGGGAGACCTTTAATGACTGCTTCTATTTCCTTAGGAGTTATGGGGTTGTTTAACTGGTTTATCTGTTCCTGATTTAACTTCGGTACCTGGTATCTGTCTAGAAATTGTCCATTTCCTGTAGATTTTCAAGTTTTGTTGAATATAGGCTTTATAGTAAGATCTGATGATTTTTTGAATTTCCTCTGAATCTGTAGTTATGGCTCCCTTTTCATTTCTGATTTTGTTAATTTGGACACACTCTCTGTGTCCTCTCGTTAGTCTGGCTAGGGGTTTATCTATCTTGTTGATTTTCTCAAAGAACCAACTTTTGGTTCTGTTGATTCTTTCTATGGTCCTTTTTGTTTCTACTTGGTTGATTTCAGCTCTGAGTTTGATTATTTCCTGCCTTCTACTCCTCCTGGGTGTATTTGCTTCTTTTTGTTCTAGAGCTTTTAGGTGTGCTGTCAAGCTGCTGACATATGCTCTTTCCTGTTTCTTTCTGCAGGCACTCAGCGCTATGAGTTTTCCTCTTAGCACAGCTTTCATTGTGTCCCATAAGTTTGGGTATGTTGTACCTTCATTTTCATTAAATTCTAAAAGTTTTTAATTTCTTTCTTTTTTTCTTCCTTGACCAGGTTATCATTGAGTAGAGCATTGTTCAATTTCCACGTATATGTGGGCATTCTTCCCTTATTGTTATTGAAGACCAGTTTTAGGCCGTGGTGGTCTGATAGCACGCATGGGATTATTTCTATCTTTCTGTACCTGTTGAGGCCCATTTTTTGACCAATTATATGGTCAATTTTGGAGAAAGTACCATGAGGAGCTGAGAAGAAGGTATATCCTTTTGCTTTAGGGTAGAACGTTCTATAAATATCCGTAAAGTCCATTTGGCTCATGACTTCTCTTAGTCTGTCTACGTCTCTGTTTAATTTCTGTTTCCATGATCTGTCCATTGATGAGAGTGGGGTGTTGAAATCTCCTACTATTATTGTGTGAGGTGCAATGTGTGTTTTGAGCTTTAGTAAGGTTTCTTTTACATATGTAGGTGCCCTTGTATTTGGGGCATAGATATTTAGGATTGAGAGTTCATCTTGGTGGATTTTTCCTTTGATGAATATGAAGTGTTCTTCCTTATCTTTTTTGATGACTTTTAGTTGGAAATTGATTTTATTTGATATTAGAATGGCTACTCCAGCTTGCTTCTTCCGACCATTTTCTTGGAAAGTTGTTTCCCAGCCTTTCACTCTGAGGTAGTGTCTGTCTTTGTCTCTGAGGTGTGTTTCCTGTAGGCAGCAGAATGCAGGGTCCTCGTTGCATATCCAGTTTGTTAATCTATGTCTTTTTATTGGGGAGTTGAGGCCATTGATGTTGAGAGATATTAAGGAATAGTGATTATTGCTTCCTGTTATATTCATATTTGGATGTGAGGTTGTGTTTGTGTGCTTTTCTTCTCTTTGTTTTGTTGCCAAGACGATTAGTTTCTTGCCTCTTTTTGGGTATAGCTTGCCTCCTTATGTTGGGCTTTACCATTTATTATCCTTTGTAGTGCTGGATTTGTAGAAAGATATTGTGTAAATTTGGTTTTGTCATGGAATATCTTGGTTTCTCCATTTATGTTAATTGAGAGTTTTGCAGGATACAGTAGCCTGGGCTGGCATTTGTGTTCTCTTAGGGTCTGTATGACATCAGTCCAGTATCTTCTGGCCTTCATAGTTTCTGGCGAGAAGTCTGGTGTGATTCTGATAGGTCTGCCTTTATATGTTACTTGACCTTTTTCCCTTACTGCTTTTAATATTCTTTCTTTATTTTGTGCGTTTAGTGTTTTGACTATTATGTGACGGGAGGTGTTTCTTTTCTGGTCCAATCTATTTGGAGTTCTGTAGGCTTCTTGTATGCCTATGGGTATCTCTTTTTTTTAGGTTAGGGAAGTTTTCTTCTATGATTTTGTTGAAGATATTTACTGGTCCTTTGAGCTGGGAGTCTTCACTCTCTTCTATACCTATTATCCTTAGGTTTGATCTTCTCATTGAGTCCTGGATTTCCTGTATGTTTTGGACCAGTAGCTTTTTCTGCTTTACATTATCTTTGACAGTTGAGTCAATGATTTCTATGGAATCTTCTGCTCCTGAGATTCTCTCTTCCATCTCTTGTATTCTGTTGGTGAAGCTTGTATCTACAGCTCCTTGTCTCTTCTTTTGGTTTTCTATATCCAGGGTTATTTCCATGTGTTCTTTCTTGATTGCTTCTATTTCCATTTTTAATTCCTTCAACTGTTTGATTGTGTTTTCCTGGAATTCTTTCAGGGATTTTTTTGATTCCTCTCAGTAGGCTTCTACTTGTTCTCTAAGGGAGTTCTTCACGTCTTTCTTGAAGTCCTCCAGCATCATGATCAAATATGATTTTGAAACTAGATCTTGCTTTTCTGGTGTGTTTGGATATTCCATGTTTGTTTTGGTGGGAGAATTGGGCTCCGATGATGCCATGTAGTCTTGGTTTCTGTTGATTGTGTTCCTGTGCTTGCCTCTCGCCATCAGATTATCTCTAGTGTTACTTTGTTCTGCTAATTCTGACAGTGGCTAGACTGTCCTATAAGCCTGTGTGTCAGGAGTGCTGTAGACCTGTTTTACTGTTTTCTTTCAGCCAGTTATGGGGACAGAGTGTTCTGCTTTCGTGTGTGTAGTTTTGCCCCTCTACAGGTCTTCAGCTGTTCCTGTGGGCCTGTGTCTTGAGTTCACCAGGCAGGTCACTTGCAGCAGAAAAGTTGGTCTTACCTGTGGTCCCGAGGCTCAAGTTTGCTCGCGGGGTGCTGCCCACGGGTTCTCTGTGGTGGCAGCAACCGGGAAGATCTGCGCCGCCCTTTCTGGGAGCCTCCTTGCACCAGGGTTCCAGATGGCCTCCGGTGTTTTCCTCTGGAATCTATATATGGAAAATTCTTTCAGAATATGTTCTTAGTCAATTATTCTAGGTGGTACATTTTAGGTGTCATATATTAAATACGTTTTGATCATTTTATGTAAACTTAAGAGTAAATTATAATATGACTTTCTGATTACTTCTCATCATACCTGATGTGTGAGTCCCATAAAGAATAAACTTGGGATTTGAATCCCAGCTCAAACTATGACTTCAAAACAGTAACCTTAAAACTAAACTACTATACCTGCCTTGAGTAAATCCTTAGCTTTTACAATAGGAGGCTAAAATTTCCAAAAGCCAAATCCAGAGTGTATATAGAAAGTTGTTCAAATGGAATACAAATTCAATCCCCAGTCTTGCAGGATAACATTGAAGGTAATATGACCCTGCAAATTGTAGTGGAACACATGAACAGATCCAATTTATCGAGGGCCATCTAGCTTGATGCTCATGCCAAGTTTTCTACACCAATGAAACAGTGCTTCCCTCACTGCCTGAGACAGTTTCTTCTTTATGTGAGGAACATTTAACAGTCTATCTCCAGTTTGTTATCTGACAGAGAGAGGCTAGTTATATTCAAGATCTCTCCAAATGCTTCTACTAATTTCATAAACTCCAACTAGAAATATTCCCCAGTGAACATTAATAACACCATTCAAATTATCCCATAGGTAAGAATTGAAAATTAAAAGTATTACATGAATTTTGTAAATGATATTGATGTAAATTTGGAAGATGTGAATATGTCTCAAGAATATCAAATTATATTCAATAACATATATATGATATATATGATATATATATGTGTATATATATGATATATATATATATATATGTCATTGGATCATTGGGTCATGTTGGATTCATTAGAATATGGTCACTAAATAGATAATCTGGGTTCCCCTCCTAATTATTGGACAGGATGTATATTAGCTTCAGATTTGAAGGTACATGATTTTCTCATGACTGCTTCATGTCAGCTCATTTATAAAGTAGAACAAAATGGTGATCCCTATGAGATTCAAAAGGAAGTCTCTACATCTGTTGTTTGTTTATTTTTCATTGTTGTTTATTTTTGGCTTTGTTTTGTTTTGCTACAGTGCTTTTGCCTCTGTAATAATAAAGACTCTTTGCTTCTTACAGATCTGATTATCTTGAAATATTTGTGTTAGAGATATTTTCTATTTGTATTCTCTATAATTTGGCATAAATGTCTTAATGCTTACTTGCAGAATCATATCATCCTCTGCACCAAACCAGTATTATTTTAGCATAATCTATGATTCACTACTGATCCTTCACTCTATTTTACTATAGTACTTCAAGACAAAGATATCTACTTTACAGTAGATAGCCAGCATATATTGATAGTTTAAACTAGTTCTAATTATGGGGGAAAACAAGCAATTTACACAATAAAGGAGAAATGTTTGTTAGCTTTCTTGGAAAAATAATTTGAACTCTAAGTTTGACTTTAGCAACTATTTGAAATATAAAAACATTCATTATATTACAGAACATACTGAAAATTGTATAGTATTCATACGAATATTATAACCTATTGATATGAGTGTATTTCTTCCTAAAACCCCATATGACTGCAGAGATTCTCTCTTTCCTACTGATTTTTCACTGAGCATATTTTAATCACTCTCTAATATGTACACAGTATAATAAAATTAAATACCTCATACCTGTACTTTTACTAAATATGTGAAAATATTCTTCATATTCATTATTATTATAGTATAACTGTTATCTACATAATATTTGAATGAATAACTATATAACTTTGAAACATTTTAAAATATTCACTAGGAAATTTAATAGCATATAATTTTTATTTAAAAGGGCAAGAGTCCATATAGATATGAAGAGATGACTTCAAAGGCTTCACAGATATTAGGCTGACTGAGATGAAGTCAGAATGGATTAGCATGATTCAACTTCAGTGATCATCCTCATTACAGGGAATATACATTTTAGAGTGATTCTAATGTATACATGGAACACAAAATCAAGTGAAGACAGAAAATAATTTGCATCATAGTGGTTACAATGGGTAACAGTTGTCAAATTTTGGGAAGAACCAGTAACGATTCTTTCCCAGATGCTGCAAAGTCATAGATATCCTGCATCCTTGGGTTTTCAACACATAGGAAGAACAACAATATCTACCAACCAGACCCCTCAGAATTCTCAGAGACTAAACCACTAACCAAAGAGAGACCCATGGCTCCAGCTTCATATGTAGCAGAGGATAGCCATGTCAAATGCCAGGGCAGGGAGGTGGGAATACATGGGTGAGTGGGGGAAGCACCCTCATAGAAGCATGCAAAAAAGGATGGGATAGGGGTTTTCCAGAGGTGAAACTGGGAAAGGGGATAACATTTAAAATGTAAATAAATAAAATTTCCAATATAAAAATAAAGAGAGAGAAAGCACACCACCAGCAGCAAGGCAGGAATTCCAGTCGAGCAATGAAGACACCAACACACCCACAAAACTTTCAACCCTCAATGTATCCTGTCTACAAGAAATTCAGACACAGAGGATGGAACAGAGACACATGACCAGCTAAAAATGAGCCTGACTTGAGAGCTATCTATGAGCAAGAACCAGTTTCTAAACCTATTAATGATATTCTGTTATGCTTGCAGACAGGAGTATCTTGTTTCTGAGAGGCTCCACCTAGCAGCTGACTCAGACAGGTACAGACACCCACGCAGTGAATGGAGCTTAGAGACTTATGGAAGAATAGGAAGAAGGATTATAGCCCTGATGTGGATAGAAACTCTACAGGAAGGCCAACAGAATCAACTAACCTGGTATCTTAGGGCTCTCAGAGACTGAACCAGTATCTAATCAGCATACACAGAATGGACCTAGACCTTCCCACACATATGGAACAGATGTGCAGCTTGGTCTTCACGTGAGTCTTGATCAACTAGAACAAGACTAACCCAAAAGCTGTAGCCTATCTGTGGGATATGTTCCTCTAGCTGGGTGACTTTGTCTGGTCTCAGTGGGAAAGAGGACTTGATAAGACAGAACAGGGGTGTTCCCTAAGGGGGCACACCCACTAAGAGGAGAAGGAGATGGCATAATGGGAGGATGGGAGGATGGGGGTTAGGGAGTAAGTGTTATGGAATGGGTTGACAGGGAGCGGGCAGTGAGCAGGATTTAAGGGTGAGTAAGTAAATGGAAAAAAAACCTGGAAAAAGTAACTCCTCCTGCTTTAATTTATCCCTTTTTGCAACTTTATTATGGCATTCATTACAATGTAGTATATGAACATTTTTCAATAGAAAATGGCATCCAGATTTTATTCTTCTTCCATATCATTAGTTTTATACACTTAACTTATAGTACAGCTCACACATAAAAATATGTGTATGTTGCAAAATATTTCATTTTAGATTTAGTTACAGTGGTCAAGAACTGTGGAATTTGTTTTTCATTTCTGTTTATTCACATAAACACCAATAAAACATATAAATTCAATTATTTTCATTGGTTATAAGAGCTCCTGAAAGAGGCTGTTTGTCCAATATGAATAAATAAAGCAATAAAGCACATGAAATGTGAAAATTTTCATATACTATAAAATATATAACAGTTTCAGTGAGTCAAAACCAAGAACCCATCTTAAAACTGCAGCTGCTAATAAATCTCAAACTCAGATGCCTAAAGAACTTCCCATCAAAGTTGCAATAAATTCATAGTTTTACTGTCTGGGTGACCTTTCTTCTCATTCTTCTTTTTCTTCCCAATGGTTGCACATGAAACCTTTGTGCCTTCCAAACTTTTTTTTTTTTTGTCTTTAGATGTTTTCCTTTAAGTGATCTATCCAACCCCAAATAGCTTCTGTACTTCCTCATAAGCCATTTCTTACTCTGTGGGGAACTGATACAGAAGACCTGACCTTGGTTTTAAAGGAAATTGAAAGAAGAAAAGGAGTGGAAACTAAAGCATTGTGAAGACCTGAACTATTCAAGGTCAGACACAAATCAGAATATAATCTGATTCTAGAGAAGTGTTATGTCCTATTGCTTTCACTTTTAACTATTTTTAAACCTTCTAAGTGTATTGTTTATATTTAAAAGGGTAAAGCATATTCTATAGCACCACTCTGTTATGTATGCTAATATAATTAATATTCCAAAGACAGGCATGCATAGGACTCTTCCATCACTACCATGCAATTAGAGACCAAAATAGTGTCCTTTTGTATGTGTCAGTACATCTGAGCATTCTTAACTTCAAAAATTAACAATTCCCCATTAAATAAGAAAATGAACTGATATGGCATGATTGCATGAGATCAACTCATTGGAAATAGCAAAGAATTGGCCATAGTATAGAGTTGCTCTGGACCATCTATGTTATGTCATGGTTTGTATGTCACAAAATTCCTTCTTAGTAATTTGATCTCATGACAGCAACAATTATTAAGATTTTAAATCTGTATATGTTATTATCCTTTACTACCTACCTATTTCTTTTATAAATTATTGCGATAATGCTTACTACAATGCTTACTACAACTAACAAATGTTCTAGCAGCAGGTCATTCATTATATAAAGCCTCTAATATAATTATGTCAAAATATATTTCGTAGTTGCTTTCAAAATGTTAATCTATGTTAGTTTCATGGAAAAAAAGATCAGATTCATAGAAAGGAAAATAATATCATAAATATAAAGATTTCCTAAGAAGATATTTTACCTTTTAAGGCTTCATTGGAATTTGAGAACAACTTTGATGAAAAAAATGGAAAAAAATATAGGCCAAACATTCAGGCAAGAGAAATAGGACACAGAATTTCAAGAGAATATAAGTGATATTCAAAACTATTTTCTTTTATTTATAAAGTGAGACTCTTCAGAGAGTGACGACACATCAAAATGTCTTCTAAGTTAATCCATTTATTTCTTTATTTTGTGTATGTGATATAAACTCATGCATTTTTACTGCACCCAACCCCCTTCTCTAACACACACACACACTCACATATATATAGAGAGAGAGAAGAGAGAGAGAGAGAGAGAGAGAGAGAGAGAGAGAGAGAGAGAGAGAGAGAGAGAGTGTGGGGGGGCGTGGGGGGGGTCAGAAAATAACTCCTGGCAGTTTCTTCTCTCTTCCTTCATGTTGAATCATGGCATCAAATTCAGATCATGATTTTTGGTGGGTATAACTTTACTGGATGTGCTATGTCACTCAGCTCTTTGGTACATCTCATGAGTACTCATGCATTTAGAATTGTGCACCTAGAGTAGATCCTTATGTGTTCTCCTGTTCTTAGAGCATCAGCTCATGTGTTCTCACATACATCAGCCAGCAGCACATGTATATATTTGCTCTTATGTGAGTAGTTCCAGAAACCTTTCCTTCTGGAAGCTGCTCTCTAATTTTCTTTTGTAGTCTTCCATCAAATAATGTATTACTCAAACTATATAGAGAGTTATACCTTTTGTATCCATTTTATATAGATGATTTTAGTTACATATATTTTCTACATATTCACATATATACGTGAACATACAGACAAACATATTCATATAAATACTTAGTCTTATTGTTTTCAGTCTGTCATGCTTATCTGTGAACTATGCGCTGGTTTCCAAGGTGTTCCTTGTATTTTTTATGACATAAGAAAGAAAAAAAAAACACACACTCCACTATGTTCATAGCAGACTTATTTATAGTAACCAGAAGCTGGAAAGAACCCAGATGTCCTTCAAAGAAGGAATGGATTCAGAAAATGTGGTATATTTACCCAATAGAGTACTACTCAGTTATTAAAAATGAAGACTTCATGAAATATTTAGGTAAATGGATGGAACTAGAAAATATCATCCTGAGTGAGGTAATCCAGTCACAAAAGAATACATATAGCATGCACTTATTGCTAAGTGGATATTAACCTAAAAGCTCGAATTACCCAGTTTACAATTCACAGACCACATGACGCTCAAGACAAAGGAACACCAAAATATGGATCCTTCAGTTCTTTTTAGAAGGGGGAACAAAAGACTCAAAGGAGAAAGTACAGGGACAAAGAGTGAATCAGGAACTAAAGCAAAGGTTATCCAGGGTCTGTCCCACCTGGAGATCCACCCTATATGCAGCCACTATCGCTGATACCAAGAAGTACTTTGCTGACAGGAGCCTGATATTGATGTCTTCTGAGTCTCTACCAGAGCCCTACTGATACAAAATGAGCATTCTTGCAGCTAACCAGAGGACTGAGCCGAGCACCCCACGAGAAGTTAGATATAGGACTGAAGGAGTTGAAGGGGTTTGAAAACCCATAGGAAGAACAATAATATCAACCAACCAGAACTCCCAGAGCTCCCAGGGACTAAACCACCAACTAAAGAGTACACATGGAAGGACCCATGGCTCAAGCCTCATATGTAGCAGAGGATGTCATTGTCTGGCATCAATAGGAGGAAAAGCCCTTGGTCCTGTGAAGGCTCATTTCCCCAGTGTAGGGGAATACCAGGGTGTTGAGGTCGGAGTAGGTGGGTGAGAGTGGGAGCATTTTAATAGAAGCAGGGGAAAGGAGGAGGAGGGATGGAAGAGGGAGAAAGGCGATTTAACATTTGAAATGTAAATACATAAAATATCCAATAAAAATTCACTTCTAATGAAAGAGATTACTCTCAGCCAAAAATGAGTAATAATGAATTCAGCAATCAGTAACTTTCTGATTTTGAAGGTGTCTTATGTTCCTTTTATGTTAAACTCAAAAGAAGCCCATAAAAATTTGAAATAACAAAATATATTGTGCAGACATCACAGAGACAGGTCACAGCATGTAGGTTTCAAATGTAATGACTTCCAAAGTTGATGCAAATTTGTAAACTGCCTAATCAATTCATTGTGAATGTTTTACTACGCATCTAGTTAAATACAGAGGTGGAGAGCAAATGACAAGGAAGTAGAAAAAGATAGCTCCAGATAATATTTGCCTTTTCATTGTTAACATTCTATCTTTAAAGAATCATGAAATTGTAGTCAGTCAGTCTACGGGGTCATTAAAAGCCTTCTTCCAAAAAATTCTAAGTAATTAGACTTGACACATTTTTTCCAATACAAAAATATAAAAATGGGCCAGTGAAGAACTATTGTTTGTAATAGCATGTATGTGGCCTGCCTGTTTTGTACTGTGTTTGAAGGTAACACAATGCTGAAGAAAGATGATAGTGAACATTCTGAGTCAGTTATTTTGTTCATTGATAAACATCTCCATGTCTGCATTTCCCATAAGGCTAAATATTGAAAGAACAACTACATCTTATACATATTCTTTTCTAACATTGTGTATAATATAGTCTGACAATTAGGAAATTTATAATACATGAAAACTGAATAAATGTAGATATAATTTCAAATAACTGAGTAAATTATAAAACTGATTTAGAAAGGAAGATTGCATTATTAGGAACCCAAACAAATGACACAAATGATTTTGACATTTTGGTTCAGCATTTCCTACCATCAATATAGTTTCTGTGAACAATTTTTATATTACTATTGAAAATACAAAAGGAATCCAAGTACTCCTGGAAATTCTTCTCTAATCTCCATATATTTGCCATGGTGTGTGTGTGTGTGTGTGTGTGTGTGTGTGTGTGTGTGTGTGTGTGTGTGTGTGTGTGTGTTTGCCTGTGCACATGTATGACCACATAATTCTAATCAATGCATTTCAAAGTAAAAAACACTGAAAAGTTGCACTTCACATTTCTTATAATAGTAATATTATTATACACATGCACACAGACACACACACACACACACACACTGACAGACACACACATACCACACATTTTATTTGTACCTTTTTTATCTATTTCCTTTATAAGTTTATATTATATTTATTTATAATCATTTGACGCTTTATGTACTATATATTACTAAAATATATTATAGTTTCCTACAAGTTCTATTGACCACATGCATGCATACTCGGGGATCCATCTGATTTCTGGAGTAACCCAACTTTTTGTCTTTTAAAAAATCTCTGTGATATCTCATATACCTTTGGGTGTGGGGCCAAATACAGGAGTTTTTTTCTTTTTAGTATAAGAGGCAAAACCTTAAAGAAACTTGTAATGATTTGAAATAAAATGTCTTGTACAGAATCAAGAAGAGTGATACTATTAGGAGGTATGGACTTGTTGGAGTAGGTATGGCTTTGTTGAAAGAACTGTGTCACTAAAGGTAAGTTTTGAGGACTCAGGTACTCAATGTGCATCTTCCTGCTGCCTATATATCCTGATGCAAAACTCTCATTCATTCTTAAGCTTGCAAGCCTCCATGCTTCCTGACATGACAAAATATGAACGAAACCTCTGAAATTGTAAGCTAGCCCCAATTAGATGCTTTCCTTTAAAAGAGTTGATGTGGTCATTGTAACTCTTACAGCAATGAAAATCCTAAGACAAAAATTGAATTTACATCTCCAACCATCAGTTGCCAAAAGCTCTTCACCTAAGAGTGGGACTCAATTTTACCTTCCCCCATCCATGCTAATATTTGTTTTGCTTGACCTTACATAAATCCTCCTACACATGTTGTCCAAAATACTGTTAGTTCATGTGTGTAACTGCCTATATGGCTCTTGCAATCATTCTTGCTCTTTCCCACGAGGACTTCGCCTAGGAAGAATGTGCTTGATAATGATGTGTTATTTAGGGTTAAAGCCTCTGTAGTTAACTGTTCTAAATATTTACCAATTGTGAGGTTTTGTGTTTAAGCTTCTTATATAAGTGTTGAGAGATGTATTAAAATGTGAAATGACAGTAAGTCATTAGAATTTAGATGAATAATATATCTATGTTTAGAGCAATCACACATCTCTCTTACAGCATAGCAACTGTTCAGTCAGTTTCTTGTCTAATAAAAGTGCCAAGTAATTTGATCCTTTGGAGAGGGCCTTAGATACAATCAGGAAGCATTTGGTTACTTCTAAGACATTCATATACTACTGCACAGGTGCGCATATCCTGGCATGCAGTCTATAGCTCACTGATTTCACAGTTGTGTGAGATTCATGACTTCTTTTTCTCCCACAGTAGAGTGCATAGTACCTAAAAGAGTATAAAGCTAGCCAATAGGTAGAAAAACTCCTACTTAGGTATCAGGACTCCATATATGGTAAATAAATTATGTGGTATCTTCAGCAGTATCGTCTTACCATCAAGTTCTTGTGAGATAATCAAAACCAAAGGGAATAGTCTGTAATATTTTGGGTGTCAATAGAACCACAGATGCCAAAAAAGCCTAAAACAGTTAGACCAGACTTTGTACTGGGATTTTTACTTTTCAGACTATGATGTGAGTTTGTGGAATACTCAATTTAAAATCCTTTTTTATTTTTTAATTCATATATCTTATGAATCTAGAGTAGTAGGTGTCACATAACATTTTTAAAGTACTTAATATTAGATGTCTGTCTTCTCTCTCTACATTCCTTTTCCATTTCCAAATTCCAATTCCTGTTTCATTTCCCTGTTTCCATTTCCCCTTTACAGAAAACTGTTCTATCTCCCTTCCCTTAAAACCTCCTCCTCATGGACCCTTAATAGTTTCCTGGCATCTAATGGCATACCAAACAAATCAAACGACACAGATGCAAAGATTAAAAACTAATATGTACATGTGAAGAAAAGCAGGAAATGATTGTCATTCTCAGTCTGGAATACATTAGTTAGAACAATTTTTATCCAGTTCCATATATTTACCTGAAAATTACTTAATGTTTTTCAAAACATTAAGGCAAGTAATATTCCAATTCACATATGTACAACATTTTCATTATTCATCCATCAGTTGATAGACAGCAAGATATTTTCCCATTTTCCTGGCTATTTTGAATAGAGCCACAGTAAACACAATTTTCTTCCATCATCTGGAGATATTGATGTTCACCTAAACATCACAATAAAACTTGTGTATATTTTTTTTAGTGTTGTGTTATTTTAATCATTAAAAGTTAGTTTTCTCTAGTTATTCTTCAAATTTTAAGACTTAATGTATAATATTATTTTACCTAGAAATGAAAAGGAAACATTAACCAGTTCTGTGACCAAATAACTGAGTGCAACTTAAAAAGCCCAATGAAATTCACTCATAATTATAATTTTTTTTACACCAAAAAAATAGGTTCAAATGAGAGAAAGTACTACTTAGTCTTTCAATTTCTTTTAGTATGTAGTGTTTATAATACTGTGTGAGAAGAGGAATTGGGAAAAATTGCCTTCAGCTTACATTAATATTAACATTACTTCACATATAAGCTCTATTATTAAATGAGAACTATGAAATAATGAAGTACAATAATAGGCCCTTCAAAAACTTCTCCTGATGCTTATTTTTTTTTGCTTTTGGTAATAATTTTTAGGGTAGGTCTATTGTCAATATGTAGTTATAATCCAAAAACCAAAAAATTTCAGTAATTTCAAAATGTTTTTTAAAGAATTGACAGGTTCTTAAATTTCATTATGGTTATTTCTTTGTCTATTCCTCTGTGGAAATTTGTGTATTCATGCCATGTCATAAATGTGAAGGACAGAAGAAACATGTGGGGGTTTGTTTTCATCATATGGGTTCCAAGTATCACATTCCTGATAGGATCCCAAGTATCATATCTGTGACATGTGCCCAATTAGTTAAACCAACCACCATCTTCGAAAATTTTGTTTTATCTCAAGAGAACTTTTGATTTTCTATAAGTAAATTTTTTTTAGGATTAATTAAGAAATCTTTTAATATTCTTACTAAGATGATAAAAATATCAATTAATTATATATGATTTTGCTAGGTGTTCTATAAAAATAATAAGATGCTTGCCAAATTTTATAATAATATGATTATAGCTATATACAATTACAGATCATACCAGACTGCCAAGACATACAGTATTCATTTTTTCTATGAACTTATAAGTTAATAATAATTGTTTCCCTGGAAATACAGGGAAAAGGAAGGATTATCTGTGAGAAATATTCTACTTTGGTGGAACAAATTCTGGCTTGAAGAGTGGTCTGAATTTTCGACTTTGACTAATTATATGTTTCATGATTAAGCACAGCTGCATTTCCTGTCAAATGGAAGTGGTGCATATAAAAATAACATGGTCATTCGAGCAAGAGGCACACAAAAGTAAATCTAAGAGTCATGATTCTCACAAGGCATAGAACAACTTTTTCCATTCTAAACTCATGTTTAAGACCTCATAAGAAGTGTTTTGTAACAACTGACCAAGAAAGAAATTAGTTAGCTATGGTTGACACAGAGTTATCATCAGAACCCTTTTCCTTGGTTGACTTCAGCTGCATAGTGAGAGGTAAATTTTTCAATGAAAATTTGGTATGTATGTATATATGTGTTTGTGGGTGTGGTTGTGTACAACACATGTGAGCACATTGAAGATTTACTCCCATGAACACCAAATACATACAAGACAAAATGGGAAAAAAGGAATAATTTACCTGCATATCATTTTTTCCAGAAAATGAATAGAAAGGCTAAGCTTCAAATTGCTTGATGATAAAAGACTTAGAAAATGATGAATGATTTAGCAATGATGGCAAACCATGGCCATTTTCTATGGAGATTCCCATGAGTATCAGACAGTTTCTGCTTTAGAGTAATTGGAAGGTATTATCTTAAATTCAATTCCTCAAGTGTCATTAAAGAAAATGTTTATGTATTACAAGGTTTTACATGCATTACTATCCATATGTTTTAAATCATTATTTTGAATGTAACACAAAAGGATGGAAGGGATTTATACCTCTCTTCATTATAAATATGTAAAATTGTATAAAGAATGCATAACGTCATTTTATCAAATCATTAATGAAGAGTGAATGTACTGTTCTAGAACAAAATAAACTGTGATACATACAGGACTTTGTGTTTTATTTTTCAAGCACAATATATGGATTTTTGGATATCTATCTATCTATCTATCTATCTATCTATCTATCTATATATATATATATATATTCCTTAATAGAATGGGGAACAAAATACTCCTGGGAGGAAATACAGAGAAAAAGAATGGAGCAGGGACTGAAGGAAAGGTCATCCAGGGACTTCCCCACCTAGAGATTCTATATGCAGCCACCAAACCCAGTCACTATTGCTGATGCCAAGAAGTACTTGCTGACAGGAGCCTGATATGAAAGTCTCCTGAGAGGCTCTGCAAGATCCTTACTCATACAGATAAGGGTGTTTGCAGCTAACCATCAGACTGACACACTGATCCCAGTGGAGGAGTTAGAGAAAGGATTGTAAGAACTGAAGTGGTTTGCAACCCCATAGGAAGAACAACAATATCAACCAACCAGACCATTCAGAGCTCCTGGGGACTAAACCACCAACCAAAGAGCACACATACAGGGACTCATGGCTCTAGCCATATATGTAGCAGAAGATGGCATTGTCTGGCATCAATAAGAGGAGAAGCCTTTGGTCCTAAGAAGGCATGTTTTCCTAGTGTAGGGGAATTCCTGGGTGTTGAGGGGGAGTAGGTAGGTGGGAAAGGGAACATCTTCATTGAATCAGGTTGAGGGAGAATGGGAGAGGGGGAAAAGGGATAACATTTTAAATGTAAATACATAAAATATCTGATTAAAAAGGGTGTTTAAAAATTAAAGTTATAATTATCCTTTCCTTAAAAACTATAACATATAACATTCCTATTTCCTTTGGCATAAATATAATTTTATGTTACTTATATATTATATGCAGATAAAAATAGATGTATGGGTTTATGATAGAGAGAGAGAGATGGGGGATATAAAAAAACATAGTACCTATGAGTTTCAGTTCTTCACATAAAAGAAACGGAAATTCACATGCATAAGCACACACACACACACACACACACACACACACACACACACACACACACACACACACACACACGCAGAACAAGAGAGTGAGAGAGTGAGAGAGAAAGAGCTAGAGAAAAGTGAGTGCTAGAAAGATGTGACAGAGACACATAAAACAACATGCTAATTATTAATTTCAGTACTTTGCAGAAGGGAAACAAATGAGTAGTATTTCGTTTCTGCTTTGTGCATATGATGCCTTTGTTAACCAAAACTCCCATGCTGCAGGGAAGGGTTCTGGAGTTCCAGGAAGTGGTACTAGCATTTTTTTAACAGAAAAGTAGAAGAGCGACCACTAATGATACAACGCTGCATACATCCAGAGAGGAGTCACAGGGAAGCATAAGTAAACTAGTTAGCTATAACTCCATAATTTAAAACTTAAGGCTAAGGATAGATGGATGGGATCTTTTACATTGAAATAAAAGGTATCTGGTTATTATTTTCTAAAATAATTTATTACTTTTTGTGTAGTATTTATGAATGTTTTCTTTATACATTTGAAGTGCCTATCAATACCTCAGGATGGCCTTAGATACCGTATAAATGGAGTCTCAAATTGTTGTGAAATGCTGTATGTATGATTGGAGTAAACCAAAATTATGGCTTCTATCCTCTTTTTTTTTAAGGAATAATGAGTCAGAGTTTTTTTTTAATCACTATACTTACATAGAACATGACATGATCTGTAGAAATTGCACCGGCAACCACATAGTATGGTGCTTATTAAATAGGATTTATGATTCTTTGAAATTAATAATCCTTTAGCTTAAGCAAAATCCAAAGGAAGAAGGTCAGAGAGTATTTAAAACAAAGGCTTGACATACTACCTTGAGGATCAATAATCTGAAACGCAATGCCTTCCTGAGGAAATGCACACTGGTTTGCTAAATCTGAAGGAGATATTAGAGTCACAAGACCAAGTACAAGGAACACTATATTAATCCTAGGGGAGGGGGAGGGGGATGTTTGCCCGGAAACCGGGAAAGGGAATAACACTCGAAATGTATATAAGAAATACTCAAGTTAATAAAAAAATAAATAAATAAATAAATAAATTAAAAAAAAGGAATACTATATCTAAGAAGTCTCATGTCCTAAAGGGGCTTATGGATCAAATTTATGAGCGCAGATTATAGGACAGGCCAGAAGGAGGGCAGGAATAGCTGTAGTCACAAGGCAGGCATTTTAGGTAGTCACTTGAAATTAAGCAGATGATATGGTAATCCAACATGGATGGTGAGGTTAACCATTAACATCCATAAATGGAAACCAAAGCAAATCAGTTATGTGTGATACAATCATGATTCTGAGGAAAATCTCAGAATTTTCTAAAGTTACCAAAACCAAAACAACAACAACCTCCATATTTAGGTTAGGTAAGCAATTCACCCAGATGAGCAAAATCAAGTTTTTCCAAAGTGATGCACACAGAACTCACTGTCCAGTAGACATGAATACATCATATATTTAATCCAAACTACAGCTCAGAGCTTAAGGGGGAAAACCGGTTAAATGACATCTTTTTTATAGTTACATTCCAAATGTCTGAACTGAATGCTGAAATAGTTACTGAAAACTGTACATGCTAAAGAATGCTACTTAATTAACTTTCAGAAATATTGCTTAATCTATATAAATAAACTGCATGACCTCTCAAGAAAACAATTGACATCTTAACAGTGTTAATGAATACTTTAATTGCTTGTTGTATATTTTGGGAAAGCAAATCCATTGGCATTGGTGTGCCTTAAAGAGTACAAATCTGCATCAGAAGTAAGGGAAACAGCTGGGCACAGTGGCATTAACACTAGCACTCAGGAAGCTAAGGAGAACTGCCAGTTCTAGGCCAGTCTGAATTACACAGTGAGACCCTGCTCCTATCTTTCTCAAGCACCTAGGCTCCCACAAAAATTAAAGGAAACACAGGGCTATAAATATTCTTTAATCACAAATTCCCTGGAGATCTCATTTGTATATCTTAGAAAGCTAAAGTGATACATTTTTTTTTCTCGGAGCTAAGGACTGAACCCAGGGCCTTGTGCTTGCTAGGCAAGCACTCTACCACTCAGCTAAATCCCCAACCCCAATATACAGGTTTAAAACCAATTGGAGTAAACCAAAATTATGTCTTCTATCCTCTTGAAGAGCAGCTAGTCTCTAAAGTAGTGAACCATGCCTCCTTGCACTGAATTTGCATCTTCAATAGCAGATGGATTGAGGCAGACATATTTTTTGGGTCGGTGGGTCTCAGATCAGCTGGTGTATGCTGCTTGGTTGGTGGCGTGGCTTTTGAGCTATCTCGGGGATCCAGGTTAGTTGAGACGTTCCTGTAGGGTTGCCCTCTTCCTCAGCTTCTTCCAGCTTTTCCCTAGTTCAACCACAGGGATCACCAGCTTCTGTCCATTGTTTGGATATGAATATGTTCATCTGAATCTTCCAGCTACTTGTCTGGCTTTTCAGATGGAAGTCATGATAGGCACCTGTTTAAGCACACCATAGCATAAGTAATAGTGTCAGGCCTTGGGACCTCCCCTTAAGCACCCAAGTTGCCCCATCACTGGACCTCCTTTTCCTCAGGCTCTTCTCAATTTTTGTCCCTGCAGTTCTTTCAGACAGGAACGATTCTGGGTAAGAGTCTTTGACTGAGGGATAGCAACCCCATCAGTCCATTTGGTGCCCTGTCTTTCTACTGGAGATGGACTATATAAGTTCCCTCTCTGCACTGTAGGGCATTTCATCTAAGGTCCATCCCTCTGAGTCATGAGCATCTCTTGCCTCCCAAGTCTCTGGTACATTCTAGAGGGTCCTCCTAACTTCTTCCTCCTGAAGTTGCCTGTTTCCATTTATTTTTCTGCTAGCCTTCAGAATTTCAGTCGTGCCTCTCCTCTAATACCTGATCATGTTCTCCCATCTCTTTCTCTGTCTCCTCTCCCACTCAGGTCCCTCCCGCCCTCTGGTCTAGCTCCCTCTATGAGTGTTTTCTTCTCCCTTCCAAGTAGGATTGAGGCATGCTCAATTGAAACCTTTGACATCTTAATCTTCTTGAGTCCCGTGGGTTATATTCTGGGTTTTCTGTGCTATTTTAGCTAATATCCATTTATTAGTGAGCATATACTATGCATGTCCTTTTGGGTCTGAGTCAGGACCACTAACCGATTGGAAATCTGACATTCTAGTTCCATCTACTTGACTGTAAAACTAAAGATGCCCTTGTTTTTAATAGCTAAGTAGTATTCCATTGTGTAAGTTAACCAAATTTTCTATATCCATTCTTCTTTTGAGGGACATCTGGGTTGATTTCTGCTTCTGGCTATCACAAACAGGCCACTATGAACATAGTGGAACACTATGGCATGGTTGTGCATCCTTGGGATATATGCCAAAGGATGCTATACCTAGGTTTTCAAATAGATCTATTTCCAATTTTCTGAGTAACCTCCAGATTGATTTGTAGATTGTTTCTACCAGTTTGCAATCCCACCATCAATGAAGGAGTATTCTTTTGTCTCCATATTCTTGCCAGCATGTTCTTTCACCTGAGGTTTTCACCTTAGGCACTCTAATTGGTGTAAAGTGGAATCTCTGGGTTGTTTTGATTTGCATTTCCCTGATCATTAGGACTTGGAAGACTTCTTTTCAAGGTATCCATGGACAGAGTCCTAATGTATTGCCCACATACAGGACTATCCTCCTGAAATCATTCAGGAAAAAAAAACTTGCTGTCATGTTTGATGCTCATAATTTATATCACCAACAGGGCATCTTTTTACAAAAGGAAATGATTCTTAGTTTGTATAGTGATTTTCCTTTCCTTAAAGAATATTTCCAATGAAAAAAAAATTTGAAAAAAAAATGACCTTTCAGCACAATCTTTGGAAATTAAAAGGAAATGTTTTGCTGGAACAAATTAATTGTGGCAGAATTTAGATGTACCTACTCTTTTCAGGTTCATGTATCTAATCTACATTAGATTCATTTGTATGAATATAAATATATACACATTTTCTATACATTTTATATCTTTCAAAATGCTATATACATAGACATTTTATGTGCAAATATATAGATATATATCACAAGTAATTGCTTTTGTCTGACTATGAGGCCCCACTTGTTTCAAGATCAGTAATAGCAAGCTTAAGATTGAGTTAAATTAGAGTTGTTTTCAATCAGAGATTAATAGAAGAAGAAAAAGAAAATGATTGTATGTGATGAACTCCTTTTCAATAAAAATATGAATCATGTCTAAACATTAAATCTATGATGAAAGGTAGAGATTGAAGTCTCTGCTCTAAGAAAATAATGTAAACTGAAATTGCTCATCACTTTTTTAAATTTCACTCAGCACCTTGATAAATTAGGTGAATTCTATAAACACTTTGCAATGGAATGCATTTTAGGCAGACTACCATCTCAATGAATTTATTTAAAGGAAGAATATAAATGATTGTTTAGGATGACCACTTATGAAAATAGAGTGATATGAAAAGCACTATACAGACTAAGAATCACTTCTTTTTGTAAAAAAGATGCCCTGTTAATTATATAAAGTATGAGCATCAAACATGATAACAATGTGTGTGTGTGTGTGTGTGTGTGTGTGTGTGTGTGTATGTATGGCTATAAATTTATGTATATACAAAGTTTTTGAGTTATGTAATCTAAATGTCTAAATTCTAACAAAAGTTAATGCTTTACACGGTGGGAAAGAAGGTCTTTTATGAGTTATGACAAATAGCTACCTTGATTTCTTCATGCAAATTTAGGTTATAAGATAAAGGATAGTATTATAATTACTCCTGAGTGATAAATTAATGGGAAATAGATTTTAAAAAATGAAACACTGTAATATCTTTGGTATACCCAATAATATATGAGGTGATATAATCAATAGTTCAATATATCATAATATGATTCAATATAAGAATGAAGAACACATACTGGAATACTGCTCAAGTAATCTACAGAAATCAACCAAGGTCACCTTCTTCATAAAAAGAGAAAATGAATTAAGTATTGCAGGAGGTGAGTTGTACAAACTAGCTAAAAGAATGTGACAGATCATGGAGACAGTGATGTCCCCTCTGGATAGATTGTCTGTATTCTATTTACATTTGAATACTGCTTCTAAGGGATAACTTCAATATTGTTAACTTCAAACATTCTTTTGAGCCTAGAGAAACCAACTACAGTCAGTTTTTCCTTGAAGATCTGAGGCTTATTTGTCTCATATGTACATTTCTAAAATAAATAGCTTAGCGAAGTCATTATTCTATGTTACAGAACTAAAAATTTCATACTCTCATAATATGCAACTTTAGATTTGTATATAGCTACAGTTCAAGATCAGTTCAAGAACAGCAATAGGACATTTTGAATCTAAATAACAATAAATAATCTATATTGAATCTAAATATGGTAATGAACCTTATAGAACAGATGTTTTAAATAAATACATAAAAGATGCTTTTGTAAACTGAAAAAAATTCAGGGAGTGCCATAGTAATTGTTCTATGTAACTAAGAGACACATGATACAGGCAACTATTATAACAGAAAGCATTTAATAGGGGTTTGCTTTCTGTTTCAGATATTTAGCCCATCTTTATTCTGACAGGCAGCATGGTAACATGCAGATGGAAATATTGCATAACAGTAGTTAAAATCTCTACATACAGACCTACAAGCTGTGGGGAAGCATGATACTGGGCCTAGCTTGTGCTTTTTAAACTTGTAAACCTTACCCTCAGTGACACTCATCTTCCACAAGCCATACTTACTCTAAAAGGCCACGACTGCTAATCCTTTCAAATGCTACTTTCTGGAGACTCTAGCCACTCAAATACATGTGATTATTGAGAACATTCTTATTCACACTACTACGGGGTTTTAAGGGTCAACACACAATACAATGCCTCAGAAGATACACTCAGTAAAACCACAAATCCAAAGACAATCAAAAATTTCATAAGTTATTATAATAAAACATTATTGATGATGGCCACCAAATGTCCCCATATAAGACTAAATTAAGTTAAACTACTGACAAAAGGAGTAACTTATGACATGTTATTCTTAGAGCTCTGGGATACTTTCAAGTTCTGGCAGGTTTCTATGTGAGTAGACCTTTATTTTGTCAACAAATTGGAGCTCAAAGTCAAATCAATGGTTGTTTTTATACAAAATTATTATTTGTGTCTGGTATAGGAGCTAGATTTCTGTTTTTCTATTCTTCTGAGACTTCTGTAATTGGTGGTGGTACAGATTGTACGTTTATGTTTCCCAAAATTAGTGTGTATAACCTAATTCCCAAACTGATGTAATCTAATGGCAGGATTAGAGAAAGGGCTTTTCTTTGATAGACATCATTACTGTTGTAATTTGGTTACTTGGAGCATGTTACCCCATTGTCCTGTCAGAAAACAGCAAGAAAACTGTATCTTAAATATCTGAAGGCAAGACCTCACATGCAAAAATCATTGAAGTGATTCTCTTTTGCCTTGATCTTATCAGCCTCCAAAATTATGAAAATTGTGATGTGCGTGCATGTGTGTGTGTGTGTGTGTGTGTGTGTGTGTGTGTGTGTGCATGTATGTGTGTGGGTGCTTAAACATAAATCCACTTCCTACTCTCCCCTCTTAATATTTCCTGTACTGTTTTGTTCTCGATTTCTTTCCTTATAGCACTAAGTTCTATATCTGTTTCTTTGAAAGAAATTTCACCTATATTATGGTTCCTTACTTCCAACCTAAACAATTAAACACATAATTGAAGCATAAAATCTCACACGTTCATATGAGAAATTTCCAGTTCCATCCATTTACCTAAAAAGTTTACTATTTCAGCTTCTTTAACAACTGAATAATATTACATTGGGTAAATGAATTATATTCCCATTATCCACTCTTCACTTGACACTAAAAGCCTTATCATAAATATTTATATGAAAGAAATAATCTAAGTAGCAAAGATAGCATTATATACTTCTTTCTCTGATTTTTTTATTCATCACTTCTTTCTGTATCATAAGATAAGGGATTAAATGGAATCATCAAATCGAAATTTTGAGTTGATATTTTCACTGTAAAAATATTTTTCCAAGTTATAATTTCTCAGTATGTGCAAGTCACAACAATATTACTTTTTGGTTAGATAAACCAGCAAAGACATGTTATAAAAGAAATTTACAATTAAAATGTACTGTTCTCTACTGCTTACTTAGTTAGAAAGAACATTTTATACTGTTGGGCAGTGTACATAATTATACTAAATGTGAAAAATAATTAAATTTTATTTTTAGAAGACCCAACAGACATAGAGAGTTGTTAACATTGGATTTGGGTTATTTTACATTACAAAATACATTCATTACTAATTATTCTTTAATTGAAAGTTCCTGTTAAGGAAAATTCTGGTTAAAAGTAGAAAAAGGCCAACCATTACTATCTGTCAATGGCTGATATCAAATTTTCTGCAGAGGCTTATTTAATCACAGAAAAATTTTCCTCCAAAATTGAGGCCCATCCATTCTATAAAAGGGTAGGTGCTGAAGATTGACAGCTTGGCAGTTAATTAGAAACATGGCATTTTCCTGGACTCAAATTCTCAAAGACTATGAAACTAAAATCTTTGAGATTGTTAGAGGACCTCACCAGTCTTCATCAAGACAAATTCTAGAATTGGTAATTCAAGATATTTTTGTCCATCCATTTGGTAGATCATATTTGCAAACCTGTGACATTTTCAAAAATATAATGCTGTATTTTAATATTGATAATCATAGTTATTCCATTTCTTTACTGGAGTTTTACTCTTTCTCCCAATAAAATTGGCTAAAACACTTACTAATGGCAATATACAGTGTTTCTAATTTGGTAGCATGCAGAATAATTTCTGGTTTTATAATTATATTCTGTAGTGATGAATGTTCTTGGTAGGCATCAACTGCCCTTTTTGTGTGCAAAGAGTTGTGCAGGAGGTTTCTTCAGCAATAGGACCTTAGCAATAGATTTAAAAAAGAACAATATTATTGGCAATATTTTGGGTTGTTTAGAAATTCAATGGACTCTTTTTTCCAAGAACTTAATTAGTGTAAACCATTCCCCATCCCGGTGATGAGAGATGTCCACTTGACTTTCTGTCTCCCTCTTATTTGATGATTTCAGTTAATTCAACTTTGTATATGTATGTATTTTAGGAAACTACTACCATATTTGATTTCCATATATCTTTTTATTTGAGCTAAATTTCCTTATATTCCCTTATTCATCCAAATGATCTCTCCACCTTCACATTTGATCATTCATTATCCTATATTCATCATCCATCCATAACTATGTATTTCCTTTTCTTTCCTAGGGGATCCATGACTCTCCATATTTTCCTATATCTATGTCTAATCTCTATGGTTATTATAACTGTAGCTTGCTTATCAAAGATATAAGAGCTAACATCCACATACAATCAAATACCTACCACAGTTGTCCTTCTAGGAATGGATTACCTAACTAAAGATGATTTTCTTACTTCCATCCACTTACCACCAAATTTCATGATTTTATTTTTCTAAATGTCTGAATAATATTTCATTGTGTCAATATATAACACTTTCTTTATCCATTCATCTATTGATAGATACCTATGTTGTTTCCAATTCTTGTTGTAATGCATAGAGCAGTAATATATGTGATTATTTAAGTGTTTCTGTAATAAGATGTAGAGCATTTGCCTACATTCATAAGACTGACATATATAGATCTAAAAGTAGACTAATTCCTGATTTTCTGAGGAATCTGTACAGGCTTTCTCAGAGTCTGGACAAGGTTTTATTCTCACCAGAAATGGATCAGTGTTCTCCTTACTCCATATCCTTACCAGTATATATTGTAATATGTTCTATTGAACTCAGCAACTCAAACAGGTATACAATTAAATCTCTAAGTAGATTTGATTCACATTTTTTGCTGGTTAAGGATATTAAACAGTTCTTTAAGTGCTTGTAAGCCATTTGAGATTCCTATTTTTTGAGAATTCCATTTAATTTGTATCACATATTAAAATTGGTTCATTTTCCTAATGTCATGTCTTTAAAATTTCTCTTTAGTACACTAGCCATCTACTGAATGTGTAGTTCATAAAAATCCTTTTCTAATTTGTACCATCCTGGTTTGTTTAAATGACACTTTTGTTATTAATAAAGATTTTCAGTTCCATGAGATACCATATGCTAACTGTTATTATTAGTTCCTGTGTTCTCTGTGTTCTTTTTCTGTGCCAACTTGTTCAAGTCTATTATTCACTATTTCTTCTACATGATTGAATGTATCTGGTATTATATTTATAACCTTGATCCATCTAGATTTGAGTTAAATTTTGTTCAGGGTGGTAAATATGGATTTATTTGAAGTAGTCTACATAGAGTCATTCATCTTGACCAGCATGATTTGATGAAAACAGTGTTTTCCAATAAGTATTTCTGGTTTCTTTGTAAAAAAAATCAGTCTGAATAAATGTGTGGAGTTATGTGTGGGTCTTCAATTCTATTCTTTTGATCAACAGTTCTCATTTTGTGAACATACTATGCTGGTTTTATTACTAAAGCTGGGTAGCTATGTAGTATAATTTGAGATTGGGTATGGTGATACCATCAGGAGTTTTTTTATCATTCAGGATTCTTCTATTTAGGGAAAGGTTGTTTGGTTCTTGCTCAGGGCATGCACTTGTATATAAATGTCTACCATTCATTCCTATCTTTAACATCTGACTTCTTGGTCCTTTAATACATATCTTATCTCATTTACACTTTTGCTTCCACCTCTTATCCATCTGGCCTTTTCTGCACAAGGCATGATGGTTCTTTTGTTTGTTTGGTTGGTTTGGTTTGGTTTTTATTTTCTGTGCACTAACACTTCATAATATACAACCTTCATCACAGGTGCAAAGCACACTAACATTCTATTTTTATGTTCAGAACAATGAGCAAAATAAAAAGAAAACAAAAAAAACCATTTCTCTCAAGTACTCAATTATATTATTTTTACCTAGATTAACCCAATTATATAAAATGGTGTTTGTAAATATTTTAAAATTCATCCAAATTAAATAAGATAATATATGATTAACCTAAATGCTTGATAAATAAGGAACATACATGAATTGTATAGTCTTATTTTAGTAACTTTTTTATCCATTATACATTGTGTTTTAAATAGTAACTAATTTTTCTACAGTTTTAGAAAAAAAATAGAACTTGAACACAGGAGTTAACATTTGAAAATATATACCAGAAGCAATGCAAGGACACCAGAGCAAACATGAAATGCTGCAGGGTATAGGCTTTTCTATTTGTTTGCTTATCTTAATTTTGTTTAATATTCCTCATAAAGCTTTCCCTACATTTGTATCTGGCATATGTAGCAAAGGATGTATGCATGTTTCAGGCCAAAAGCAAAAAAGGAGGAAAACTATCATGAGCTTACAAACTACCAGAAATAATAAGAACTGAGACATAGGTGAAGATTAAAAAGGAACAAATACAGAGGCAGATACTCACAGCCAAACAAACATAAGACTGAGAACAGAGTCCCCAATGGAGAAGTTAGAAAAAGGATTGAGGTAGCTGAAGGGGTTTGCAACCCCATAGGAAGAATATTGCAAGCTGGTACAGCCACTCTGGAAATAACTCTTGAGGTTTTTTTTAGAAAATTGGACATCATACTACTTGAGGACCCAGCTATACCACTTCTGGGCATATAACCAGAAGATACACCTCATGGCACCTTCTTCAAAATTGACCATATAATTGGTCATAAAACAACACTCAACCAATACAAGAAGATTGAAATAATCCCATTCAATCTATCATATCACCATGGCCTAAAGCTGAACTTCAATAACAGCAAAAGCAAGAGAAAACCCACATACATTTGGAAACTGAACAACTCTCAACTCAATGATAGTTTGGTCAAGGATGAAATAAATAAAGAAAAAAGACTTCCTGGAGTCTAATGAAAATGTTGACACATCATACCCAAACCTATGTAACACAATGAAAGCAGTTCTAAGAGGAAAATTCATTGCACTAACTGCACTGCTAAAGAAACTGGAGAGATCTTACAGTAGCAACTTAACAGCACACCCTAGAGCTCTAGAGAAGAAGAAGAAGAAGAAGAAGAAGAAGAAGACGAAGAAGAAGAAGAAGAAGAAGAAGAAGAAGAAGAAGAAGAAGAAGAAGAAGAAGAAGAAGAAGAAGAGCAGCAGCAGGAGGAGGAGGAGGAGGAGGAGGAGGAGGAGGAAGAGGAGGAGGAGGAGGAGGAGGAGGAGGAGGAGGAGGAGGAGGAGGAGGAGGAGGAGGAAGGAGCATACTCACCCAAGAGGAGTAGAAGGCAGGAAATAGTCAAACTCAGGACTGAAATCAACCAAATAGAAACAAAGAGAACAATACAAAGAATAAGCAAAACAAAAGCTGGGTCATTGAGAGAATCAACAAGATAGATAAACCCTTATCCAAACGAACTGAAGAGCCCAGAGGCAGTATCCTAATTAACAAAAACAGAAATGAAAAGGGAGACATAACAAGAGTAACTGAGGAAATTCAAAAAATCGTCAGATTCTGCAATAAAAGCCCATACTCAACACAACTGGAAAATCTAGATGAAAAGGATAGTTTCCCAGACAGATACCACACACCAAAGTTAAATCAGGAGCAGGCAAACTTCCTAAACAAGCCCTTATTCCATACGAAAATAGAAGTCATTACAAACCTACCAACCAAAAAGAGTGCAGGGCCAGATGAATTTAGTTAGATTTATACCAGACCTTCAAAGAAGACCTGATACAAATATTCTTCAAACTATTCCATAAAATAGAAACAGAAGGAGCACTACCTAATTCATTCTATGAAGCCACAATTACTCTTATACCTAAACCACACAAGAACCCTACTAAAAAGAGAACTTCAAACCAATCTTGCTTATGAATATCTATGCAAAAAGTCAATAAAATTCTTTCACACTGAATCCAAGAACACATCAAAACCATTCATCATGACCAAATATGCTTCATCTCAGAGTTGCAAGGTTGATTCAATATATGAAAATTCATTAATGTAATCCACCATATAAACAAAAATCATTGAAAAAAATCAGAAGCTAATCTCCTTAGATGCAGAAAAAGCATGTAACACAATACAACAACTCTTCATGTTAAAGAATTGAAGAGATCAGGAATTCAAGGCATATACCTAAACATAATATAAGCAATTTACTACAAACCAACAGCCAATATCAAATTAAATGGAAAGATACTTGAAGCTATACCACTAAAATCTGGGACAAGACAAGGATGTCCACTCTACCCATATCTATTAAATATAGTACTCAAAATACTAGCTAAAACAATAAGACAGCAAAAAAATATTAAGGGGATACAAATTGGCAAAGAAGAATTAAAGGTATCACTATTTGCAGAAGATATAGTGTATACCTTAGTGACCCCAAAAATTCTAGCTTAGAACTTGTCTAGCTGATAAACAATTCAGCAAAGTGGCTGGATATCAAATTAACTCAAATAAATCAACAGTTTTCATTTATACAAATGATGAACAGGCTGAGAAAAAATAGGGAAACATTTCTATTCACAATAGGCACAGATAATATAAAATATCTCGGGATAACTCTAACTAAATAAGTGAAAGACCTTTATGATAAGACTTCAAGTCTCACAAGATCTGAAGATCACAGAAAATGGAGAGGTCTCTCATGTTCATGGATTGGCAGCATTAACCTAGTAAAATTGGCCAATCAATCAAAGGCAATCTACAGATTCAATACAATCTCCATCAAAATCCCAACACAATTCTTCAAATACATGGAAAGAGCAATTCTAAAATCTATCTGGAAAGGCAAAAAAGCCCAAAATACCAAAAAAATAAAAACAAAAAACCAATTCTTAACAATAAAAGACCAGCTGGGGCAATCACCATCCCTGACTTCAAGCTCTACTACAGAGCAATAGTGATAAAGAACAAAACCTGCATGGTATTGGTACAGAGACATACAGGTTAATCAATGGAATAGAATTGAACAGAAACTAATGAATAGAAACTAAATGAATAGAAAATAAATAGAAATGAAACCACACACTTATGCACACATGATTTTTGACAAAGAAGCAAAAAGTATACAATGGAAAAAGAAAGCATCTTCAGAAATTGGTGCTGGTCTAACTTGATGTCTGTGTGTAGTAAAATGAAAATAAACCTATGTTTGTCACCAGGCACAAAACTCAAGTTCAAGTAGATTAAAAACCTCAACATACCACTGAATTGAGAATAGGACCCCAGTTGAAGGAATCAGAGAAAGAACTGGAAGAGCTTGAAGGGGCTTGAGACCCCATATGTACAACAATGCCAAGCAACCAGAGCTTCCAGGGGACTAAGCCACTACCTAAAGACTATACATGGACTGACCCTGGGCTCCAACCTCATAGGTAGCAATGAATATCCTAGTAAGAGCACCAGTGGAAGGGAAGCCCCTGCGTCCTGACAAGACTGAACCCCAGTGAATGTAATTGTTGGGGGAGGGCAGCAAGGGGGGAGGATAGGAGGGAACAACCTATAAAGAAGGGGAGGGGAAGGGGATGTTTGCCTGGAAACGGGAAAGGAATAACACTCGAAAATGTATATAAGAAATACTCAAGTTAATAAAAAAAAAAAAAAAAACTCAACATAAAACCAGATACACTGACTCTAATAGAAGAGTAAGCAGGAAAGGGCCTTGAACTCATTGGCACAGGCAAAAATTTCCTAAAATGAACTCCAGTGGCTTACACTCTAAGATCAAGAATTGATAAAAATGACCTCATGAAACTGTAAAGTTCCTGTAAGGCAAAGGACATAGTCAATAAGACAAATCACCATCCAACAGATTGTGAAAAAAATCTTTCACTAACCCACATCTGTTAAAGGGCTAATATACAAAATATATAAAGAGGTCAAGAAGCTTATCTCCAAAAAAACAAAACAACCCAATCAAAAATGGGGAATAGAACTAAACCAAAAATTCGCAATAGAGGAATCTCAAATGGCTGAGAAGCACATAAAGAAAATTTCAAAGTCCTTAGTGATCAGAGAAATGCAAATCAAAACAACCCTGACATTCTACCTTCATCTGTCAGAATGGGCTATGATCAAAACCTCAGGTGACGACACATGTTGCCAAGATGTGGAGAAAGAGGAACACTCTTTCATTGTTTGTAGGATTTTAAACTGGTACAACCACTCTTGAACTCAGTTTGGAGCTTCCTCAGAAAATTGGGAATAGACCTACCTAAAGACCCGGAAATACCACGCTGGGGAATATGCCCCAAAGATGCTCCACCACACCATGGGGGCTCATGTCCCACAGTCTTATTTGTGATAGCCAGAAGCTGGAAACAACCCAGTTGTCCCATGACACAAGATGGGATACAGAAAATGTGGTTCATTTACAAAATAGAATACTACTCAGCTATTAAGAATGAGGACATCCTGAGATTTGGAGGCAAATGGATGGAACTTGAAAATATCATCCCGAGTAAGGTAACTCAGACCCAAAAGGCTATGCACAGTATATCCGCACTAATAAGTGCATATTTACAAAGAAAGAAGGAAAAAGAAAGAGAGAAAGAAAGAAAGAAAGAAAGAAAAAGAAAGAAGAAAGAAAGAATGAAGAAAGAAGGAAGGAAGGAAGGAAGGAAGGAAGGAAGGAAGGAAGGAAGGAAGGAAGGAAAGAAGGAAGGAAGGGAGGAAGGAAAAAAAGAAAGCACAAAATACCTAATATAGAGTCCACAGCACTCAAAAAGTTCAACAAGCTGAAGGGCCCAGGTTAGGATGCTTCAGTTCCACCTGGGAGGGAGAAGAAAGCAACCATAATGAGGGAGGGAAGAAGGGACAGGGAAGGGAAAGGGAATGGTGGGGGGGATAGATATCATGATCTGTTATTGTTTCGGGTGAAAAAGACTGAAACCCCGAGAGCCAGTAGAAAGAATGGAAGCAGGTCACCTTGGGAGGAAGGAAGTTGGGAATTGGGAAGAACCTCGAGAATATACCAGAGACCTGGGGAGTGAGAGACTCCCAGGACTCAAAGGGTGAGGGGGGCTAGATGAAAGGCCATACAGTGGGGAGAGGGAAATTATTGAATCCACCTCCACCAGAAAGACAAGACATCAAGTGAGGAATGGGGTTGCTATCCCACAGCCAAAGCTCTTAAACGTAATTCTTCCTGTCTGAAAGAAATGCAGTGATGGAAATGGAGAAGAGCCGGAGGAAAAGAAGGTCCAGCTATATGACCAAAGTAGATACCAGCTTAAGGGGAGGCCCTAAGACCTGACACAATTACTGAAGCTATGGGACATTCACAAAGAGGAATGTACCATGACTGCTCGCAATAAATAAACAGCTGAAAGAGTCAGATGCAGATATGTGGACCCAACCAAAGAACAGAAGTTGCTGAATCCTCTGGTTGAATTAGGGAAAAGCTGGAGGAAGCTGAGGAGGAAGGCAACCCTGTAGGAGGACCAGCAGTCTCAATTAACCTGGAGCCCTGATATCTCTTAGATGATGGATCATAACTAGGCAGCATACACCAGCTGAGATGAGGCCCCCAACACACATACAACAGAGGACTCCTGGTCTGTGTTCAGTCAGAGAAGATGCACCTAACCCTCAAGACACTGGAGGTTCCAGGAAGTTTAGAGGTCTGGTGGGGTGGGTGGGCTAGGGACATTCTTGTGGAGACGGGGCAGGGGGAGTAGTTCGGAAAGTGCGGGAAAGGGGGCATGTAGGAGGTATACGATGTGGAACCCTCGGGAGGTGGACCAGGAACAGAATAAATCTGGAGTGTAAAATAAATAAATAAATTTAAAAAATCAGTATGTTCTAGTATGGGAAATGTACTGCAGCCACAGAGATATAATTAAAGGAAATGATAACTATGAAAAAAAGAAATTATCCAATAAAAATTTAGCAAAAGTGTTCAGCAAAAAGTAAAAAAATTAAAAAAAAAAGTGAAACAGGTGTGTTGCTATAAAAAACATACAAACAAACAAAAACACTGAAATACAATGACACTATGTATTCTGAAGTTTTGTTCTAGATCTCAACCAGAGTGATCTACAATACCAGCTGAACTAATGCTATAGGCTTCCTTTTTTACTTTTTTTCTGATTACTAACTAGTGACCAGTTTGAAATGTAAATTCAATCTATTTTATTCCACTGCACAGAGATTTTTATACTATATCCTGCTACTTAAGATAACATTATATACTATACAATAGGAAGTCAAATATTATCTGAAAGTTACAATGCACTTTAGGAATTCCCGTGTCTGTGACCCCTTTTGAGGGATCTTTAAGGGTCTTATATAGTTGTACTTTTGATATGTATAAATGATCATGCAATGTTTTATTTATTTATTAATAACCTATATGTTCTATTAAAAAAGTTGACTAATTTCTCTTTTTCCCTAATAATGAGGACAATTCTTAACATTAAGCACCTATAGTCTACTTTATCCATTGAAAGATTATATGTAAAATCATCATCAACTTTTTGATTCATTTGTGGTTATAATTCCACATTTCATTATTTTATGCTGTCTGCTCTATCACCATAAATCAAGAAAAAAAATATAGTGCTCTTATTGCCTTGTCTACACAATCTTCAGTACTGAATGTAATCATTCCCATTCTTGCTCTCTTTCAAACTCATGACATTATTTTATTTCATATACAGATACACACATATAAATATATTTCTAAATATACATGCAAGTCTTTAGTATGTATGTTGTTACCTGTGTACATATTTTCAGAGCTGACCACTTGGTTCTAGACGACCAGTCTCTATGCTTGTCCCTGGAAATTATTTATCAAAAGTTATCTTTATTCAAGCAAGCAACATTTCATCTGTATGTATGTACTGACATAGAGCTTACATGAGTGATGCTATAGATGGATGTGTCTTGGTGCCTCACAATATCAATTTCCTCATGAAAAATTTATAGTGATTTCATTGCTCCACTTCTGAGTAGAATGGTAACATCTTAATTGCTTAAAATATCATTCCTTCTAGAAATCCATTGCAATAAATTCAAAGTAAAATTTACTTTGTAGCAAAACCAAAGCTTGCAAAAAATTGTCCTTCTTTTATAGAGTGTCATGAGTTGCCACACAGTGCTTTAATTTAAATTGCTGTTATTTTTGTTTGTTTTAATTTTTTGAAATAATGATATAAATTCATGCTGGGAATTTTTAAATGTCTTCTGAACATAATTAACACGGCATGTTATATTTTCACTAACAGTAATAAAATAGATACAGGAAACCAAAATAATAAAAACAGCTACAATGCTGTCCAAATTAGCATTTTCAGGGTCTAATCACTTATAAGGGAAACAATTCTATTTTAGCTGTTCATGTTTTAAACTTACTTGACAAAGATAAATAAATGTAATTTTACACTCTTCTTATTAATACACAAATACTTTCTTGTCTACGGTAAGATGATTTTCTTGGAAGAATATTTCTTGGTAGAATTTTTCATTCAAAACCAAACACACAAATATACTTCACTTGAATTCTCTTATTTCTCATAAAGTTATAGAAATAAACAAATGAAAAATTAATGCTCTGTTCAACTATGTACTCTAAATATCCATTTGAGCAAGCAAGATGTCTCACTGAGAAAGAATTCTTGCCACATGCCCAAATGAATGAATTTGAGTAACTTATACTACAGCAGTAAAAACAAACTAACTAACTAACTAACTAACTAACTAACTAACTAAAAAATAAAACCAGACTTTCACAAGTTGCCTTCCGACTTTGACTCATTCTTCAACATACAAAATAAATAAATAAAATGTGATGCTCATTCCTTGGATCATCATGTAACATGGTTAATATTCTAATGTCTTTATTCTTTCAACATAACTCAATCTTACCTAAAAATTCTAGTTATCATCACACTTCCCCTATAGTTATGTTCTACCTCAGCCCTCTAGTCTTTTGATCAACATAAATATCAAATTGATACTGTTTCATGATATTCCTCCATATGGCATTGATAAATAATGTGTTGTTTTAGTCATTCTGCTTTTGGACAAAGATTGGTTAAGGTTTTTAGGAGTTCCTTTTCTATTTTATGTGAGTAGATGCTCCTTACGGAAGCCACTAATGGAAGGATTCATTTTGGCTCATGGTTGAGTGTGGTATATCAAGATGTTGAAAAGGTATGGCTAAAGAACCGTCTCCTGCCTGTGGCAGTGAGATTTCCAGCAAAATCTGCTTTAATGGATTTGGGAGACAAATGGAAATATTATTTCACTGATTTTATGTTCAGATCTAAATTTATGTCATGAAATCACAAAGTGACATTCCTTCAAGTATGACTTTAGGTCCAGTGAACATTTCTGAGAAACAATCAAAGGATATGTAAAAGGTAACATCCTCATGGTTGAATGTGATCCATAGTCTCATTTTCGAACACTATAAAACATATCTTTTGAAGAGGAAATAAAACAGTTTCAGAAAGACAGGAATGATATTGGAATGTGCAAACTTAATAGCAAGTGGGAGGTAAAGAGGATGTGGGAGAGCATACAGTGATGTAAAACTAACACTAAGGAGCATTTGAGTTATCATATGTAGAAGCCTCAAATATATAAACACAGGCAAAGAAAGCTAAATTGAGTCACCAAATATTAGGTGGCACAGTGCTATTACTTTTATTCAATGGATCATGCTGTATATATAAATTAGAATTAAGCGTAGGGCCCATGCCAAGCCAAAAAAATGACTAAAATAGAATGAACTCATAGGTAGTTTTCTAGATTTTTTCTCTTCATATTACATTGGTTGAGCTATTTTTCCTAGTCTTTTGCTTGTTTATGATGGTTTTCTTAGATTTTATAATGTTGCTTTTGTTTGTATATGCTTTTGTGCTTTTATTTTTTCATTTGTTTTAGAGCTTTGTTTAGCCATATGGTTTTATGTGTCTGTTTTAGAGAGACAGAGATACAGAGAGACAGAGAAACACACAGAGAAATCTGAATTACTAGGCAATATGCCATGATGGAAAAAAAAGACATTTATAGACTTATATGTAAAATTAAAAAAAATGGGGTTCAGTATTGTCACTGCATTTAAAAATTACCTTTACATAGTTTTATTTATGATCTGAAACAAATGATTTATTTGAAATTCTAAACTACATTAAATGTTTTATTGTGTTTTATTTACACTGTATTTTCTGGGGGAAAGGACATAAAGAATAAATTAGACAGATTATCAGTATATAGTGATAGCTGTATTTTCTGCATAGGACAATTAAACACACAAACTTCAAATTACATGATTATAGAAACTATTTTATGGAAAGAATTATCGCTAGTTTGCAATAATTTAGAACCATACTATGCTGAATAAACTGAACTTACTCATGATTATTATCTCACAAAATTACTAAAGCATTAAAATATTGACAAAAGGTAAGTAAAATATGATTTGGATGTCATCAGCATTCGGGAGAGAGCAGATTTCTATAGTCTACATAGTCCTTAACAATGAAACAGTCACAGAAGACTTAGGAAAGTTACAAGTTGACAATTGGACTTTAAGGCTTCTTGTTATTCAGAAAGTGCAATTAAAGCAGACATCTTTTACAAAATGGTGTTTACTTCTCTTTAGTCAATAGATATTTTATGCAACCACAGCTTAAAGCTGATCTTTTGGTGCAGAAAGATTCCCTACAGTGCCCTACGTCTATATTCTTTTTTCTTACCTAAAACTTTTGCTCAAAGTGATCAATAACAGTTGTTAGCCACTGTGATCTGGAGGCTTTATATTTGCTCAAACTGTATATCTGCAATAAAACTTGAAAATTATGGATATAAGAAGACTCCACACATGATGATCAGCAATCTCACACTATTTAGGGAGTCTATTAAATTGCTTCAAAATGTCTTATTTGCAGCTTTTTTTTTGGCACTGAATTTGCAACATTGCACTTTGCAAATGCTTTCATTTGGTCATCAGCTAAGCTAAAGCACACACAATTTGTACAGATTCCAAGGATGATAATTAAGGTTATTACAGTGATAACCCCCAGCATATTTGTAGACTTCCTGGGCAGCAGTAATAACTAGCTCATCATCTTTTAATTAACATAGTAGACATTTTGTTACCTAAAAATAAAATTGAGTTCCAATCTATTGTTAGTACAATGGTATTCACACTCATTTAAGCATTTTACTGTAGGATCCATTCAGAATTAGATATTGGTACATCTTACATGACTTGTGTTCGCAGACTAAAATTTAAATAACATAATGCCTACAGTACTCTTCGGACCAATAAAGTATTTTCAAGTGCATTCATGCCTCTTTTCTATGAGACTTTCTAAACAGAAAAACAAAACTAACAAAATGATACAAGTGCATCTAACCATTCATAAATTCCATATAGACTTATAAAATGATCTTTTAGTCATCTTAAAACTCGGAATGAATGATTATATTGTTTAGCTGTAATTTTATTGATTAGATGTACCTTTCCTGACACATATTTCTTGATATTAAAGACCAACACAAATACTAACAAGTATGAAGCCAACTTTGCAAATGAAGGTGTAGATAATTTTAATACGGTTCGTAAACGCAGGACTGAATTCAAGTGTGGAAAATAAGGCAGAATAAATCTATTTACTAAATTTTACATAAAATGTCAGTTCTGTAAATTATAATACTTTATAAATCTCATATTATTTTCTTCCTTGAAAAAACTATTGATTATTTTACATATAATATATATATATATACTTTTAATATAACCAAACATTTTATTCAAATAAAATATAAAATTTCAGATGTTTCTCATATGCTTTAAATTTTTTCCAATAAAAATTTTAAATATTATATGTAAGACAATTATTCACCACTAATTTATTCCATTCATAGTTTGATGTAACACAAGCACAATAGTTTGTCCCCTTGTCACGTTCACAGTAATTGTATAAATGATTTTACACATTTGTGACTTCCTGAGTACTTTTATATGCTTGTAATGGTTTTATTGTTCATGTATTATATTTAAGCCTTAAATTGGATTTATTGAGATTTTATTGGTGGCAGGTTGAGATATAAATTAATTCTTCTACATGTGGATGTCAAAAGTTTCCAGAGCTTAATCTATCCTTTTGGCATATATGCTAAATATTTCTTCCTGGAAGGTTTGGGTTGCATTTCTAGAATTTATGCTAATTTCTATGGGTTTATGCATTAGTTTTTTCACAAATAACCTTTCTAGAAGGCAACAGATTCTTGGAACCCTGTGAAGCCACTTATATAATGAAAAATAGCTTGTTTTCTCTACTCAAGAAGACGGTGATTATTCAGAATTTTATGTGATTCAATAGTGGTTATCTTAGACTTTCTGTTGCTGTTATAAAAACCATGGTTAAAAGCAAATTGGGTATTTTGCCTCAGCTTTCATATCATAGTGCATCTTTAAGGCAATCAAGTAAGAATTCAAACAAAGCAGAAACCTGAATTCAGGAGCTGATGATACAGAGACCATGGAGCAATGATTCTTAATGGTTTGGTCATCCTGACTTTATTTTGAAAGGTTCCATCTCTCTAAATTATTATTATTATTATTATTATTATTTTATTATTATTATTATTATTATTATTATTATTATTATTATTATTTCGTTAATTTTTTTACACTCTAGATTTTATTCCCCTTCAGGTCCACCTCTGATGTTTCATATACCTACCTCCTCCTCCCACCCTCAACCCTGTCTCCATGAGGATATCCCCATCCCACCCACTTCACAATGCCTCTAAACTCCCTGGGGCCCCCAGACTCTAGAGAGTGAGGTGCATCTTCTCTGACTGAACCCAGACCCGGCAGTCCTCTGCTGCACATGCGTTGGAGGCCTCATCTCAGCTGGTGTATGCTGCCTCGAGGTGATGCAGTGTCAGGTAGATCTCCTGGTTCCAGTCTAATTGAGACTGCGGGTCCTCTTACAGTATCACTCTCTCCTCAGCTTCCTCCAGCTTTTCCCTAATTCAGCCACTGTGGTCAGCAGCTCTGTCCATTGGTTGGGTGAACATATCTCCATCTGACTTTTTCAGCTACTTTTCAAAAGGCAGGCATGATAGTTCCCTTTTTGTGAATGCCCCATAGCATTAGTATTAGTGTCAGATCTTTGGGCCTTCCCATGAGCAGGATCCCATTTTGGGCCTGTCACTGAAACTTCTTTTCCTCAGGCCCTTCGCCATTTCCATCCCAGCATTTCTTTCAGACAGTAATAATTAGGGCCAGAGATTCACTGTTTGATAGTAACCCCATTCTCTTTTTGATGTTAGAGTAGACTCATGTTCCTCCCCCACTTCCGTAGTAGTGCATTCTCATTCTTTAGGGTCTCCTTGAGTCCTGAGAGTCTCAGCCTCCCAGGTCTCTGGCACACTTTGAGGTCCCATTAATCTCCACTTCCCCAAGGTTGCCTGTTTCATTCTTTCCATGGCCCCTCAGGGCTTCAGTGCTCTCATTCTAGTGAGTACCACACAAGACCACTAAATTAAAGGGGGGTAAGTAAATTTCAAAATGCTTCCTTAATCAATCACTATAGTTAAGAAGATGCATAATCTGAAGGAAATTTACATTACCAATTGAGTCAACTCTTGATATCTCTAGTTTGTATTATCTTTTGATATCAATCATAAACCATCCACCTCGATAGTTTTATGATTGATTTTATATTTCTTTGAAAAATATCATTGGTACTTTAATTATCTCAAACCTATATACTATTTTTAGTTTTGATGTTCACTTTTAATATGGAGACCCATTTGCTTGATTTTTGCATAATTTACTTTTTATACTTTATCACATAATATTTCTTTCTTGATGAATGTTTCTGAGAATTTCAACATGAATTCAGTATTTAGCTAAATATATACAAAAATGTTTTAGATGCGGTTATATCTCTGAGTTATTTATAATTTTTCTATGTACAATATTTCATGTGCAGAGAAAATATGACTTCTCTTCCTCACATATGGATCTCTGTAATATTGATTCTTGATTTACTGATGCTTTTATTAAACTTGTAGAATATAAGTATTGAAATTATGTATCTTCATTTTCTCATAAATTTTAAGACAGCTTTGTGCCATTCAGTAAATAATTAGCTGTGTATATAATTAGTGTCATAATTTAAATGTGCTTAATAATTTTAAAGTATTTTCTGTCCATACCAAATATATTCGGTGTCTTCATATTTAATTTTAAATGTTATTGGAGATCTCCATTTTATTTCTGAAACTATATAATTCAGATCTTTCCTCTATCAGTCTGCTATATCACTTCTCTTAACTTGAATATGTTGAATTATACTTTCATATATATGCATTAATGTGAAAGTTTCTGGATTTGTGCACAACGCTACAGAAATACAAAAAAATTAAAAGTGCTTTAATTATGTTCCTATTTCTGTGATAAAAGATCAGAAGCATCATCTAGAAAGAAGACCTTATTTGTGTTGATGGTTTCAAAGGATAGAGCATATCCCGTCTAAGTGGCACTGCCAAAGACAAATGTGTCAGTTAAGCAAGGAGCTGAGAGTTCACAAGTAGGAAGCACAGAGAGGGAAGTAGAATTAGATCAGACATTTCATCTTCTAAGAATTCCTTCAGTGGGCATATTTCTTTCACACCAGAACTCCAAAACCCCCTCAACTAGGTACCTTTCAAATGTCATTCAAATCATTACAATGGAAATGGAACTTCACTACCTAAATCCAAATCAGCATCACAAATTCAGTCACCACTTTTAAAATGTCAGCCAAAGAATGAAAAACATGTGTCAACTATGTATATTTTTTCTTTTTTTTTTTTTTTTCGGAGCTGGGGACCCAACCCCGGGCATTGCGCTTCCTAGGCATGTGCTCTACCACTGAGATAAATCCCCAACCCCAAATATGTATATTTTTAATGATACTCATCAACTGAGAATTGAGCACACTCATGTAATGTGCACTGATCTTTGAAACCTTCTTTGAATATTTTTTTATTATTTTTCTTTTTTTTTTCTCTTTCATCCCATCAAATTTTCCCCCTGGTTTCATTTTTCCCTATGCTATTCTATAATACAGACTAAATCAGTGTAGTACTACCTGTGGTTGAATTGGCATGGCCCATATTCTGGAGCAAGGGTAGCACCTCAGGATTCCCTCCTGCAGTCGTCATGACTGATAATAATGCCTCAGCTTTGGATGTGACTCCCAGAACCCTGGCTATTACCCATGCTGGGATCAGAGGTGTCTTCTCCGTGTGCACATCACTTGTACATAATAACACCTGATTTGAGTTCATATGACCTGAGTGCATATGATTTGAGAAAAATGACTTGCCTTACATTCACATGTTTGAGATTAGTAATTGGCTATTCCAATGAACTGTAACTAGTGAGGCAGCTATTGTCACACTGAGAAGTGACAGCTGAGCTGGAAATGACTTGTACCACTTGCAAACTGCACTCCAGCTCCTTGAATTGTGAAATGAAAAATTGTTCAATTTACCTGGACTGTGGCGGTATACTTCACTGGTTCTTGGAATTCAAAACAATACATTTGAAAGGTTAATGTTTTTAAAAAACAACCTAGACATTTTGTATTCATTTGAAAACAGTTATACCTGAATAATTTCTTTGTGTTTTCACAATAGATAAATTCTGTTCACACTCCATAATTAGACAGACTCACAACATAATTCCGTGAAATTACTTAATTTTATAGGAAAAAATTAACAAATAGCTATTAAGGTTGATTGTTTTTAATCCAAATATTAGCTAGTAGTTTTGACAACATCTGAAATGTTCTGTAAATTAATTTATTTGGAAAGTTAAGAAGTTCAAGAATCCATTGGATTCATTTTAAGTAATAGCAACTTTATAGATGCAAATTATTGTAAATATTGGTAATGTGATGAAGATGAATAAAATTAGCCCATTATTTGAATGAGAACAACAAATATATATTCAAATCCCTAATGAAAGCAAAGCCTACTAAATAATTACTCCTTCTAGATTGTTATTCTCTTGAGAGTCAAAAAACTGCATAATCATATCACAGTTTCCGCCAAGAAATTCCTGAGTTAGTAGCATTTAAAACTGGTATTTAGTAATGGAAAATAATTATTTACATTCCAACGCTATAATAAAACACACTTTATAAACATATCCTATTTTCCTATGAAGGAACTCTTAATTTTTGTAAAATTTTTGTATAGATGCTACTTAGGCTTTGTTGTTTTAAGCAATTTAAGTTTGTAGAATGAGAAATAAGTGTTCTATGTGTGTGCGCGCGCGCGTGTGTGTGTTTGTGTGTGTGTGTGTATATATATATATATATATAGAGAGAGAGAGAGAGAGAGAGAGACAGAGAGAGACAGAGAGAGAGAGACAGAGAGAGACAGAGAGACAGAGAGAGAGAGCACTTTGTAAATAAACATCTAAATATCATGTTGATATCTTCAATTCCAATCTAATATACATTGGTCTTTGTTTCCTATCTTCATATTGTTTCCTTTTATAACAACAAAATTACACCTCTTCACATTCAATTTTCTATTTAGAAAACTCCTAAAATATTTTCTGCAAATGCACTCATACGTTTTTTCCCCTAAAGGCTGGAGGCTTTATGAGCAATGTTGCCATTTAAAGTTCAGTTCTCAGTGCTTTTGAGATACATTCGTTTAAAACCTCTAATGCACACTGAGCTCACTGTCAACTCCTGATAGTGGCAGTATGGAACAGAGCCTGAGTTTCAGCTCTCCGTGGGAAACACACTTGTAAGAGGATGTAAATATCTCTTCAGGGGAATACCATAAAACTGAATTTGTGAAGATGATGCTAAAATATGATTGGTAATCCATCCTGAAAGCACAAAACCTTTCCACTGTGAAAAATATAATCACATTTACTCAAATATTTATTTGAAAAATCACAGGACTGGATAGAACCCTAGGAGCCTGTCAAGTCCATTTTCTGGCCTCAAGGCAAGACCACATTTAAACCGAGATAGCAAAAATCGCTTTCCTAGCAAGGGACTTCCCTGGGCAACCCATTTTCCTGTTGAGCATTCTGAATTGTTAAGAAACCCTTTATTGCATACCCCTTACATGCTAGCTTGCACTATCCATGTTCAGTTAATCCTCTTTTCTTTCAGTCTTGCTAAAAAAGAAAGAAGCTTAACATCATCCAGTGGGAGATAGTCCTTTATATGTTTTATGTCTTCACCTATAACTCAGCTTTACTGTTCTTTTTAATCTTTGTTATTTTTTATAAACAGTTCCTTTTCTTTACCCGAATTTCATTATTTTATCAAATGTTCTTCAATTTATGCTTAATCTTTGACACATTAGCAGAATATTTCCAAATGAGACAGTGTGGTCAAGTTTGGCAATATTGTATTACAGTGACAATTCTTACTTATATACATATATTTCCTCTTCTGCGTTTCTCACCTATGCTGTTTCTTGTATGAGCTAATGAATACTATTCTTCACTCCTGAGTAATATGTAAATATGTATGCTATTTATTAAAGTTTCCACACAATCTAATGTGCAATGCTTAGGTATGCTCTACTGGGCTGATATTATACCTCCTCCTGCTAAAATGATCCCAGATAGACAGCACTTTCATTGACTGCCTGTGTGAGTAAGGATAGGATGACAATAAGTCTTATTTGTTGTGTCCTTTTTATGTGACGTCCACTTTGAGAAACACACTATAAAAATCATCTGATTCAAATTTGTTACAAAAACAACCAAAGAACTTATTGGTTTCTACTTAAGGGATGGAGTACTGAATTAATACAACATATAGAGTTGCTATTATGTTAGAGACCTGCCAAATACTGGAGTTTGTGCTTTTAATGGCTATTTAAACGCTCCAAGAAGTTTACTTAATTTGTTTCTTCATACTACATAAACTACGTTTATGAAAAACTCTAATGCTAAATAGAATGATTCTAAGGTGTAGGAAGACCCTGTGAAATTTCATTTCACTGTCTTGTTAATTTCTGCTGTGAAATACTTAGAGGCATTTTAACATCAACTATTTAAAACTTTAAAAATGCCAATTTCTAGATTAGTGTTTGGATTCAGCTAAAAAGTCCTGCAGTAATTTACTAGCAGAAGATAGCATAGACTGAAAATTGAAACTAAAGTAAATTAGCTGAGGATGAAGTGTAACTTCATCATGAGTTTGAAGATAATACTGGAAAATTAATTCTGTTTGACAGAGAATAGTCAGTGTTATCCAAGTGAGATAAAACGTGGCTTTGAAAAGCTATTACGAATTTAAAAATAATGCGATCTCAGCACCTTCATGAAATAATAGCAAATGCAGAACTTACCTAGGACCTGTACGCAAAATTGCCATATCTCAAATATAAAATTATACTTGTTTTTTTTATGTGAGTAGGCCTAAAATTAGTGTTGTTGAAATGATGAATGAATTTAGATGATATATTTGATCAAAATAGTAGTGGGAAGGGAACGGTAATTGAAACTCAATCAATGTTCTACCTCAATCACCTACAACAACCTTTGCTGGGTTGTTTTTTTTTTGTTGTTGTTGTTTTTTGTTTGTTTGTTTGTTTTTGTAACATTAAATATAAAAATGGTGTGTGGAATTACCTCAGCAGGAACAATCACTTTATGTATGCAGTAAAAGGCATATTTTTTCTGCACTATCTTTGTTTTTAGGATTTCATATTCAGGAACAAGTTTATCTATCCACTAATCATTATTATAATTAAAATAGTAGATTGATTATCAAAACAGAATATGAAAGCAGTCTAATTATGGATTTCAGTAAAATTGAAAGACTAAGCTATTGTCAGCATGCACAGTGCCTCTGATTCTGTAGAACTTTAGTAAATTATGCAGAAGCAAAATATTCTGATTGATACTTGTACAGGAAGACTTAATGAGGGACTGAACGAGGAAGGTAAGATGAACGAGACATGTGTATACTTGCCCGTGCCTATTCCATAGTAAGTACTATTCAATAGTATGCTTTTTAAAGAATGTGGGTGTATGTGAACAACCCCACATACCCATGGGAGTACATGTGTGATATATAGGAATATTTAATTAGCTTGAATTTTTCTAGTGACAGAAATTTGGTAAAGGTTCAAAAGGATGTCAGTCCTGGAGCCAGGCATACTTTTTTGGAATAAAACTTTAGTGGTGTAGCTGGCTGTTAACTTAAGGGATTTGAGCCAGTATTTTCAGAGATGTCCGATACACAAAGTACTTTTGTATTGAGGTGACTTTGTCCTCTAAGGACTGATGGTCCACACCCACATCTCCAGGGATACTGACGGATGACTTTACTCCTGTTCTGTTCATTTTTATCTGTACCTCATCCTCTCCTTTGAATCTCTAAGTTGTTGCTATTCATCACTTTTAAAGATTATCCTTTTACTTATTTATATTCTGGATTTTTCTGGTTGGGGAGGGATGTGTTCTTACTGAGTCTGTTTCCAAGATCCAGGACAGGTAGGTTTATTTAAGTGAAATGATAAAAAAAAGAAGCAAGCCTGTTAAAACTGTCCTGACAGACAAAGTCTAATTATAATTTACATTGTTGAGAGTATAGGAACATTTTACACTCTTATTTTAAAAGGGTGCTTTATCCCACTGAAACCAAATGATTTTGTCTACAGATGCTGTCTTTTTAGGAAATATTAGAAATGACTCCTTCTAAAATCAGTTTTTGGACAATGCTGGTAAGCCAATAGGAGCACTTAACATAGTTTGAGACGACTGGTATAATGGACAGTTGGAGAGCTCTCCATTGTGTTGTGAAATAATTCTCCGGTGATGATAGCCCTAAATGCAGAAATGTCCTACATCTCTGAATGTGACCCTTTGCTTAAGAGTCTTTATTTGCATGGTTGTATTTACATTAGTAGGGACATCTTCTCCTGTTCCCTCCTTCTTGGGGTTAGGGAGGAAACACTGAAGCATGTGCCATTCAATACTGTCATTCCGAATACTCAAAAACGTTTTTGCTTGCTGTGAACATATTTGAAACTGCACTGAAAGCTGCATCTGTCTGTATCTTTACTTTTGTAAATGGCTTCACATGTAAATTCACAAAATAAATACTACATTCAAAAAAAAAAGAAAGACACCAGTTGTTTTACTAAAATTATTTCATTTACAACATATTTGTATAAGGATTACATAATTTTCATGAAAATTATTGTCATAAGAGAAAAGGGGAAGTGTAATGCTAAAATATCATCATATTATTTAAAATAGTTTCTCAAATATATATATGCAAATTCAGGTAATATTTTAGAACATTAGAACACAAATTTTCAGAAAGTAAATTTTTATACTATCTTTAACTTAGAGACAAAATTGAAAGAAATATACAAAATGTAAAAATAAATAAGACAAACTATATATTTAATATAATTTATCAAGAAATATAGTTATCAAGAGTTGATAAGTTATAATACCAAATCAGATGACAGAGAGGATACTCTTGTGGTAAATACTGGAAGATCATAAAGACAGTCCATGTCCTTGTCTAGCTCTTCTGAGAACTAAAAAAGGAGAGACTGTTTTAATTTTCACATTATTTCACGAGGAAAAGTTACTTCACATGTGAAAAATAAGGTATAAAAATCAAAGCCCACAGGCTGTGGTGCACATGTTTAATTCCAGTTATCGGAAGGCACGGTTAGGGAGATCTCTAGTATCTGGCCAGCCCTGTATATGGAGAGAGCACTGGAAGAGTCAGACCCTCACAAAGAAGCCCTGTCTCAGAAAAAAGAAAAAGAAATAAAAAATAAAGAGCATTTTCATAAAAATCATTTGTAAATATATATATATATATTAACCAAAATGATATATCAGTCTTTAAATTAATAAAATTTATTTGTTTGTTTGTTTTTTGACTTGTCCATTTGTGCTTTTTTGAAACAGAGAGTGCAAACACGTGTGGAGAAGAGGGTGTCCAGTGTAGAAGATTTGGGAGATTTTGAAGAAAGAGAAATGTGTGGTCAGAATGTTTCATTGGAAATATTTATTTTTTCAAAATATATCTAATAAATATTTTAGGACTTTTCAGAAATCGAACAGTAGCTATATACGGCTGTTTAAAATACAAGTAGAATTAAAAATAATGGTAAATATTATTAAAATCTAATGATTATAGTAATAACTCTTTTGAGGTATCATAAAATGCTATTATAAACTATATAAAATGAGCAATAAATATTCACATAAAATATGTTTAATGTTTTCAGTAACTTTATTTGAAATTATTCTTTTACTACTAAATGTATATATATACACATATATAAGTGTATATATTCTATACTATACTATATTATAATGTTATAATATATAAATGTATTGATACTAATATATATATATATACTGATATATAATATGTATATATTGTATATCAGTGGGTTCTGATTAATGTAACCTGAACTCAAATCTCTTGAAGTGTTTTAACCTTCCTTTCTCCTAAATCTTACTCATGAACTTAAGGAGACAGAAATTCTTTTTTTTTTAAAGAGGCTTTTTTTAATTGAATTTTTAAATTTACATTTCAAATGTTATCCTCTTTAATGGTTTCCTGTCCATAAACCCCCTATCCCATCCCCCCTCCCCCTCCTTCTATGAAGGTGTTCCTCCACAAACCCACCAACCCCTTCCTACATCCTGCTCTGACATTCCACTACACTCGGGCATCAACCCTTGGCAGGACCAAGGGCTTCTCATCCCATTGATGCCCAACAAAGTCTTCCTCTGCTATATATGCAACTGGAGCCACGGGTCTGTCTATGTGTCTTTGTGGATGGTGGTTTAGTCCCTGGGAGCTCTGGTTGGTTGGTATTGTTGTTCTTATAGGGTTGCAGACCCCTTCAGCTCCTTCAATCCTTTCTCTAACTCATCCATTGGGGACCGTGTTCTCAATGGTTGACTGCAAGCATTCACATGTCTTTGTCTGACTCTGGCAGAGCCTCTTAGGAGACATCTATATTAAGTGCCTGTCAGCATGCACTTCTTGGAATCAGCAATGTTAACCAGGTTTGGTGGCTATATAGGGGCTGGATCCCCAGGTTGTGGAGTCCCTGGATGGTCTTTACTTCAGTCTCTTCTCTAAACTTTGTCTTGATTTTTTTTCTATGAATATTTTTGTTCCCCCTTCTAAGAAGGACCGAAGAATCTGGACTTTGGTCATCCTTCTTCTTGACTTTATTTGGTCTGTGGATTGTATCTTGGGTAATCTGAGCTTTAGAGCTAATATCCACTTATCAGCGAGTGCATACCAAGTGTGCTTTTGAGATTAGGTTATATCACCCAGGATATTTTTGAAGATATTTTCTAGTTCCATCCACTTGCCTGTGAATTTCATGAAGTCACTGTTTTTTTTTTCCATCTTTATTAAATTGGGTATTTCTTATTTACATTACAAATGCTATTCCCTTTCCCAGTTTCCAGGCCAACATCCCCCTAACACCTCCCCCTCCCATTCTATATGGGTGTTCCCATTCCAATTCTCCCCCCTATTACTGCCCTCCCCACAAGAATTCCGTTCACTGGGGGTTCAGTCTTGGCAGGACCAAGGGCTTCCCCTTCCACTGGTGCTCTTACTAGGCTATTCATTGCTACCTATGCAGTTGGAGCCCAGGGTCAGTCCATGTATATTCTTTGGGTAGTGGCTTAGTCCTTGGAAGCTTTCGTTGGTTGGTATTGTTGTTCATATGGGGTCTCAAGCCCCTTCAGCTCTTTCAGTCCTTTCTCTGATTCCTTCAACGGGGGTCCTGTTCTCAGTTCAGTGGTTTGCTGCTGGCATTCACCTATGTATTTGCTGTATTCTGGCTGTGTCTCTCAGGAGAGATCTACATCTGGTTCCTGTCAGCCTGCACTTCTTTGCTTCATCCATCTTGTCTAATTGGGTGGCTGTATATGTATGGGCCACATGTCGGACAGGCTCTGAATGGGCGTTCCTTCAGCCTTTGTTCTAAACTTTGCCTCCCTATTCCCTCCCAAGGGTATTCTTGTTCCTCTTTTAAAGAATGAGTGAAGCATCTGCATTTTGGACATCCTTCTTGAGTTTCATGTGTTCTGTGCATGTAATTCGAGCATTTGGGCTAATAGCCACTTATCAATGAGTGTATACCATGTGTGCTTTTCTGTGATTGGGTTACCTCACTCAGGATGATATTTTCTAGTTCCATCCATTTGCCTATGAATTTCATAAAGTCATTGTTTTTGATAGCTGATTAGTATTCCATTGTGTAGATGTACCACATTCTCTCTATCCATTCCTCTGTTGAAGGGCATCTGGGTTCTTTCCAGCTTCTGGTTATTATAAATAAGGCTGCTATGAACATAGTGGAACATATGTCTTTGTTACATGTTGAGGCATTTTTTGGATATATGCCCAAGAGTGGTATAGCTTGATTCACAGGGAGTGCAATGTTCAATTTTCTGAGGAACTGATTTCCAGAATGGTTGTACCAGTCTGCAATCCTACCAACAATGGAGGAGTGTTCCTCTTTCTCCACATCCTCCCCAGCATCTGCTGTTGCTGGAGTCCTTGATGTTAGCCATTCTGACTGGTGTGAGGTGAAATCTCAGGGTTCTTTTGATTTGCATCTCCCTTATGACTAAAGATGTTGAACATTTCTTTAGGTGCATCTCAGCCATTTAGCATTCCTCAGCTGTGAATTCTTTGTTTAGCTCTGAACCCCATTTTTAATAGGGTTATTTGTCTCCCTGAAGTCTAACTTCGTGAGTTCTTTGTATATTTTGGATATAAGCTCTCTATCAGTTGTAAGATTGGTAAAGATCTTTTCTCAATCTGTTGGCTGCCATTTTGTCCTAACAACAGTGTCCTTTGCCTTACAGAAGCTTTGCAGTTTTATGAGATCCCATTTGTTGATTCTTGGTCTTAGAGCATAAGCCATTGGTGTTTTGTTCAGGAGACGGAAATTCTTTAAAAGGCCGAAGTCCACAAAGCTTCTTTTTATTTCTGGTTTGAAGATTATTAGTATAACCACACCATTTGAAAAGACAATATAAGGAATAAGTATATGCCACAAATAAGAATTTAAATTGTTGCTAATTACAAATACTTGAGACATTGCATAAGAATTAAGACAGCAAAAAGAATGATTAGGATAGATAAGATTTAGAATCCCAAATCCGTGATCAATTTCTAGGAATCATAAATTTCAGTGATTACATGGAAACTGAAGTTTGAAATTATAGTGGGAATAATAATAACACAAATGGAATAATCAGTACATTAAGTTATATGTATAAAATAATGCTGTGGATAGCTTGGTAGAAAAATTTGTTGAAACAATTTATGAACGCACAGGAAATAAAAGATAATAAAAGTTAAATTTACATCATCATAGATGATATGATTTATTTAAGAAAGAAAATAATAATGATTCCAATGCTAGACAAAGTTGAGGAGCCATATCCAGCCACATGGCAGACATAGAAGAGTATAAATGGATAAGTTGAGTTACAATCTAATTGAGGAACAAACCTTACTTTAGACATAAGCATTAATTCATAAATAAGCAATCCTCCATATTGCTATTCCGGCACTTGTGTGAACACAGAAAAGGCCAAATGTTTACCAATGGTGTCCAACATAAGGTCTAGTAGAAGCCAGTCTTAGAGCCTAAGAACGCTCAGGTGGAAGTTGGTTTTCTGGTTTTAGAGTTAAAGAATAGGGAACTTAGAGTACATAAATTGTCTGCTTTAAAAATCTCCTGAAAGTGGGAGAAGAAATGGGAAGGAGAACTCTGGGAGAGGGGAGCAGAATAAGAGGGTGCCTGGAATGTAAATAAATAAAACAATTTTAAAACTCTGATTCCTCCACTGGAACCTCAGATCACAAAAGCAGCTGCTTCTTTCAAGCATGGCAGGGGTAAAACGACAGAATGGAGAGCATGCTGGAGATAGTGAGACAGAGGAAAGGCTGCTTAAGAACCCACTTGGGAGGGAGAAGACAGCAGTCAAAGGAGGGGAGGCAGAGGAAGGGAGGGACCTGGGTAGGAGAGGGGACAGGGAGGGGAAGGGCATGATCAGGTATTGGAGGTTGCAAGACTGAGGGCCAGCAAAAGAATGGAAAACAGGCAACCTCAGGAGGTAGGAAGTGGGGCACCTTCTAGAATGTAGCAGAGACCTGGGGAGGGGGTGAGAGACTCTCAGGACTTTAAAGGGGATGAAGTGTTTTTCAGTGGGGAGGGGGAACATGTAGAGTCTACCTCCAGTGGAGGGACAGTACATCAAGTGGAGGGGTGTGGGGGCCATCCCACAATCAAATGTTGTGACTCATATTTGTTCATGTCTGAAAGAACTAAAGGGAAAAATTGGAAAAGAGCCTGAGGAAAAGGAGATCCTGGAACAGGTCCAAATTGGGGTCCAGCTCAAGGGCTGACACTATGGTGTGCTCACAAAAAGGGGTCTATCATGACTGCCCAACAAGCAGCTTATAAAGTCAGATGCAGATATTTACACTTAACTAATGGACACAATCTGGTGACCCCAGTGGTTGAATTAGGGAAAACCTGGGAGAAGCTGAGGAGAGCAACCATATAGGAAGACTGCAGTCTCAACTAACTTAAATGCCCAGAGAGCACTCAGACACTGAACCATGAATCGAGCAGCATATACTAGCTCATATGAGGCCCCCAACATATGTACAGTAGAGGACTACTAGTCCAGACTTAAAACCTTGAAGCCCCAAGGAGTAGAGAGGTCTAGTCAGGAGGGGGTGGTTGGGGACATCCTCTTGGAGATGAGGTGGGTAAAGGGAGGAGGTATGAGATGTGGAACAGTCAGAGGTTAGACCAACAGGAGTATAAAGTCTGGACTGTAAATAGATTAAAGAATTATATATATATATATATATATATATATATATATTTCTCTTTTAAGAAAACTATTTTAATAAAATCATTCTCTTTTAAGTAAACTATTTTAATATTTTAAAATTCTTTGAAACAAATAATCAGCTTAACACAAGAAATATCCTAAGACTTGTTATTCACTGTTTTTGAAACTTAAAGTATAAGGTATATATGATTAATATAATTTAAAAATAAGTGCAAGTGGTAGGCATTTTGGTCAGACTTGGAGAATTTATCACAAAGAGTCTCCAAAGTGAACCATGTATAATATTATATAGACATAAAGAAAGATTCTGAGTATAGTTTGAACTTCAAATTTAATAAACTAATTTTAAAGATAATCTGTTTACCACAGTTTCTAGTTCTAAAAAGTGAAATTAAACAAGACAAGAAAAGCAAAAGATGACAAAGCAACAAATCAGAAAAATGTCTAGTAGCACTTAACAGAAAATAAAATAATTTCTACAATTCTGAAGGTGTTGATAATCAATTTGACCTAGCCATAGTTCTCTAAATCTCGTATTTAGAGTAGGTCTACTGATCCAAATGATAGGCCCTGCAGGTTTTCTAAACTGAATGCCCACGGGATAAAGTTCTTTTGTGACTATGAAAGGAAAATATTTGGAAATACAAGACTAAATGGTTTCAGACAATGCATTAATTGGTTTTCAGATGTATGTACTCACTGATAAATGGATATTAGCCAAAATGTACAGAATATCCAGAATACAATTTACAGAACCCAATAATGTTAACAAGGCAAAGGGCTCAATACCTTTTGGGAGGGAGATACCCCAATCCCTTTGGGAGGGAGAAGAAAGAAATCACAGGAAGGGGGAAGGGAGGGAGGGATCTGCATGGAAAACAGGACAAGTAAGGGAAGAGGGGTGGGAACAGGACTAAAGCCCAGAGGGCCAGCAGAAATAAAGGAAACAGGCAACCTCAGGAGGTAGGAGGTAGGGGAACCATCTAGAATGTACCAGAGAGTGGGGAGATGAGAGACTCTCAGCATTCAATGGGAGAAAGCTAGATGAAATGCCCTACAGTAAGCTTATACACACACACACACACACACACACACACACACACACACACACACAGAGTGATACACACACAGTGATACACAAACACACACACAATGATACACAAACACACACAGAGTGATACACAAACACACATGCAGAGGGATACACAAACACACACACACACACACACACACACACACACTGTGATATACAAACACACACACAGTGATACACAAACACACACAGAGTGATACACAAACACACATACAAAGTGATACACAAACACACACACACACACACACACACACACACACACACAGCTTTTATGTGCATCGTGAGTAGGGGGACCCTGAAAAGACAAAGTTAGAAAAGTGTAAATCTATATAAGACAAGAAGGAAATCTGATCGAGAATTACTCAGTAGCCAGTGTTGATTCAAACTACTAGAATCTGACACTGGCCAGTTTATTTTAACCATATTAAGGTATGAAATTTTAGAAAAAATAGATTCCTGTTTAGACATATTTGCATGAAACTCCTTGGAAAGTACATATGGCCTCTTCCAGAAGCATGGATTCTAGTGACTGCAAAAAAAAAAAAATGGCAAAAAGATGGGCAGAAAGAATAACTGAGAGAAGCATAAAAGTCTATGGGAGTCAGGATGACTTGGCCTTGCAAAAATCATAGAGGTTACCCAGGTTATTATAAAGCACAGGTGACATCTCCAATAAGGATGAATTCTCTTGACAGAGTATGTTCAAGAAAAAGATCTAGGGAACAAGAGTCTAGGATGAATGTAATCATCTGGAGAGCCAGGTAGAGTTTGACCCTATAGATAACACAGATCTCTAGGTTATTAACATCTGTTTCCATCATTTTGGATGGAAGCAGTTATAAATATCTTCCACTGAAGAGAGAACTATGTTTCTGGTTTCACAAGTACATATCTGTAGGCATGAGGAATTTATGTGCTCTGTGCACCACCTTTTATAACTCTCCGCCGATATCTGGTCATATTGCTACACGCTAAGTATAAAGATTATAAAAGCTTCACTAGAAATGCTAAATTAATATTCTTGTTTTGCAGAGAAGCAAAGTCAAACATTAAGAATGGCTTAGGAGTTCAACAGAAGGCAGGCAGAGATCAAAGTATTGTAGGAGCCAGAGGGATTAGACACCAAAAGGAAACAGCCTACATTATCCACCAACAAGGGTTCATAGTAGGTCACAGTGGCCTACAATAAGGGAGCCTCCATGGGTCTAACCTAGGTCCTCAGTTCTCTGCATACATGTGTTATTGTTGTGTAGCTTAGCATTCTGTGGATTGCTAATAGTGAGAGCAGTGGCTATCTCTGACCTTTTTGCCTGCTTACAGGACCGTTTTCTTTCTCTTGCTTTTTCTGTGGATCCTTGATAAGAGGGTATACATCTGGTCTTATTGTAACATAGTATGCCATGCATGGTTGATTTTGCTGGGAGACTTGCTCTTCTCAGAAAGGAAAAATAGAAGGAATAGATCATGGGGAACAAGAGGTAGGGAATATTTTGGAGTAATACTCCATTGTGTAAATATACCACATTTTCTGTATCCATTCCTCTGTTGAAGGGCATCTGGATTCTTTCAGTTTCTGGTTGTTATAAATAAGGATGCTATGAACATAGTGGAGCATGTGTCCTTATTATACGTTAGGGCATCATTTGGGTATATGTCCAGGAGTGGTATAGCTGGCTCCTCAGGTAGTACTATGTCCAAGTTTCTGAGGAACTGCTAGAATGATTTCCAAAGGGGTTATACCAGCTTGTATTCTCACCAACAATGGAGGAGTCTTCCTCATCTTCTTTTTTATAATTTTTTTAATTACTTATTTTGATGTTTGTGTCCGTGTGTCCCTGTGTGTGTGTGTGTGTGTGTGTGTGTGTTTTGCCCGCATATACATAGATGTGAGGGTGTCATTTCCCCTAGAACTGGAGCTATCAATAGCTGTAAGGGGCCATGTGGATGCTGGAATCTGAACCTAAGTCAGCTGGAAGCTAGTGTGATCTCAGTCACAGAGCCATCTCTCAATTCAAACATCTTGACCCAAAAAGATCACACTCAACTCAACATCTATGGTTTTATAGGAAATCACTTTAAAAATAGCTAAACATAATAAAAGCAATTTATTGCAATCCAACAGCCAATCTTAGGTAACTGTCAAGGTAGTCAGCCAACTTAGTCATATGTATAGGTTTTGAAGCTGTTGACTCTGTTCTTTCTGTTTAGTCAGGTAATATTGAATCTTCTCAGGTCTCAGATGTGACAGAAGACTAGATAGTTATAGTTTCACAACTAAGCTTATGTTGGTTAAGATTTAAGATAATGTCTTAAAGTCAAGGAAGATATTTTAGGTTGGTAATGCAAATTATAATACAAAGTGATTTATGTTCAGAACTATGAATTTACCATATAGGGTCTATAAGATAGTACAGTACTTTAGCCATAGTCACCAAATACAGATGGGCTGTATATTATGAATATAATATTAAGAATGTAAATCTGATCATTTTTATAATCATTCCTATTGTATACAGTTTTGAATGTTAGAAAAGAGCCTTTTATTGGTCTAAATGGGGAGCTGTTTGGATAATCTCTTGTCCACTGGGCCAAAGCTCCTATCATGAAAGAGCTAAATGTCCTATAGCAAGGCAGGAGAAAAATAGGCAGAACATTCAGGAAGTAAAAGGAATTCTAAGGCGTCAGGCCTGAGAGATTCACCACAGAGATGCAGAGGATTTCAGAGTTACGAAACATATGAGATGCAACTAACCATGTTGCAGTCATATAATAGTCATATAATATATAATATATAATAGTCATATAATAGTATATGTGGGTTAATTGAGTTACAAGATAACCGGGGAACAAGCCCAGAACAAGGCCTAGGCTTTACTCCATAAATAAAAAAGTTTCTGTGTCGTTATTCAGGATCTGGGGTGGACATAGAGAAGTGCAGACAATTACCTGCAATGTGTGGGGGTACATTGCCAGGCTAAGCAATATAGTAGCTCAAAGGGTAAGATGGATGTGCATGGCTCATGTTTCTCCTCCTATAGGGTGCATAACACCTCTCAGCTCTATGACAACTAGCAATTAGGTATCAAGCTTTCAGGTTTCTACAAATAGATCTCTCTATGGAAATGACAGGTCTATAATATTTTCAGCAATAAGGTCTTACTATACAGTTCTATAAGTTATGCAAGAGCATAGGCAATGGCCTATAAGGTCTGGGCAACTATTCGACCTCAACTGGCTACAACTGTGAGACAGGTGAACACATTCCAGTTACTGACCTTTTTTTGTTTGTTAGCTTGGAGTGTCTTTTTTTGAGTATTTTTCTACTAGTTTTATATTTTAATGTGTGTGTGCGTGTGTGTGTGTGTGAGTGCATGTGTGTGTGTGTATGTGTCTAAAATACTATATTTGTTTCTTAAAGCAAATTTACTATAGTTTCAGAAATTGAATGATTGAATACAAATGCAGAATCTTTAGAAAATGGAACGTTCCTAATTATCCACAGAAGTGGCTCTCAACCTCCTGAATGCTGCCACGTTTTTATATAATTCCTCTTATGGTGGTGATCACAATCATAATATTATTTTTATTGCTACTTTATAACTGTAATTCTGCTACTGTTATGAATCATAATATAAAACTCTCATGACTTTTTATTAAATGGTATATGGATCTCATGAGCCACCATAAGAAACTTACATCTGATATACTTTACTCTATATCTACTTTTTCCATTGATTATAGCTTTTAAAGCCTGACATAGTTCCAGTACTGAAAGGTGGAATAGGACAAGATCTTCTAACCCTATCTGTCTGCAAAGGACATTTGCTTTCAAAGAAAAAAAAATTTTTTTTCCAATGGAGTCTCCCAGATTATATTAAGGACATATAAGTGTAGGCTCCATGCCAATCAGTGGATGGCCAAAGCAAGATGAACTAAACTGTATTCTTGTAGACATTTTATGTAATATTGATTTGATTTGGCATTTTCCCTACTGGTTTTTTGCTTGCACATTCTGGCTTCAAATTCTGTGTGTGTGTGTGTGTGTGTGTGTGTGTGTGTGTGTGTGTGTGTGTGTATTTCTTGTGAATTTTTTTCTTTCTTTTTATTCTGTTCTTTTTGATGGATCATATTTATTTTCCTGAGTATATTTTGTTTTCTAAATGAAGAGTCAGAACAAGGGATTACAGTTAGTGTGGGGTTGTATGAAGTACTTGAGATGACAGGCCAAAAAAACTATAATCAGATTATCATGTATGCAATTCGTTTTCAATTATAAAAGGAAAGAAACAGTATTCTAATTGAAATGGAGTACATGCATATAGAGAGAATTCTAAAGAAATGAAAAACAAGTGGCTGAGCACCATTTAGAAAGTGATCGATACTATTGGATATTTGGAAATTAAAATTACCTTGAGATACTATCTAACTCTATCAGAATAGACAAAATGAATAGAACAAATGACAACAGCTCTTTTTGGGGATATAGGGAAAATAGAACAATTATTACCTGCCAGTGGGAGTACAAGTGGGTGCAGCCACAGCGCAATATCGAAGTGTCCATAAAATCAAGGGTAAAGTAAATCAAACAATCCAGAAATTCTACTCTTGAGTATATAGTCAAAGAACTCCATTCCCATGAAGGAAATTCTTGCTCATTCATATTTATTACTTTTCTGTGTACAGGAAAATGAAATGCTCTAAAAGTCCATTAGTTAGGTGATAAGGAATAAACAAATTGTGCTATTATAATATAATATATTATGATTCAACCATTAAGAAAACATAATTTTCACTAAATGGAAGTAGGTGGAAAACATCACTCTGAATGGGGTGACCCAGACAAAGAGTGTCAAAATTATCTTCTCTTATCTTTGGTCAGAAATGAATCTGCAGTTGTGTGAGTTTCATTTAGATTACTTATAGAGATCTGAAAATTACTAAAAGATGGTAGGTAAGAGCTTTTAAAAGGTGGATGATAGAATGCACAGATATTAAAAGGTTAGAATGAAGTTATGGGAAACAAATGTAGACATTGAAATTGTAGACATGATGGTGCTGTAAATGGTGAAAAAAGTGGGAGGAAACAGTACTTTAAGTACTTTAAGTACTTCTTTAAGTCATATGGACATTTGACACTGTAAATATTACACATACAAATACACACAGAGTGAGAGACAGACAGACAGACAGAAAGACACAGAGAGAGAGACAGAGACAGAGACAGAGAGACAGAGAGAAAGATTTAAATATCCCATAAGGAGCAACAATGCACACTATAACATTATATTAGATTTCATTTTGGAAGAGGAAGATGAAAATAGTGAAAGGGCCAGAGTTTATATGTAATTTACATAAGGCAAATGAACTTATGAACTAACAGTAGCTATGATAAAATGTAAAGAACCTCTATGCATATCCAAACCAGATCGAGGCATAGTATGGAAAATGGAATTAGAAATGAAATCTCTAACTTATTGTAATAACTGAATGGGGTGTTGCTATTTATAACTCCCTGTATTTTAATGTACAATAATTATTTTATTAATGAAGTTATATTGGTATGAATTTAATACATCATCTCTCAATCTATCTGTCTACTATCTATCTATATCATTATCTTCTTTAACATCATCATCATCAACAACATCATCAGCATCTCCATCAACTGTTATAACCCTTCCTTTATTCCTCTATCTCACTGATTCTCTGCCTTCTTAATGCTGTATCTCTTTTATACACTCTTTCCTTTTATAGTGATCCCCTCATCCATAATTTTTTTGATATTTTGCAATTGTAATAGTGCCAATGTTATGAATTATCGTGCAATCGTCTGTATTTTCTACTGTTAAATGACCCCTGTGAAAAGGATTTTCCTCGACTAGAGGGCTCACAACCCACAGGTTGAGACCAACAGTTGTTTTCTCTTAACTTCTTCCATCCTTTATTTCACCATTTTTCCCTGATAATCCATATATTTCCCCAGTTCTTTTTCTCTGTCTGCAAATAAAATGTATTCATCTACATTACAACAAACTTCTTTATTGACGGTGAGCCAGAGAGTGTTTAATACTGATGTATTTAACTCTGCTCACTTCCTATATTATTTCATTCTCTTCTGTCTCTGCTGTGAGTGAGCTCGCACTAACAATAAAAAGCAAAGGACCTCAGTTCTATCACCTACATTCTTAACTGTGCAATTCAATTTTACTTAATTATCCAATACCATATTAACATTATAATACTTAACCCCTTTAGTCAAGAGTGAATTCAACAGGAGAGTACACTGCATTTTTCTTTTTTTTTTATCACACTTTACCATTTCCAAAATCACACAGGCACGTTTTCTTTCCCACCTGTCCTGCATTAAATTAAATGATTTCAAAGTCTTCAATGTCATTAGATTCTTCTGCCACAGTCTGCATTCTTTCATAACATTTTAGGCCCTAAATATGGTGAACATTCATTGTTTCAACTGTTATAGAAATCTGTATTCTTTTGCTTAACATTCCAACCTTTGTCAAATTTTGTCTTTTTATACTATTTATAGATATTTCTGTTTTAGCATGTCATATTTTCAGCCAGTATAGGACACAGTCTTTTCTGAGTAATCGCCTATAGTGAATAGTAATTTCTAATTGTTTATTCTTTTGTTGTTCTCTCATTTTATTTATTATGTATCTGTGTGTGTGTTTCTGTGTGTGTGTGTGTATGTTTGTGTGTGTGTGTTTGTATGTGTGTTTCTCTCTCTCTCTCTGTGTGTGTGTGTGTGTGTGTGTGTGTGTGTGTGTGTATGTGTATGTTTGTAGTCCTGTCTTATGGATTGACAGGTCATTATACTTTCTTTTTCTATTTCCAATAATCAAGTGATGAATCTCTTTGCCTTATTGATAGATTCGTAGAACATTAGTGTTTTTGCTACTTGCTCAATAAAGTGAATATGAAGAACACAACTGGTATAATTTCTTGCCAATAATAGACTTCTATATCTTCTAGCAATTGTGATTATGAAAGTAATAAGTTATAATGATTACAGAAACTATTTTATTATATTCCAATGTAGTCATGAATATGAAAGACTATTACTTCCTAAATAGAAGGTAGAAAATATTATCTTCATACAGCTTATATATTAGCACCAGATATTCATAGTTGCATCAGCTTTGTAAAATACGTACTATATATATAAATTATATATATAATAAATATATATTTAATAATTTGTGTAAGAAGTAGTAAAATGTAAAATAATTTAACAAATACTTTTTTAAATATAGGTATTTTTATTACAATAATCTTTTGGAAAAGTATTTCAAATGGATTAACAAACCAACAATGATAAAATGTCATCCGGGAAAGTAAATGTTATAGAAGTGGGAGAACTGTTTGGAAAAGGAGGAATATAGGAGATGATGCTATACAAAAAAATCAGAGTGCATTATATGTATGCATGAATGTTCCAAAGAAATAAACTGAATTCAACAAATGTACAAAAAATTGTATTGAAATATGGTGTTACTGAGAGCATTCACATACATTTAATATTGTAAAATGAGAGTTTGATATAATAAAGTACAATTTATAGATTTGAAAATTACCACAATTCTTTTAGTACTAAACATTTCTGCCTTTCATTCTCATTTGGAATGTACTCTGATGTCCAAAGCAGTACTTCTTCAAGTATGTTGTCAAAAACGAATGGAGTACTTGTCTTTGAACAAAATAAAATGTGAGCAAGTTTTCTCATTTTAAATTCTCTGTCGCTTTTGTCTATATAAAAGCAATCATACATAATGATAATTTGTCCCATCCTTTTTTCAAATCCCCTACAGCTAACAAAAATTCTGTGCCCTTTAAAGTGCTAATATTTCACTACTTCATAAAGTATCACTAAGATACCTATATTTTATGTTACTTAAAATAAATTTAAAGTAAATTTATATTGTGCAGTATACAATAGCTTTTACTTTATAATATACTCATTATATTTATTTATATCACACTGAAAATTGGAGGAGAAATCCTAGAAACTTTTAACCATATTCCCAATTTCTCAGTTATTCTACTCTAAATGATAGAAATATACGTATTTCAAGTATAAATTGTATTGTATTAAATTAATATTTGTGCATAAAATGTGTACTTATCTGTAAAATTATTGGAGGCAAAGAGATACGGTGGAAAATGTGTGTATATAGATATTGATATAGCACAATACTTCCTTACCTCAAAATTCCTGGCAGGAAGTAGTGAGTTTTAAGAGGTTCTGGGGTCAGATTCTTGTGTACTCATTGACAGAGATGATAATGATGCTCCCGACAGCACTGAGATGCTGCACACTGTATGACAACAGGCTTGAAAAGGCATCACAGGAGATGATAATAATGAGGATCAGCGGGAGGACATATTTCAGGCTGCGAGCCTGGGAAAGTATCATCCATTTGATGAAGCAGGCTGCGTTTCACATCCGTGTGGATGTCACTCTGCTTTTGCTGAGAATCCTGCTGAAATTGATATTCTATACTCTAGGAGCGACTTTTACTGCAGTTTAAAAGACTGCAAAATATTCCTCATGCAACAGCAGGTTTGCAGAACGATAAATCCACAAGCAGGGAGGAAATTTGAAAAGCAAGTGACCCAAGAAATCACCTGTGGATTTTAATTTTGTCGTAAATCTGACACAGCATGTGAAAGTATATTTTACATTCTATTTATTGGTATTAAACATAAATGTTGGCTTTCCTGACCTTTGTCACTCTTTGCAAGTGCATATGGGATTAGGCCATTGTCACATATTAATAGCACCGTTTCTACTTCTACTGAGAAGATTCACCTCAGCTTGCAGTTTAGAGCATAATCATTATTTCCATAGGAATTAACATAAAGAGGGCAGAGTTCTCTAATCCCTCAATTATGTAGTATTATGGAGTTATTTCCTCTGAGTGCAGTGTTCTTTCCTGATGGGAGGAGGAAGGCTTGTACATCTCAGAAAGTAAATACAACTTAGAGATATCAAGAATCTCAACGGTTTTAAGCTTTAAAAGATCTCTCCACAAAACTGCAAAACCAGGAAATTGGGCCAGGGGAAGGCTCTAGGAGGATGAACATTTAGAAAGTTCACATTTGTGTGGCATCTACCTCTTAAATAAAGCAATCTTGATGATCAGCTCACAAGAAAAAATTATATATATATTTAATTGGAGTTTTTATTTACATTTTATATGTCATTCCATTTCCTGGTTTTAGGGCCATAAGCCCCCCCTATCACATCCCCTTCTGCTTTCTTTATAAGGGTGCTCTCCCTCCCCAAACAACCTCCCTGCCTACCTTCCCACTCTGACATTTCCCTATACTTGGGAGTCTATCTTTGGCAGGATCAAGGGCTTCTCCTTCTACAAGACCATCTTCTGCTACATATGCAGCTGGAGCCATGGGTCTGTCAAAGTGTACTCTTTGGGTAGTGGTTTAGTGCCTGGGAGCTCTGGTTGGTTGGTATTGTTGTTCTTATGGGGTTGCAAGTCCCTTCAGGTGCTTCAATCCTTTCCCTATTTCCTATAATGGGGACCCCCTTCTCAGTTCAATGGGTTGTTGCTAGCATTCACGTCTGTATTTGTTATGTTTTGGCTGAGCCTCTCAGGAGACAGCCATGTATTAGGTTCCTGTCAGCATATTCTTCTTGGCTTCTTCAATATTGTCTAGTTTTGGTGACTCTGTGCAATTGTGTGTGTGTGTGTGTGTGTGTGTGTGTGTGTGTGTGTGTGTGTGTGTGTGTGTGTGTATCCCCAGGTATCCCCAGGTGGGGCAGGTTCTGAATGACCATTTCTTCAGTCACTGCTCAAAACTGTGTCTCCATATGTCCTTTTTGTTCCCCCTTTCAAGAACGACTAAAGCATGCACACTTTGGTAATCCTTCTTTAGGTTCATGTGTTCTGTGGGTAATTCAAGTTTCGGGGCTAATTTCCACTTATCAGTGAGTGCATTGTATGTTTGTTTTTTGTGATTGGGTTACCTCACTCAGGAAGATATTTTTTTAGTTCCATCCATTTGCCTATGAAGTTCATGATGTCATTTTTTTTGATAGCTGAGTAGTACTCTATTGTGTAGATGTAACACACTTTCTGTATCCATTCCTCTGTTGAAGGGCATCTGGGTTCCAGCTTCTAGCTATTATAAATAAAGCTGCTATGAAGAGAATGGAGTATGTGTCCTTGTTATACTTTAGAGCATCTTATGGGTATATGCCCAGGAGAGGTATTACTGTGTCCTCAGGTAGTGCAATGTCCAATTTTCTAAGAAACCTCCATACTGATGTCCAGAGTGGTTGAACCAGTTTGCAATCCCATGAACAATGGAAAAGTGTTCTGCTTTCTCCCCATCCTTCCTAGAATTTGTTGTCACATGATTTTTTGATTTTTAGCCATTTTGTCTTGTAAGAGGTAGAATCTCAGGGTTGTTTTGATTTGCATTTCCCTGATCACTAAGGATGTTGAGCATTTCTCTAGATATTTCTCTAGGTATTGTCAGTCACGCGATATTACTCAGCTGAGAATTCTTTGATTAGCTCAGAACCCTATTTTAATAGGGTTATTTGGCTCTCTGGCTTCTAACTCCTTGAGTTCCTTCCATATATTGGATAATAACCCTCTATCGGATATAGGATTTGTAATGATCTTTTCCCAATCTGTTGGTTGCTGTTTTGTCCTAATGACAGTGTCCTTTGCCTTAGAGAAGCTTTGCAGTTTTATGAGGTTCCACTCGTTGTACCCAAATCCCATGGTGGAGAATCCTGGACTCAGTAGTGCAGACAATCCTGTGGGCTCAGGAGAGACTACCACATCTTCTCACATTCCTGGACCAAGAGGAAACTGACTAGTGCAGTCTGAATACAGGAATACAGCAGCAGTCCGCTGCAGGAACCTTCTGGTATCTGCCTGTGCCGGGAATTCATTTACTTTCCTTTGTTCTCTATTTGAAATTAAACCTCTAAGATGGCAGTCCCTATAATTCAGGTTTGACTGTCACTACTCAGTTGACTTTATTGTGTTACAGGGGATTGTTTAGAAAAGTGTTTGAAAATAAGTTTTTATCACTGAAGTTTTGATCCTAGTATTTTTTTTCTGTCTCCATTGTAAGCTTTTGACTGTCAGCTACTTAATTGCTGGAGTAAGAAAATAGTCTTATGAAGTCAGAGTTCTACCCAACAAACATCTTAATTTGTGTACACATTTTAACAATATTCTATCTTTATTTCCCAAATGCCTTCCTGTATATGTGCATATCATAAGACACATTGAACTTTCAATGAACAAGTTAAATAAACTTCCCTGAAAGCAGAATTATGCATCCTAGCACTTTTTCAAGGGAAAAATGTATAAAATGAACGTAATTATCAACAGATGACTATGTGTTTGGTAATTTCCTCTACTCTGCTTTTTTAATTTATTGTGAATTGCTAAAATACATATGCCATCTATCCAAAAAGGACCTACTTGGATTTTCTATGTGAGTTTCTCTCTGACTTCTCTATATCTCCTTAAGAGCGCTGAATCTCATCACAAGTGTTTACTGTAGAAGTACATAGTCATCTTCACAACTGTTCCCATGAAGTGAAATTATTTGTAAATAGTACTCAGTAAGTAGCAGATAGGGGATCACTTAAAGTAGTTCTAAGCACACATACACCCTGAATAAAAACAGAAAATCTATTTATGAATAAGCAACAACTGGCCTATTCACAATTCCTTCAAGGTATTCTAATATTCTTAACACATTTCTTATTTCTGTGACAATCAAATGATGCACCCAATAAAGTCATTTCAAACATCAAAATGATTCTTCAAAAACATTTCTAGTCTGGTTTAAGTAGAACTCTTGATATTTTTTGAGCCATAGTGGATTTTTACATATGTAATCTCTTTGTGGCTCACTATTTTATTCAAAACAACTTTTTCAACAAATTGTACATGTCACACCTCATTAATAGACTCAATGTTAACACAAGCTATGTTTTCACACCTCATTAGTAAGCTTGATGTTAACACATGCTACTTTTTTAATTTTGAAGATTTGTCATATTTTTAATGATGTGAATGTGTATGTCTGTTTGTGGGTATGTTGGCACGTGTGCAGAATCCCTGTAGATCACAGGTGCTGTATTTTCATGTGAGTGGTGGTAGGAAAATCACGAGATTTCTAACATGAATTCTTGGCACCTAACTCAGGTTATGTGGACAAGAAGAATATGATTTTAGTTTTTAAGATTTATTGTTTTTTTTCAGATTTTAGTTTATAGGTATTAGTGTTTTGCCAAAATGTATGTCTGTTCATGGCCTGTATGCATAACTGTGTTAGAATTCCCTATAGCAGCAGTTACATACCACTGTGGCTACCACCTGTGTCTTAAGAATCAAGCAAATGCACTCTGGGAGGACACATGGTACTCTTAAATTCTGAGTAATCTCTCCAGTCGCACATTTGAAATTTGAAGGGAAATTATATGGAAGGTTGAGAAAATATCCTCCACACACTAAATTCCCTAATATCTGTCTATTCTATTTTTGTTTTTATTGTGTAGAAAGAATAATTCATGATTACTATTTTAAGGAACATTCTATATTTTTAATCCTGGCACTAAGCCTGGTCTATGAATCCAATTAAATTGTTAGCCTCTTTCCCTCGTGTTTTTTGAAATCCAAGTATATATAAGTATGAAGAAAGCCAAAAACTAAAAAAGGACCAAAGGAAAATAAAAATAGATGGTGGAGAATACTGAGCACAACATGCAAAAGACTTGTAGGTGAGGTTCATGGAGAACCAGGAGTGACTTAGAAGAGCCATTAGAGGGAGTTCTTGTTCCAAAAGGTTTTAAGGGCCTCTCATGATTGACATGTTAATTTGTAAAGTGAAATGAATAATATAAAAATGCACATACAGCTATTTATGTGTCTGGACAATAACTTTACTCAGCCAGGTCTATTGATAGTTTTGAGAGCACAAATGTTTCTCCTTGGAGATCTGAGTCTAAGCTTTAGGATGGCACTGTGTGTGATGCTGTGGTCTCACCTCTCTTTTCTCCCTCTGGGCTTTAGCTCTCCAGAGAATTTCAGAGGTAGTCCAACTAGAAAAGAAAGTCTGCCAAAGCCTTTTCAGCTTAAGTAATCATTTGTGTAGAAATCAGATACCTGCTATTCATATGTTTTGATGACTTTATTAAGTTTTTGTTTCAGTAGCAGTAGATTTTTATGCCTGAAAACTCCCTCCATGTAAGACTTTTCAATATAAATTACTTTAACATTTGGAGTACAAGTCAATGTTTCTTTATGATAAAATTCGACATGCTTTAAATTTTGCCTTAAGTTTTATTCTCAAAATGATACACAAAACCATAAAATAAAATCCTATTGCAACTAATGGAGTGCTGTTGTCAGGTTTTGAATTATGATTCCATGGACAAAGCTTCAAGTCTGTGTTTGCAGATATATCTCTGTTTCATGCATTATTCTTGCATCCGTAAATTTTGAAAGTACATACGGAATTATCAGTATCTATGGTCACTGGAGTGTGTTATTATATGCTAGCATTTTCACTCCTTTCTGGATTTAATTTTGTACCCATTAGTCAACATTATCTACTCCTTTCATCCCCTTCCAAAGTTGTTTGTTTCAAATGTTACTTTGTTATAACTTCCAGGCCTATCTTGAACTCTCAAACTCAAAAACTTGACAGTGCATCAAAGAACAAAAGACTTCTGGACTACAGGTATCATATCAGGTATATATATATACATATATATATTCTGAAAAAGTAAAGCACACAGAGACTGCTTGGCTATGGACAGTTACAAAGAACAGGATTAAACCCATGACCTTCATTAAAAGTGGAAGAGGAGTCCAGATTTCCAGTCCCAACCATTCCTGAGTGGTTAGTGACATAATAGTTTCTGAAGGAGTAACCACTGAGAAACAGATTCAAGGAATAGGTATTCACATGTTTAAAAATTAGAAACAAACATAACGAGGGTAAACACTATATTTCTATATCTGTACAAAGTACAAAAATAAAATTTAAAAATTTACAAAGTAAAAAAATTCTGAAAACTTCTGTTATTAGGCTTTGTAGCAGAAAAATAAGATCAGTATTCTCTTAAGGCATGTTGTTTCTGTATGAAGTTCATATTTCTTGGCCTAAAGTACTGAATTTCTCAAAGCACTATAGAGAATTTATCTATGGTTTCCCCAGATTTCTAGCCTTCAAATTTTTAATAATTTTTGAGCTGGAGAAAATTTATTTTGGTTCACAGCTTTAAGTGATCCATGCCATCACGCCTCAAAAGGCATGGTGGCAGGATTATGCACACATATGTCTGCATCAGGAATAAAGGTAAGACAGGGATGGGGCCAGATAATAAGCTTTAAGGCTCTACCTACTAGCAACAAACTTCTTCCTGGTAAACTCTACAAAATAATTTCAAAATCTGATACATTTCCATTTTTTTAAAAGAAAATGAACAACTTTATTTTCCTTTTACAATTAATTAATTTATTTTTTTACATACCAGATGCCGTCTTTCCTCCCAGTTCATCCTCCCAGAGTCCCTCTGTTGATTACATCTCCCCTTCTTCTCTGAGAATGTGTCCCATTCCCAGTTATCTCCTGTCTCCCAGCCCATCAAGTGTCTGCAGAGGTCGGCAATCCTATCCCACATAGGCCAAACAAGAGAGTCTTATATACCTAGGGCATCAGTCCAGTCTTTGTATGTGCTTTGGTTGGTGGCTTAGTCTCTGAGAGTTGCCAAGGGTATAATATAAGCCAGTGTGTATTGTATGTTTCTTTACATTTGACATTTTTTTTTCTATTTTAACTTGAGTATTTCTTATTTACATTTCAAGTGTTATTCCCTTTCCCGGTTTCCGGGTAAACATCCCCCTAATCCCTCTCCCGCCCCTTCTTTATGGGTGTTCCCCTCTCCATCCTCCCCCCCATTACCGTCCTCCCCCCAACAATCTAGTTCACTGGGGGTTCAGTCTTAGCAGGACCCAGGGCTTCCCCTTCCACTGGTGCTCTTACTAGGATATTCATTGCTACCTATGAGGTCAGAGTCCAGGGTCAGTCCATGTATAGTCTTTAGGTAGTGGCTTAGTCCCTGGAAGCTCTGGTTGCTTGGCATTGTTTTTCATAAGGGGTCTCGAGCCCCTTCAAGCTCTTCAGTTCTTTCTCTGATTCCTTCAACGGGGGTCCTATTCTCAGTTCAGTGGTTTGCTGCTGGCATTCGCCTCTGTATTTGCTGTTTTCTGGCTGTGTCTCTCAGGAGAGCTCTACATCCGGCTCCTGTCGGCCTGCACTTCTTTGCTTCATCCATCTTGTCTAATTGGATGGCTGAATATGTATGGGCCACATGTGGGGCAGGCTCTGAATGGGTGTTCCTTCAGTCTCTGTTTTAATCTTTGCCTCTCTATTCCCTGCCAAGGGTATTCTTGTTCCCCTTTTAAAGAAGGAGTGAAGCATTCACATTTTGATCATCTGTCTTGAGTTTCATTTGTTCTAGGCATCTAGGGTAATTCAAGCATTTGGGCTAATAGCCACTTATCAATGAGTGTTTTTCTGTGATTGGGTTACCTCACTCAGGATGATATTTTCCAGTCCCAACCATTTGCCTACTAATTTCATAAAGTTGTTGTTTTTGATAGCTGAGTAATATTCCATTGTGTAGAGATACATTGCCATTTATTAAAAATAGATCCTCTTCTCATACTATATCCCCCTCAATTTTCTACCCTCATTCTCTCTCCCAACTCCCCTCTTTTATTTCTCACATCTCCTCCTCCATTTCTTTTCCGAAATGATGGGTATCAACCACTGATACCACATCAACTTCCTAAATTACTCTCAGTTCCTCCCTACCTCTTACACAACTTGAATCCCCTCCCCTTTTGTCTTAGAACAGGTTTCTAACAGGTAACAACAAAACATAACAAAATAAAATATCACAATCTAAAACAAAACCCTTCATATCAAAGTTGGACAAGGCAAATCAACAAAAGAAAATGAATCCAAGACCAGGATAAGTATTCAAAACCTACCTTACCCACATATTCAGACCTTTCACTGAAGTACTACAATGATAACCATTATCTGAACCCAGAGGACCTGGTGCAAACCATGCAGACCCTGTGATTGCTGCGTCAGATGCTATAAGTTCAATGAGCTTTACTCAATTGATTTAGAGGACTTTGCTATCCTAGTGTCTATCCTCCATCCCTTCGGGCTTTTATACCTTTGCTTTGTCTCCTGATACAGAGGTTTCATGCCCTCTGAAGGAAGGGATTGTGAGCATGATGGTTTCCCAAAAGACCTAGGCTCAATTCCCAGCATCCACATTACAGCTCACAACTGTCTGCAATTCGAGTTCCAGGGGACCTTATGCACTCAAACATATGCATGAACAGCAATAAATATGAATTCCAAATTATCAGTTTTAAGATTTCTGTTACAGGCTAATAGAAAAGAGGGTTAGTAATTATTTTTCCAAACAATTCCAAAGCTCAGCGCTGAATAAAAGAAACAACTGTGCTCTCTTATAAAGAAAGTGTATCTATCTAGTGGAAGACATTCTAACCCACCCACAAAACTTTATCCTTTCTACAAAAATGCTGGGATGGGGATGGATCAGATACTGAAATAATGAACAACCAATAAGTGTCCCAATTTGAGACCTATCCCGTAGACAAACACCAATCCTAGACACTATTAAAACTATTCTGTTATGCTTGTAGACAGGAGTCTAGCACAACTTGTCCTCTGAGTGTCTGCACCAAGCAGCTGATTCAGACAGATGCAAACACCCACAGCCATATAATGAATAGAGCTTAGGGATTCTTGTTGAAGAATAGGAGGAAGAAGGATTGAAAGCCCTAAAGGGGATAGAGACTCCACAGGAAGAGTCAACTAATCTGGACTCTTGGGGTCTCTCAGAGACTGAACAACCAATTAAAGAACACAGGCGGGCCTACGTTAAAGGACCAATATGGAAAAGAAGATCAGACAATTAGCTTGAGAAAAAAAAAAAACCTTTAAAAATATCACAGAATATTTTGTGTTCTATTTTCCTTCATTTACCTGATCTTTTAAGTGTAAATGTATCACATTTTTATTTTCATTCATCACTAACAATGCTCTTTAAGTTCATATTCATATACTTGGTCTGTGCTGCCATCAAGGGCTATAATGGTCATGTTGATGTCCTAGGTCTGTAGGATGATGTCATTTTGCAGCAAGGCAGGTCCAGCCTATCATTGGATGAGATGGAAGTGTAGGTGGAGAAAAGTCTAGGAAGGAAAAAGGAGGGAGAGGAGCAAGAGGAATCAAGATGGAGACTATGGAGGAAGATGATTCTGATCCAGGTGGATTAGGTCAAATTTTATCTTGTCTATGAGGGAGGTTTCTATCTTTACTAATTGACAGGGAACTTATTCTGTGGATGTATTGAGGATTGAGAATTTAACATGTAAATCTGATTATTGGGTTACAGTTTGCTGAGTCTTGATTTTACCAGGTAGGTAGATGGAACCAGAGAGTTCCCGGCTGGGTAGGGCTGGACAGAGAGACTAGCGATGGGAGCAGAGAGACCACTGGGAATAAAAGATAGCCAGACTAACATGGCGTGGTATTACACTGAATTCAATGTGGAGCCACACTGAAACCAGCCACCTTTGAGATAAATGAATGTTAGTTCCTCTCCCTGCCCTCAACCCCCGTTGGAATAATTTCTTTTTTTATGGATATTTTTTATTTACATTTCAAATGTTAACCCCCTTCCCCCACCCAACCACCCAACCCTTCCTGCCTTCCTGCCCTGGCATTCCCCTACACTGGGATGTGCATCCTTGGCAGGACCAAGGGCTTCTCCTCCCTCTGGTGGCCAATAATGGCCCTGTCGTGCCAGAACTAACACCAGGGAGCAATTCACCATGTCTGAGAGTATCAGGGAGCTAGCAAGGAGCGATGACATGTGGGAACCAGAACCAGTCGTGCTTTTTTTTTTTTTTTTTTTTTTTTTTAATTTTTACCACAACAGCGGTCTATCTACTACCAGAGACAATGCTGTGTATGTCCATGCTCCACTGTTGCTAGAAACTGTGGAAGTCCATGATACATTCTCCTGCAGACTGCAAAGGGCAAGGAAACTTATTTATTGTATTGGTTACTGGAGTCACAGTTGAGAAAGTGGGACATAGAAGACTTCTGTGACAACCCCTACTCCCTTCCCAAACCACACCCAAGTGTCAGTTTAGACAGAAAGACATCAAACAGGAGTCTTTAAATTTTGATAGTGACACTGAAGTGTAGCTCTCCACAATCAATGGCATCTAGCAGGGTTATGGGTGGAGTAGGACTCAGTTTTAAGGGGCTGGTGACTCGAAGTTTGATCATGCTCCCAGAAAATAAGGGTAACACAAATTGACTTCTCTCCTCCTCCTCCTCCTCCTCCTCCTCCTCCTCCTCCTCCTCTTCTCCTCCTCCTCCACCTCTTTCTCTTCCTCCTCCTCCTCTACCTGGTCCTCCTTCTCCTTCTCCTAAATCTTTTATCCTTCTCCTCCTCTTCTTTGCTTATGGTCAGGGGAGATCTCAAAGATGGGGATTAGACTTGGGAGGACATGGAAATGAGGGTGATAGGGGTTCATGATGTGTAATGCACAAATAATAAAAGAAATTGCTATTCAATTTCCCAGTTTCCGAGCCAACATGTAAATAAGAAATGCCCAAGTTAATAAAGATGAAAAGAAAAAGAAGAATTTGCCACACCTAAGAGAGGATCATAAGGTAGATCTAGCTATAGATTCCTGAGGAACTGCAACACATATCTGCATACTGGCTGTACAAATTTATATTCTTATCTGGAAGGAATGAGTGTTCACTTACACCACGTCTCAGCAGGATTAGTTGTCTTACTGATGGAGATGAAATCTCACAAGAGTTTTCATTACACTCCCTCAATGACTAAGAGTGTCAGACATTTCTTTAAGTGTTTCTTTTTTCTTTTTGTTTTGATCATCCACAAATGTAGGCCAACATTTATTTTATTCTTTTCACATTTAATCTCATTTCTGTCCCTATAACCTGCTTAGAACTTAAACTTAAGTTTGACTTTTTCTTTCTCCATCTTTATTAAATTGGGTATTTCTTATTTACATTTCAATTGTTATTCCCTTTCCTGGTTTCCAGGCAAACATCCCCTAACCCATGTTTCTTAGGTGGTTGCCTTCATCTTTTGAGGGTTCTGTTAAGATCTGTACATATATATTTCTTAATTGGATTGTTTCTGTGATGTCCAGATTTTTATAGCTTTATCTGGTTTTTGTTATTAACTTTCTTTCTGATATAGAGTTGATATCAAGCTTTTCCCATTCTATAGCCTGCCACTTGGCCCAAATTATGGTATCCTTTGTCATACAGAATCTTTTCAGTGTTATGAGGTCTTATTTTTAAATTGTTGTTTTAATGCCTATGCTGACGGTGTTTTAGTCAGAAAGTCTTTTCCTGTACCAGGATATCCAAGGGTACTCCCCAAATTCTATTCTCTCAGCTATGTGGTATCTAACCTTATGTTGTTGTCTTGATCCACTTAGAGTAGAGTTTTGTGCAGAATGATGAATATGGATCTATTTGCATTCTTTTATGTCCAGCCATTCCACTTGACCTGTACCGATTTTGGAAGATAGTTTTTTTTCTTTTTTCTCAATGTGTATTTCTAGTTTCATCATCAAAAGCTCAGGTGTTCGTAGGTGTTCAGACTTATTACTGAATTGCATTGACTCCATTGATCAATGTGAAATTTTTGTACCAATACCATGTGCTGTTATTATTGTAACTCTGTAATTTGACGTAGGGGAAGCTGATACATCCAAAAGTTCATGTATTATTATGGACTGTGGTAGTTATGTTTATTGTGTGTTGAGTGTGTGTGTGTGTGTGTGTGTGTGTGTGTGTGTTTTTCTGTATGAAGCAGAAACTTTCTATTACAAATTGTATTGTAATTTCCATGGAGATTGAATTTTGCTAGAATAGTCATTATTACTACATTATTCCTATTGGTTCCTGAGCATGAGAGATCTTTCCATCTACTGCTGTGTTCCTTTTTCATTGTGTTAAAGTTTTTATTAAATGAAATCTTCATTTCCATGTTTAGAATTACCTGAAAATCTTATTTAGGCTATTGTGAAAATTTGTGTTCCTGATTTCTTTCTCAGTTTATTATTTGTGTATGGAAAGGCTAATATTTTTGTGTATTAATTCTATCATCTATAAATAAAGATTTTTAACTTTCCCCTTTTTATTTGTATCCCTTTCATTTTTTCTAGAGTTATTTTAATATAGCTAAGACTTTATGTACTTTACTTAATAGGCATGTAGAGAGTCAACAAACTCTTCTTACTCTTTTTTTTTTAAGATTTTATTTATTTACTTCATGTATGTGAGTACACTGTTGCTGTCTTCAGACACACCAGAAGAGGGTGTCAGATCCCATTACAGATGGTTGTGAGCCACCATGTGGTTCCTGGAATTTAAACTCAGGACCTCTGGGAGAGCAGTCAGTGCTTTTAACCGCTAAGCCATCTCTCCAGCCCCACTTTTCTTACTCTTGAGGTTAGTAATAATGCTTTGAGCTTCCCTTTGTTTTGATGATATTGGCTATGAGCTTGCAGAAATAACCTTTATCATATTTAGGTATGTCTGTTGCCTGTGCCTCTAGATTTTCCAGGATGTATCATATATAGCTGTTGGATTTTGTCATAAGTCTTTTATGTATCTAATAGATGATCATTTCTGTCTTTTAGTTTGTTTAATGGTGGATTACATTTATTATTTAATGGATATTGAACTACCCATACTTCCCTTGGATCATGCCAACATAATCATGGTGAATAATTTGTATGTGATACTGTATTCTTTTTAGGTTTTGGGTACTTTATTGAAAATCCTACATCTAATTTATAGGAAATGTTGATCTGTAATTTACTTCCCTTCTTGTGCTGTTGTGTAGTTTAGATGTAAGGGATATTGTGTCATCATGAAAAGAACTAAGAAAAGATTCATCTGATTATATTGTGTGGAATTGTTTGAGAAGTGTTGGCTCTATTTCTTTTTTGAAGTTATGCTATAATTCTGCATTGGAGTCATCTATCAGTGGGCTTTCATGTTGTTGGTGGTGGTTGGGAAACTTTTGACTAATGCTTCTATTTTACTGGAAGTTACATACTTATTTAAATCACTTGTCTGATGTATTTTAACATTGTTAACTATGATTTATACAGAAATGTATTCATTTATTATAAGTTTTCATATTTGGTAGAGTACAAATTTTAGAATTATGTCATTGTGAGTCTCTGGATTTTTTGAAGGGGTGTTCTTAGTTATGTCCTTATTTTAATATCTAATATACCTTCTCTCATATTTATAATTTCTTTCCTATCTTATTCCTTTATTCATTTTTTGTTCAGTAGTATATTGGTCAGTTTTCCTGACTTTGTATACTTTGTTTTCATTGGATATTTTCTTTATTTACATTTCAAATGTTTCTCTTGATGATGATATCAGCTTTGAACTGATAGTGGTAAATAGGATACAGCGTTAGTGATATTTTTGTGTATCTGTTGCTTCGCTTTGTATTCAACTATGTGGTCAATTTTGGAGAAAGTTTGATGAGATACTATGAAGAAGGTATGTCTTTTTGTGTTTGTATGAAGTGTCCTGTAAATATCATCTAGGTCCATTTGAATTTTGACCTTATTTAACTCCACCATTTCTCTGTTTAAATTTTATCTGGATGAATTGTCTATTGCAAGAGTGCTGTTAAAAAGTCACTCACTATTACTTTTTGAGGGTCATTAGGAGATTTTACTTACAGTACTGTATATTTTATTAACTTTGGTTCCATTTCTTAATGAGAAAACATCAAAGGCTTTTCTTCTAGGACATTGGAAAAAATAGCATTAAGAATCTCTTTGCAGGAAGATATTCCTTTTGTAGGATTTTAAGTTAAGATTGTCAGAAAATAATATAAAAGTCACTCTCTTCTTATTCTTGACAAAGATGTCACAAACTTACTTTGATCACAAGGATCTAAGCATTGTCTTTTCCACTTCCCATCTGATTGATTGAGCAGGGATATAGGTAGTAAATACAGCAATAATCTTGTTCTACTGAGCTAACCATCTCTATTCACTGAATAACCTAAATATCTCAAATATTTTTTATATAAATGATCAGTCACTATTGGAAATTATTGCTCAAAATAATCAACAGTTATTTGCTATTTTACTCCAAAATATTTAACACATTACAGCTGTAACCAGTAATTTGAAAAGAAAAACTTCTCTCTTAGACAGTGCATTTTTACATCACCTCAAAAAAAAGTACTTCATTTTTCTTAATCACAAAAAGGTAAGGTTATACCATCAAGAAGATGAGAAACTGAGAGACTCTCACATTCTCTGCCTAACAAACATCAGTAGTGATGGTAATTCAGGGGTATATCCAGACATATATGATCAGACCCCAATGTTGTTAGTCTTTCTCACAGGTTTTCCTTTAAGCACTTCCAACTGTTTAGTTCCAAACAATACTTCTTGTGCTTTTGTATAAAAGATATGCCAAGTATTTTACTGAGTGTCTGTGTTATGGATGTCCTATGTATGTTATACATCATATTCTTTCTGCTTTCAGGTCACTGTGAGGAAAGAAACTGGTTGTCCACTCAAGTGAATTAAGCTTGTATTTCAACTCCATGATTCTGCTTTTCTTAATTGCTTATTTGAGATCATAGACTTAATTAGTTATTACACTTTGTTGTTGTAGCAAGACTGATTTTTTCCCACTTTGCTCTACTTAATCATCTTTATACAAAGAAAAAAAGGCAGTGATTTCATGCTAATTTTGCTGAAATCGGCAAATAAAATTTAAGTTACTTATACTGTGAAATATTTCCCTTTATTCTAGCAGTATTTGATCAGGAACACTAAGTAGGTAATATTTAATATGTTATATGTACAAACTTTAGTCAGTCAATCATTGTTTATAATATTTCCACATAAAACGAAAATGGTGGATTCCGTAGGAGGAAAGTAAATGCCAGGGCCTCATAGGCACAAAGTCATCTCCTACAGGACTTAATTGAACACTGCCTGAGGACCAAAGATTGCTGAAGCAGACAATGCCAGCCAATCAGGAACTGCTGTGTAGAAAAGATGATTTCTTGAAATCAATGGTGCTCAGGTGGAAGGTATTAAAGAATTTTGCAGCAGCTTAGTGTTGCTTTTTATGTTTTTTGTTTTTTTTAAAGAATGGCTACTTTTTAAATATTTCTTTACATTCTGCCTGTTGCCCCGCCCTTCCCTGTCCTCTCTCCCATAGTTCCTCATCCCATTTCTCCTCCCCCTTGCCTCTGAGAGGGTGTTACCCCTCTCTACGCCACCAGGCTTCCTGCTTCCCTGAGGCCTCAAATATCTCAAGGATTAAGTACATCTTATCCCACTGAGTCCAGATCAGTTAGACCTCTGCTACACATGTGCCAGGAGCCTTGGACTAACCCCTGTGTGCTCCTGGATGCTGACTCAGTCTCTGGGACCTGCCTGGGGTCTGAGTTAGTTGAGACTATTGCTCTTCCTATGGGGTTACCCTCCCCTTCAGCTTCAATGCTTCCCCTAATTCAACCTCACTTCTGTCCAATGGTTGGGTGTAAGTATATGCTTCTGTCTCAGTCTGCAGCTTATAGGTCCTTTCAGAGAGCAGCCATGGCAGGTTCTCATATGCCAGGACGACATAACAGAGTTATATCAAACCTTGGTGTCCCCTTATGAGACGGATGCCAAACTAGACCTGTCATTGAACTGCCTTTCCTTCAGTCTTTTCTTCAGTTTTGTCCCTACAGTTCTTTTAGATAGGAACAATTCTGGGTCAGTATTTTTTTTATTTACATTTCAAATGTTATCCCTTTTTCCGGTTTCCCATCCATAAACCCACTATCACAGCCCCCTACCCCTACTATTATGAAGGAGTTTTCCGCCAATCCACCCACTCCTTCCAGTGCCCCTTCCCTGACATTCCCCTACACTGGTTCCAGCCTTAGCAAAACCAAGCTCTTTTCCCTCCATTGGTGCCCAATAAGACCATCTTCTGTTACATATGAAGTTGGAGCCAGGAGTACTGTCCATGTGTGCTCTTGGATGACGATTGAGTCCCTGGGAGCTCTGGGTGGTAGGTATTGTTGTTCTTATGAGGTTGCAAGTCCCTTCAGCTCCTTCAATCCTTTCTCTAACTCCTGTTCAAAGTTCAACGGTTGGCTGTGAGCAAACGCCTCTGTATTTGTCAGGCTCTGGCAGAGGCTCTCAGGAGACAGCTATATGAAGCTCCTGTCAGCATGCACTTCTTGGCTTCATCTATATTGTCTAGGTTTGTTTCCTGTATGCATATGGGCTGGATCCCCAGGTGAGACAGGATCTGAATGGCCTTCAGTCTCTGTTCAAAACCTTGTTTCCACATGCCCTCCTATGAATATTTTTATTCCCCCTTTTAAGAAGGACTGAAGCATCCCACTTTGGTCTTCCTTCTTGAGCTTCATGTGGTCTTTGGACTGTATCTTGGGTAATTAGAGCTTTGGGGCTAATATCCACTAATCAGTGAGTGCATACCATGTGTGCTTTTTTTATGATTGGGTTACCTCTCTCCGGATATTTTCTATTTTCATCCATTTGCCTGAGAATTTCATGAAGTCATTTTTAATACCTGAGTATTACTGCATTGGGTAAATGTACCACATTTTCTGTATCCATTCCTTTGTTGAAGGACATGTGGGCTTTTCCCAGCATCTAAGGCTGCTATGAATGTAGTTGAGCATGTGTCCTTGTTATATGTTGGAGCCACTTTTGGGTATATGCCCAGGAGAGGTATAACTGGGTCTTCAGGTAACATACTATGTTCAATTTTCTGAGGAACCTTCATACTTATTTCCAGAATAATTGTACCAGCTTGCAATCCACTAACAATGGAGGAATGTTCCTCTTTCTCCACATCCTTCCCAGCATCTGTGTCACCTGAGGTTTTGTCCTTAGTCATTCTGACTGGTGTGAGGTGGAATCTCAGGGTTGTTTTGATTTGCATTTCCCTGATGACTAAGGATGTTGAACATTTCTTTAGGTGCTTCTCAGCCATTAGATATTCCTCAGTTGAAAATTCTTTGGTTAGCTCTGTACCCCATTTTTAATAGGGATATTTGGCTCTCTAGAGTCTAACTTCTTGAGTACTTTGAATATTTTGAATATTAGTGTACTATCAGATGTAGGATTAGTAAAGATCTTTTCCCAAACTGTTGGTGGGAAATCATTAGGCATTTTGTCCTAATGACAGTGTACTTTGCCTCACAGAAGCTTTGCAGTTTTATGAAGTCCCATTTGTCAATTCTTGATCTTAGAGCATAAGCCATTGGTGTTCTGTTCCAGACATTTTCCAGAATACCCATGTGTTCGACGCTCTTCTCCAGTTTTTCTTCTATCTTCCTGTTTCTAACCTGCTCCCAGAGTCTGTTTCTGTGTCACCTCAGCTCCATCTTACCTCCAATCCCCAAGGGCAGGTAGGGTCCAGCAGGCAGTGAATAGTCCAGGTCACAGGCAGCAAGATTCAATATGAAAAGTTTCCCTTCTTTCTCTACCTACACATTTACTATCTATTTCTTGTGTAAATTATTGGTCTCAGAAATGTACATTATAAACTATTGATGAGATTCCAATGGTATACATTCAGATAAAGATTGATGATTAACAAAATAAATGAGTGATGTTGCACCCTGAGGATGGATCATCACTTTTGTTTAATCATAAAATGAACATTAAAAAATGCTTGCTGCAGATAAATAGAACCCAGCTTACTTTACCTAAGCAATCAGTTATTGTGATGAACACTTCAAAGAACAAAACGATACAGAATCTAATAAGGCACAGTCCAATTTGTCCTTTGTTTCTAAGTTGACTTTGTCGCTGTGGATTCGGATTCTCAGTTTTTACTTTCATGCTTCTGAGTTCATTTCTATCTACACACCGAGAATGGGCTTGCGGGTCTTTGATTTCTAACCAATATCAAACGGGGCAGAGTGACAAGCTTGAAATTATTTTAAAAGTAGATTTCATTTATGTTTGAAAATAATATTGGTTATGATTAGTTAAGTAAAGATTTTTGTGTTTCAATGTCAATTGATGACATCACGAAGCTTTAATTTGGACAAATGATGGGCACTGACTAACAAAGTGGAATAAGGCCATAGCCCACAGCTGACATCTTCCAACATTTCCTAATTTTGACACTGAAAATAATAAGAAAATTAAAAACTGTAATAAATAGTAATAAAAAGGCTGCCATCACAGGACTAGCCTGTGTTGATACCAAAATGTAACAAAAGAGTCCATGTCCTTAACAGAGATCCAATTACTACTTCTTGGTGGAATGAAGTATTTTTGGCATACCGACATATGTTTTTACATTTATGTTACTTCTTGAAACTCAGTAGTTACAGAAATATTAAATAAACAATATTAAAATCCCCATTAATCTTGCAATCTTCCCCAAATAAATATACATACTCAAGAGATTATGGGTAAAGGGGACTGAAGACAGGGTGCTAGGACTATGATGCGAGCAATGCTGAAAGTCACTAAACAAAACAACTTCAGAAATAAATGAATAAATCAAAGATGTTATTTTCTTTAAAAAAGGAACTGTCATTGGTACTTTATCTGTAATCTGTTTTTATTTAGTTGCATTTAAAAAAAAACAGTTTTTCTTGATCTTCTCTACAACTTATCCGTGAAAGCAAAAATACTTTTAGTAACTTAAATATGAATAAATATTTAAATGAGCTCTGTATGGGTAATTTCAGCCATCAGTTACATAGGAAAACATTTTATTTGCAAGTGTTTTGTAAAATGTAGAATTAATTTTTTTAAAATTATATGTTTTCTACTTCTTCAAATTAATTCACTCTCACCATTCAACTAACCTAACACCCACTCCTTCACTTAGTACGGGAAGCCTGGTTACTTCAGATTATGTTATTATCATATGTCTTCTCATGTATAATTTATGACTCTGCAAATGTATCTTCTTCTTCTTTCTTCCTTGGACTGTGGGCAGAGTATTCAATTTCAACTAATCCTTTCATCTTTCGTCCATCGAGATCTTGAAGGCCAGGCTGAATATAATATTCCTTATAAAATCAGAAGCAAGGTCAGTCTTTGAATTTTACAATCCAAATTTCCCAAAGGATAGAAGATGATTCCTGGGACTCAGTCCAGCATCAGTGACTGCCCTGAGCTAATTACTGAACATTTTTCTCTAAAGCTTCTACTTTAAAAAATAAAATAAAATTTCTGAAGCCAATTTTAAAATTGTAAGAATGAGATAAAAAATAAAAGAAAAAAATGGTAGTTGTTTAAAGATGTGATAATTTAATATAGAAAAGGATTTCTGAAAGGTGATTTTACATCTGGCAATTATGTGATGTGTGTGTCAAGATTTCAAGCAATGAACACTGAGGCAAAAGGTCTTATCATGACAATGTATCTTATAAAAATCCCTTTCTTAGAATTCAATGCCATTTTCATCTATATGAATCAGAGTCAAGTTTTCTTGCTAATGGCCATAACCCATGAAAGTGATCAACCCTGTCTGTTTTTGTTCTTAGCTTTCATGCATTTTTAAATATTCTTTCCTCTCTATTTCTCTTCCTCCCGCTCTTCCTTTCTCCCTTTCTCCTTCTTTCACCTCTCTTCTCTCTCCCAATACAATAACCTCTTTCCATCTTCCTTACTTTATCTTCTTCATTCCCTAGTCTTCTCTTTCTCTGTCTGAAATATGTCATGTCAAATTCTTTTATCATCATGATGCACATCTTACTCATGGCACACAAAAAAAGAAAACCACCATGAGTTATTTTTTATTCTCTTGGATATTACATCGCTATCTTAGTTTCTGCTCCCTCTATGCCTCTCCTTCTTCCCCCATTCTCCCCATATCCAGGTTCCCTTCAGAAATGATCAGAACTCCTAGGACTATCAACTAAACTCTGCACAGCAAGTTGGAATAAGACGAGGCACAAACCATCATACTAAGGCTAGATCAGGCAACTCAATAGAATAAAAGGGGATCCAAGAGCAGGTGAGTCAGAAATCACCCCACAGCCACTGTCTGAAGGCCCCAGAAACCCAAATTAACAACTACAACACATATGCAGGCTATCTGCTGTAAACCCATGTAGGGTCTATGATTGCTGCTTTTCTCACTGTGAGGTCCTTGAACCCTGATAGTGGATTCCATAGGCCATGTTCTACTGTTGTCCTCAACATTTTGACTTACAGAATTTTTCTGCCCTTTCTTTCACAGGGGTCCCCAAGCTCCAACTAATTTTTGAATGTGGCTCTCTACATCTACTCCAGTTGCTGAATGGACCTCTCTGATGACAATAAACTTCTTTTTTTCCCCTTTTCTTATTTCCCCCATTCTCTTTTTCATTATATATATATATATATATTCTTTTATTTACATTTCAAATGTTATTCCCTTCCTGGGTTCCTGTCCATAAGCCCCCATCACCTGCCCCTCCCCCTTATGGGCAATCCACCACCATCCACTCCCTTCCAACCTTGGCAATACCAAGGGCTTCCCCTTCCACTGGTGCCCCAACAAGGCTATTCTCTGCTACATATGCAGTTGGAGCCATGAGTCAGTCCATGTATAGTCTTTGGGTAGTGGTTTAGTCCCTGGAAGCTCTGGTTGGTTGGCGTTGTTGTTCTTATGGTATTGCAAGCCTCTTCAGCTCTTTCAGTCCTTTCTCTAATTCCTCCAAAGGGGTTCCTGTTCTCGGTTCAGTGGTTTGCTGCTAGCATTGACCTCTATATTTGACATGCTCTGGATGTGTCTCTCAGGAAAGATCTATTTACGGGTCCCTTCCAGCATGCACTTTTTAGCTTCATCAATCTTATCTAGTTCTGGTGGCTGTATATATATGGGCCATATATAGGGCAGGCTCTGAATGGCCATTCATTTAGTCTCTGTTCTAAACTTTGCCTCCATATCCTGTCCTATGGATATTTTTATTTCCCTTTTAAGAAGGAATAGGAACATCCCAATTTTGGTCAACCTTCTTCTTGAGTTTCCTGTGGTCTGTGGATAGCATCTTGGGTAATTCGACTAATATCAACTTATCAATGAGTGCATATCAAGTGTGTTTTTCTGTGATTGGGTTACCTCACTCGGGATGATATTTTCTAGTTCATTCCATTTGTCTGTTAATTTCATGAAGTTATTTTTTTAATTGCTGAGTAGTACTCCATTGTGCAGATGTACCACATTTTCTGTATCAATTCCTCTGGGGCATCTGGGTTCTTTCTAGCTTCTGGCTATTATAAATAAGGCTACTAGGAACATAGTGGAGCATGTGCCTTTGTTGTATGTTGAAGCATCTTTTGGGTATATGCCCAAGAGAGGTATAGCTGGGTCCTCAGGTAATGGAATGCCCAATTTTCTGAGGAACCTCCTGGGTGATTTCCAGAGTGGTTGTACCAGTTTGCTGTCCCACCAAAAACGGAGAAGTGTTCCTTTATCTCCACATCCTTGCCAGAATCGGCTGTCACCTGAGTTTTTATCTTAGCCATTCTGACTGGTGTGAAGTGGAATCTCAGGGTTGTTTTGATTGCATTTCCCTGATGACTAAGGATGTAGAACATTTCTTTAGGTGCTTCTCAGCCATTTGATATTCCTCAGCTGAGAATGTTTTTTGAGCTTTGCACCCCATTTTTAATAGGGTTATTTGGCTCTCTGGAGTCTAACTTCTTGAGTTCTTTGTATATTTTGGATATTAGCCCTCTATCAGATGTAGGATTAGTAAATATTTTTCCCAATCTGTTGGTTGCCGTTTTGTTCTAGTGACAGTGTCCTTTGTCTTACAGAAGCTTTGCAGCTTTTGAGATCCCATTTGTTGATTCTTAATCATAAAGCATAAGTCATTGGTGTTCTGTTCAGGAAATTTTCTCCAGTGCCCATATGTTCGAGACTCTTTCCTAATTTTTTTTCTATTAGTTCGAGTGTATCTGGTTTGATGTGGAAGTTCTTGATCCACTTGAACTTAAGCTTTGTACAGGGTGATAAGAATGGATCGATTTTCATTCTTATACATGCTCACCTCCAGTTGAACCAACAACATTTGTTGAAAAATGCTATCTTTCTTCCATTGGGTGGTTTTACCTCCTTTGTAAAAGACCAAGTACCCATAGGCATATGAGTTCATTTCTGGGTCTTCAATTCTGTTCCACTGATAAATCTGCCTATCTCTGTACCAATGCCATATAGTTTTTATGACTATTGCTCTGTAATAATGCTTGAGGTCAGTGATGGTGATTCCCCCAAGAAGTCCTTTTATTGTTGAGGATACGTTTATCTATCCTGGGATTTTTGTTATTCCAAATGAATTTGCAAATTGTTCTTTCTTGCTGGGAGCCAAGCACTCTCAGTCTCAGAAATTCTCAGGAATGCTCTGCTCATTATATGGCCCCTATCTCCAGGGAAATTAAGCTAGTTACAGCCTCCAACCATGGGACCCCTAGCCAGTTGTCTGTTCTTATCAGTGTATAACTGCAATTTATGGTTTAGGGCTGTAGGAAGGGTGCTAGCACTTACGGATTGTCCTGAGTAACCTTCCCACCTGCTTGTCTTTATAAGCTGCTGTTTTTTGAAATAAAACTTTGAGATCTTGATCAGAACACAGACTTGCTCTCTTTCATTGTGCCTCTTGTCCCCACTCTTTTGCCCCCTTCAGGTCTACTATGAACCCCCTGGCTTGGGTCATTTCTATCTCTATGAAGGATTGAATTGGAATTTTGATGGGGATTGCATTGAATTTGTAGAGTGCTTTTGGCAAAATTGTCATTTTTACTATATTGCCAATCCATGAGCATGTGAGATCTTTCCATTTTCTGAGATCTTCTTCAATTTCTTTCTTCAGAGACTTGAAATTCTTATCATACACATCTTTCACTTGCTTGGTTAAAGTCACACCAAGATATTTTATATTATTTGGGACTACTTCTAAGCATCAGCAAATGAATATAATAGAATATCATTAAGAATCATTTCATTTCTCTCTTTTTTCTTTTGCCAATCATATTTGATTCTATCTTACATCTCTGGGCAAACAAGCGTCTGGTTAATGACCATCCAAGAAATGTCACCTCTTGGCATTTCTTGTGGCATAGGCCTCAAGTTGGAGAAGTTATTTTTTGGCCACTCCCATAAGTTTTCTGTCACCACTACTCAAAAATACTTGCAGGCAGCAAAGTAGAAGAAACAACAATACATTTAAAGATTATTTTATTCCACTCAGAATTTTCTTTTTTTTTTTTTTTTAAGCCAATACAAGGTCTTTATTAGCCAGCCAGTGACTATACAGGGTATTGAACACAAAAACCATGTTCTGGGTTGACATACATCAGTTAACCAGAACAGTTAGCCAGAAGTGGAACTAGAGAAACTAAACAGCAAGGTTAGTACATTTCGAGACTTTCCCGGAACTGTATGGACTTTGATGGATTAGGCTTTTGTTTCACTTTTGGCCAGTGCTGCTGTCTATGTGCCGGGTTTTTCAGCCTGAATGGTACTTTCATCATGAATTCAGTTATGTTAAGATCTGGGGTCCTGGTAAGGTCTGGGACCCTATTACAATCTGTGGTCTCTTATAGTCAGCAGCATATCTGTCCAGGCGCTGTTAGTTTTTAAGAGTCTAAATCGAGAAGTCAGGCATAATTCTAATAGGTCTGCTTCTGACTGTTTTCTCTTATGGCTTTTCTATCCTTTCTTTGTCCTATATGCTGAGTATTTTGATTATGTTGCAAGGGGACTTTCTGGTCCAATCTATTTGGTGTTCTGTAAGCTTCTTGTACCTTTATAGGCCTGTCCTCATTTAGGTTAAGGAAATTTTCTTTTATGAATTTGTTGAAAATATTTTCTGGTTCTTTGAGCAGGGATTATTCACTTTCCATTATTCTTAGGTTTGTTTTTCTGATAATGTCCCAGACTTTTTTGAATGTTTTGTGTCAGGAATTTTATAGATTTAACCTTTTTGTTTTTGACTGATGTATCCATTTCTTCTGTTGTATCTTCTATGCCTAAGATTCTTTCTTTCACTTTCTGTATTCTGTTGGAGAAGCTCACCTCTGTAGTTCTGTTTTAATTCGTATAAGTTTCTTTTTTTTTATTATTATTAACTTGAGTATTTCTTATATACATTTCGAATGTTATTCCCTTTCCCGGTTTCCGGGCAAACATCCCCCTCCCCCCTCCCCTTCCTTATGGGTGTTCCCCTCCCAACCCTCCCCCCATTGCTGCCCTCTCCCCAACAGTCTAGTTCACTGGGGGTTCAGTCTTAGCAGGACCCAGGGCTTCCCCTTCCACTGGTGCTCTTACTAGGATATTCATTGCTACCTACGAGGTCAGAGTCCAGGGTCAGTCCATGTATAGTCTTTGGGTAGTGGCTTAGTCCCTGGAAGCTCTGGTTGCTTGGCATTGCTGTACATATGGGGTCTCGAGCCCCTTCAAGCTCTTCCAGTTCTTTCTCTGATTGTTCAACAGGGGTCCTGTTCTCAGTTCAGTGGTTTCCTGCTGGCATACGCCTCTGTATTTGCTGTATTCTGGCTGTGTCTCTCATGAGCGATCTGCATTCACATTTTGATCATCCGTCTTGAGTTTCATTTGTTCTAGGCATCTAGGGTAATTCAAGCATTTGGGCTAATAGCCACTTATCAATGAGTACATACCATGTATGTCTTTCTGTGATTAGGTTAGCTCACTCAGGATGATAGTTTCAGTTCCAACCATTTGCCCTCACAATTTCACAAAGTCATTGTTTTGATAGCTGAGTAATATTCCATTGTGTAGATGTACCACATTTTCTGTATCCATTCCTCTGTTGAAGGGCATCTGGGTTCTTTCCAGCTTCTGGCTATTATAAATAAGGCTGCGATGAACATAGTGGACACGTGTCTTTTTTTTTATATGTTGGGGCATCTTTTGGGTATATGGGAGAGGTATAGCTGGATCCTCAGGCAGTTCAATGTCCAATTTTCTGAGGAACCTCAGACTGATTTCCAGAATGGTTGTAGCAGTCTGCAGCCCCCACCAACAATGGAGGGTGTTCCCTTTCTCCACATCCTCATAGCATTTGCTGTCACCTGAGTTTTTGATCTTAGCCATTCTCACTGGTGTGGTGAAATCTCAGGGTTGTTTTGATTGGCATTTCCCTTATGACTAACGATATTGAACATTTCTTTAGGTGTTTCTCAGCCATTCGGCATTCCTCAGCTGTGAATTCTCTGTTTAGCTCTGAACCCCATTTTTTAATAGGGTTATTTGCCTCCCTGCTGTCTAACTTCTTCAGTTCTTTGTATGTTTTGGATATAAGCCCTCTATCTGTTGTAGGATTGGTAAAGATCTTTTCCCAATCTGTTGGTTGCCGTTTTGTCCTAACCACTCCACTCAGAATTTTCATGGAATAGATATGATTTTAAGAATCTTTTTTCTTTTTTTCAGGGCTGGGGACCGAACCCAGGACCTTGGGCTTCCTAGGCAAGCACTCGACCACTGAGCCAAATCCCCAACTCTGACTTTAAGAATTTTTAAACCATACATACCACTTTGTTATGCTAGGGTAAAAGAGCCAAGCAGAAGCCCAGAGAATGGGAAAAGATCCTTACCAATTATGCACGTTGCAATGTTAGGATTTAGAATACATAACAAAAAATCACATACACAGCAAAAACTCTGAAATTCTAGAAAGCAAATTCAACTTAAAAATATGTGTTATAGAATTAAATATAATTCTCAAAGGTTAGACTACACATAACTAATAAACACTGAAAACTATGTTCAATATCGCTCACCATCACTGTAATGCAAATTAAAACTAATGGCAAACATCAATTCTGATATGAGAGCAAACACGTACAGTTACTGTAAAAATCAGTGTGGATGTTCCTCACAAGGTTGAAAAGTTGTCTACTGCAACATCCAACTACGCAGTTTTTGGCACATAATCAAAGTTTTGCATCCAGGTTCACTGCCTCTGTATTCATAACTGGAATCAGCCTAAACTTCCATGAACTGATGAATAGATAATAAAAGCATGGTTCATAATGAACACTATTAAGTTATATTATGATTTTATTATTATATTTTTTCATTATTTAAATTCAAAGGCAGTTTTATCACATTCTTTTCCTCTCTGATGTCCCTCTGGATCCTCTCCCACTCCCTACCCATTCAACTCTATACACTATTAAAGAAGAAAAGTAACTATCAATATTGCTGAGCTAGAAGAACTGTGACCTACAACAGTCATCTGCCTGCAAGATGTACTTGTTTATAATTGGCATAAATATTATGGAAGTAATGCTCCTTTTTTTAGTTGATATAAGGCCTGGTCAACGAGATGGATACATTACCTGACACTGCTACAGTGTACAAGAATCGGGGACTGGGGGGCTGGGGATTTAGCGCACTGGGAGAGGGCTTACCCAGGAAGCGCAAGGCCCTGGGTTTGGTCCCCCGCACCGAAACAAAGAACAAAAAAAAAAAAAAAAAAAAGACTGGAAAACTCATGGGTCTTGGGGAAATCTACTAATTCTACTGACAGAATATAGCAATAAAATGACCTCTAAAAATTTACAGCTTCTATATTTCAGAATATGAATCAACCCTTAATTCTAGAACCCTTTTTTCAGTACACAGTACTTACGAGTGAGAAAAACAACTGGGCATGTGCAGAATGGAGAGATTTTGACGCATTCACCTTTTATTGAACGTACTATCAAACTCTTCCCTCAAGACTAAAGGATCTGTACAAGAAGACACTGAAAAAGTTAAGACCCCAAATGTCACTGGGTAAATAAACCATAGAAGAGAGCAGGGCCCATGCCCAGATGTACCTTGCCAACACAAACTAGACTTCATGAGTTTTGCTTGTTGTGTGTCTTCTTTTTGGTTTCGCTTATGTGTTTGTATGTTTTGTCATGTTACTCTTTATCTCATTGATTCTCAGTTTTACTTTTTCTCTTATGTATTTTTTATTTATTCAGTTTATATCCCAATTACAACTCATCTCCCTCCACTCATCCAAGTCCCACCCTCACATACACTTCTCCCCAGTTCCCCCTCTCTGCAGAGAAGTAGAAGCCCTTACCGCCCTCTGCCCCACAAATACCAAACTTCCCTGGGAGATCAAGTCATCAAATCTCAACAAAACTAAGTGCATTCTCTCTTACTAAGACCAGACAGGGTAGCCCTACTAAAAGAATGGGACACAAATATAGACAACATAGTCAGAGACAGTTCCCACAACAATTACCAGATCATACAAAGACCAAGCTATATATCTGCTACAATTGTTCAAAGGGGCATAGGTCCACCCCATGCATGCTCTTTGGTTGGTGGTTCATTCTCTGTGAACTCCCATGGGCCCAGCTTTTGTTCACTCTCTAAGTCTTCTTGTGGTTCCCTGATATCTCTGGCTCCCTCAATCCTTCCTCTTACACTTCTACAAGTTTACCTAATGTTTTGCTCTAAGTTACTGCATGTGTTTTCATTAGCTGTTGGATGAAGCCTCTAACAGCTCAGTTATAATAGACTTCTGTCTACAAACATAGCAGTGTATCACTAATGACGTCCGACTTTGTCCTATGGGATGCAGCTCAAGTTGGGCAAGTCATTGGTTGGCCAATCTTTAATCTCTATTCCATCTTTATAACTACACATCTCATAGACAGAAAAAAATGGGGTTTCAGGTTTTGTAACTAGTTGTTGTTCTCCTCCCTCTACTGGAGGTCCTGTCTGGATACATGAAGTAGCCACTTCAGTCTCCACATCCAAAGCTATTAGGTATCTCAGCTAGGGTCACTTAAATAGACTCCCTAGCTCATCCGAGAGGTGCCATATACAGATTTCTATTTTCTCTTGCTGCCACTCCTGCCTCACAACTCTCCCACACCTAATCCGTATCGTTGTTCCCCTAACTACCCTCTCTCTCACCCGGTTTCCTCCTTCCATCCACTTCCAAATATTTATTTCATATCCCTTCTGAGTGAGAGGCAAGCATCACCTCTTGGGAGCTTCCTGTTATTTAGCTTCTTTGCATTTGTGCATTATAGTATGTTTACCCAGTACTTTATGGCTTATAAGTGACTACTTGCTATGAATGTCTTTCTGGGTCTGAGTCACCTGACTCAGGATGATATTTTCTATTTTCACCTATTTGGCTACAAATTTCATTGTATCTTTGTTTTAACAGCTAAGTAATATTCAATTGTGGATGTACCACATTTTCTCAATCCATTCTATGGGTGAAGGACATGTAGATTGTTTTCAGTTTCTGGCTATTATTTATATTTTATGTGCATTTGCATCTCTTTGTGTTTTGTGTTTACTTTGATCATTGTTCAATATTATGACATAATAAAATGAATAAACAAAAGAACTATTAAATGTATGAATGTTACCAATGAGTATTTTCCTATTTCATACATTAAGATAACTTAAAAAAACCAAAAACCTATAAAACATAAAACACATTTTCATGATTAGAGGCCTCTTATCTATAAGCCAGTTTAGTCATCAGGAAGCAAGTAGTATAAGAATAATACTTGTCGCACTTAAGAAGTTAATTTCTAAGAAAGATGGATGATAAGTGATAACCTATATTGATAAAATATATAATGAAGCATGACCAGTGAGAGAATGCCCTGTATAGATGGCCCATTAACAACTTGAAATTTGATCATAGATCTTAAGGAAAAAGGAAAGCAAGTCCTACTAAGACATCAAAGAAAGGAATTTGAGACAGAAAAACTGTATAAAGTCTTACATTTGGATGCTCAAATAATATTGTATTTAAATTTTTCCTTCCTTCTTGCAAGTTTCGATAGAGAAACAGAAGTAGCTACTAGATGAAAAACATGAGAATACTTTAAAATTCACAGAAAAATTTTGTATAACTGACATTGTTTATATAAAACAATCTATGTAAGTTTAATTTCTTAAGTATTTTCTCTATTTATTTTAACTTCCACACTATTGCTAATTTAGTAAATGTTGAACATGTCATATTGTACTCATTAAATTAGGTGAACATGTGACCCTGGTTTTACACCACATTTTTGCTGTCTAGTAGAATCTCTAATAGTTGTTACAATTTTGAAACTGACACTAGGTATATTTGTTCTTCTAATTAATCTCATTTTTATTTTGTAACTTTTGAGGAATGTTATTAAAAGAAAACATAATAAGTGTTATTACTGGCTTTTCCAGGTGGGTTTACCCTTGCTTATTATTAATTGTTTAATTACCAGTATCGATGGATCCTGACCAGTTTAATATGAATACAGCTCTTTTATTCTGCTTTTTGTTTGTTTGTTTTTGTGATGAAGTACATTTTTCTTGCCTTCTTTTCTTGAATAATACTAATTTTGTTGTTTTACTTTTAATAAAATTTATTATGATATGTCTGCTTCAGAATCAGCATAAAGTACCAAGAGAGATATGAGAAGGGAGGAAGTGTGGGAGAGAGGAAAGGAGGAAGGGAAGGAGAGGGAGAGGGAGAATGATAGTCATATTTGTATTGCTTTTGAGGTAATATATCCACAGTTCTGACGACACAGAACCAATTTCTTTGTGAAGACCTGTGAACCAGCATCCAAGTTGTTAATGGTGACACATTCTTATACTTCCAATACAGGAGAGGTAGAGATAGGAAAAATCCTTCATGAATCAACAAGCCTAAAGCTCAGTGAAAGATTTTACATTAAAAAAAATAAATGTGGGTGACTATAGAGATGGCCAAGTGATTGAGAAGTAAATAAAAGTATAAAAATTAAAAATTCCTTATTGCTATTGCACAGGAGCAAGGTTAGTCCCCATTTGGCAGCTGACAATCAGGTTTAACTCCATTTCCACATGAACTACTGACTTTTTGTTGCTGTTGTTGTTTGTTTTATTTGTGTTTTGTTTTGTTTCATTATGTTGCCTCTACAGGGACCAGGTACACACAGTTAATACAAACATAAGTAACTAAATAACTAAATGAATCTTGTAAAATTTGTGATGGCTCTGGATAAGCTTTGGCCTGCACAAACACACATGTGCACAAGATCCCATCATACAAATAAACACATGTAAACATATACCGTTCCACACAAATACTTGAAATATATGAATTTATATCCTCAAATAAAGCCTCAGATCATATATCTCACTGTGGAGAGATGTTATTTTTGAATATGGCTGGCTTGCACATAAATATAATTTTTGAATTCAACTGAAGTTAAATATAATTTCACATGTCATCTTCTGCCTATGAGATTTCTCTATTTACATTTTTTATTTATTCTCATGCTATTTCTCTTTGATGTCTAAAGATAATCACAGGGTGGCAACTCAAGAAACTGAAGAACATTGAATTATCTTATTTTTCCACCCCCTTGAATCTACTAAAATACTCAGCTTCAAAGTATCTCTCAACTACTCTCTTCTAAGTGATCTGATACTGGCCAGATCATCCAGCCCAAGACCATGGAATAAACTCTAGAATAAACATTCAGGGCGTATACTTGGGATAATTCAAGCTGGATCTGATCTGAAACCTTTTTTAAAGTCTAGCTTTCATGGTTCCAGAAAATAGTGTGCAAGTATAAAAGGAAGGGAAACAATTGAACAGTTCTACCCATCCACAAGGCATTTGAGGCACAATAAATAGCCATCATTTCACAATGTGCATATGAGTGCAGTACATGGCATTCACTTGTCAGTCCTAGGCATCAATCTGCTCAACAGGAAGAAAACCATATCTGGTACCAGAATTCTAACCTGATTCTCAGGGAAAATGATGTAAAGTTCCTTAGAAAACAATTTATTATTTCCACTTGTTTAGACGAGAGTAAGGTCATACAAAATTCTAAAGTGTTACCCAATACCCAAAGATAAGTTTAGATTGCTCCCCTCACCAAATCCTCTGTTTAAAATAAGTAGAGGCCCACACATAGAACGACAAAAGGACATAGTGTAGAGATCAACATATAGTTTTTAATCAAGGTCCATTAGATAAATCTGTACTTACCTCTGCACCCGCTTCTCAGGCAATATACTAGAATAAGGTTTAAAAAGATAGTTAGGGCCAGAATAGCAGGAATTCTACTGTCGAATGTTCACTCCTACAGATATCTGCATAAACAAGACAAGAACAATGACAAAAGTCAATGAGCATGATAAAATGGAAGGGGAGAATTTTGAGCAGTCCTACTCTTAAATATATAACCGCAAGCAATGATTGACTATTGCAAAAGAGAATGAACCCTGCCCAGGGATGAGCCTATTGATAAGTTATTCAGTGCAGAGTGAGGATTCATGCTTGAAACTATATACAAAACCAAAACAAACAAAACAAAACAAAAACTACAAGCAAATAATGGCTGAACTCAGCATGTTGTATATACAAATATTTACATGCATGTGCACACACATGTACATGCACAGGCACGCTCATACACACACTTTATTTTAATGCTTGTTTTGTAATCTATCTCCTATTTATAGTTTTCTGGCTTCTAGCAGGCTTACTGAAAATATGCAATGTGCATATCATTTCCAACTAGCACTGATATTAGTTTCTAAAGAGAGTTTCTTATTCAACAAACATTCAGTAAATAGTTTAAGCAATATAAAATATAGTTTGCAGGAAAATTAAAGATGAGTCGAGCCAGGATATTTGAGAAGCTCCTCAGTTTTTACTAGGTAAGAATGATAGCAAAGATCCATCTCTGTGCAAAATATCATAGAAAATTAACTCAGAAGGAAAAAAAAACATTTTACTTGTGAATTTGCTGAATTCAGTGTAAGGCTATTTGGTTCTCAGTTTGGACATGGGAAAGTATAGTAATTTGTAGAAGGAACGTCAGAGGATTTCTGTTCAGAAAACAGCATTTAGGAAGCACAGAGGACTACAAAAGTCTTCCAATAAGACCTTCAAGATCATGATTCCTGGAAAATATTCTACTTCAAACAGACATCATTTCATTACAGAACCAGCATCTTCAAATAGCACCATGGGTTAGAGTAAATTCCTTCACAGGAGGACCTTCTGGAGCTATTTTCAAATCATGGTGGCCTCTAAGTAATTATTATGATATTTGAAATGGACACAGTATGAATAATTTATTATTAATGTCTTCATTTTTCTTAAACATTCCAAAAAATATTAACAATGTGCAATATTCTAACTATTGTGTTCAGTAAATGTGCCCATTCTTCATTGTTTTCATTTTTCATTGTCTCCAAGCCAATTACACACAGAATACTTTGGATTGTAAAATTCTTTGTAAATTTTGAAATGAAAGTCCTGTGGATAATATGTGAAACATACCTATCTATCTATCTATCTATCTATCTATCTATCTATCTATCTATCTATCCATCCATCCATCCATCATCTATTTATCTATCTATCTATCTATCTATCTATCTATCTATCTATCTATCTATCATCTATCTATCTCTCTACCTACCTACCTACCTACCTACCTACCTACCTACCTACCTTTGCATCTAATCTATTCACCAACTTTCCAGCTGTCTAGTGATCTTGCTTGTATCTTAATCTGGTTTTGTCTTGTAGCAATCTTCTTGTCTCACATCTCAAGTGCCAGAATTATAGGTATATGCCATCATGAACAAAGTTATTAAGAATAATACTTAATAGCATACATTTTATTATTATATACTAAATTTGAGCAACAATAAAAACAGTTCACCTGATTTAAAGCTATGAAAGATTATCTTACTATAATTTATGAGATGATTATGCTTGTCTTAAAAGCTCCCAGAGATACTTCCAAAACTTATACTTCCCAATATAGAGTCTATTATATTGGAAGACAAAAATCATCTTTCAGGAGGTACCTAGAAATTCAAGTAATCTCCTTGAAAACTATATTTTAAGATACCATATGGCTTCATGCTAGCTCCAAAATCAAGCAACGGTCCTAACCTGATATGACACCATAACAATGACCACAATGGCATTATAACCTAAAGGTGCAATAATAGCATGTACACCTTAGAAGTAACCAAAAGTTCAATAATTGCCATTCAGGCTTGCTTAACCAGAGAAAACTACATGACAATGGAAACTTAGCCAACTACCTATTTAGTGACATCATAGATCTGGGAGAACCTACAACTGATACTAAAATATACTGTCATAATTCCCTAAGTAGTACTAAATAGTTGTCTTTATACACACAGATAAATGTGTCAAGGAAAAATTTTCTTTGCAACAGATGTATACTGTTACAAGAAACCTCAGTCAATCAAAATTCAGAGTTGTGGAGTTCAGTTCCAATGGATACATCCATTGACAATACAATGGCCACATTTAAAGTTTATGAAATATTTTGAAAGAATGGTAGAATTATTGTAAATTTTAGAGGATCAGGAAGGTTTCAATGAGATTACATTACATTAGTAATGTCAGAAAATATACTTATAAAGTCTAACCAAAGTGGCTACTTAAACATGAGTTCAACAAATCCAATAGATTTGTCAAAAAGAATCAAGGAAAGCCCATGAGGACTCAAACCTACAAGATTAAAATGTTCAGAGTAGGGGAAAAAGTCTCCTCGAGGAGGGGGTTGTGTAAAATACCAGTTGTCTATCAATATTTGTCAGCCCTAAAACGTTAAATACAAGTAACATCATGCAGACTAAGCAGGTTATATTTAGGTATACAAGTATGAATTTGTACAACATGTGATAACAATTAATCAAAAGCAAGGCAATGACTTTGAAAGAGAGCCAGGCGATCTGCAGGAAAGGTATTTGCAGGAAAGGAAGACATAAACCCATGTAATTATGTTGCAACGTAAAAGGAAATGGCAAATGGTAAAATGTATATCAAAAAATAGAAAGTCTTCACTTTGATTAGAATAATAAAAGTTAAAAATGTATGAACTTCAACTAAAATTCAATATCCTTCCATTCAGAAGAAACTGCCTAGGAGCAGAGCACTGCAGTAAAATGCTTGCCTAGTGTGTGGAAAGCCTTGAGTTTGATGCCCAACAGTGAAAATAAAAAGAAAAAAGAAATTCTAAAGCAAATCACTTGAGGCTAAAACATTGAAACACTCTGTTAAAATCTGTTTTCTTTGATAATAAGGCATGTGGAAAATACATAAGTGAAACATGGAGCGAAAAATGAATGTATAGTAATGGAGAGGTTACTCAGACTTGAAGAATTCTGGCTGATCTTACAAAGCAACTTGCTTGGGTTCCTAGGACACACAGAGTGTTCAGACAGTCTGTAACCAATTCCAGAGACTACTACGATATACTTTTCTGGCTTCCACTGACATTATGCACATGAATTATCTATGTAGATAAATCCATTAAAAAAACTCACAAGAAAGAAAAACAAATCAATAAAGAAAATAAATTAATAATTTAAATAAACAGTTTTACTTTTATGCAAAAGGATGGAGAAGCCATATGTTCATTTACCTGTATGATCCTGGGATTGTAAATAAACATTCCTATGTGCATTTTTGGAGATTTTCTATATGGAATTGTATATGCAACAATAGGTGCATTGTTCTCACAAATTATGCTTCTGTGACAATTGCTCATTTAAATAAATTTGAAATATTCTGACTAATGTTTCTATGAGTAGTATATATAATGAGACATAATTCAATATAACATACATAAAATAACATATAAATGAATAAATCACATTATGCCTTTTCTGTTTTTTATTTTTAAATTAATGAAACTGTTAAAATGGCTTTTATTTTGGTAGGAGACTTTCATTACCCTTCTGGACTTTTGTTTTCTTTTATCGGTGCATACCATACAACATGGCTTAAATCTTTACCTTCCACTGTAAAATTTTTAATTAAGATTTGTGATCATAATATTTATACAAAGAGTCTTTCAAGAAATACAATTCAGCGAAATTAGATATTTTTAGGTTGAATAACAATGGGAAATAAAGAACAATGCTTATCCTCAAAGAAATAAAGTCTGAAGGTAATGGAATAATAACAAAACTATCATAGCCCTAAGCATGATGGGTGGAAAAACCAAATGCAAAAGACAGTATGGATACATAGGAGCAGTCACCCTGCAATATTACATATGGTCAACACTTTCATGTTAATTAGTACTTTTTCCTAATCTTTAATTATATTGCAAATGTGACTTTCATTTCTTTGCAATACGCACTGGATAAAAACTAATAGTCTGTCTGTACACAGATTTCATTTCCTGATGGGCAGTCATATGAAAGAAAAGCAACACATCCAGCTATATGTCAGTTATGACAAGTGTTCCATGTCTTGGGGGACAACTGAATTTAATCTTGGCAACCATTTAAGGTGTGGGGAAAGACAGCTTAAAGACAACTGTTGGGACTAGACATCATGCCATCTGTCACTCCTTATCACAATGAGGAGAGAAGATAAAAAGTCAATAAAATGAATTCCCAGTTTGTCTCCTTCATGGATTTATGCAAATATAGAAGCCATGGACGTTAGCCATCATGATGATTAATAAGCAATTTTGCATGATCTTAAAAATTTCTGAATAGAAAGTAAAGAAATGGTTGACCATTAAAAATCCAAGAAAACAAAAATAAGCAATCCTTTAATAGATAAAGTATTTGCCAGATAAAAAAGAAGGATCCTAGTTCAATTGTCCTGAACACATACAAAGCCAAGGATGGTAGTCACATGTTGGCTTCTACTTAATTAGAGTTGGGGGGGCTGAGGCAGGAGAATTTCTGGAGGATTTTGGAGCTATGTTGGTATACCTAGCAACAGAAAAAGAAGAGCAACTGACTCAAATATGAGGAAGTTCAAGTATTGAGAGGAGAAATTCTCTCTCTCTCTCTCTCTCTCTCTCTCTCACACACACACACACACACACACACACACACAAACACACACACACACACACACACTGAATAATTAACAGATTAATAAAGTATTTTGAGCTTTGTCATCTCATCTCATGAACACAAAGTATAATCTTGAACCTACAATCAAGTTTGTCATGATACTGAAGGAGAGGATAAAATACTCTGTATAAGTTGATCTTTTTCTGCATGTCTCCACAAAATATAGTTACGTCATTTGCTTGTAAATATAAAAACTGCAATTGAGAAAAGGACTGCAGGGGTTGGGGATTTAGCTCAGTGGTAGAGCGCTTGCCTAGGAAGCGCAAGGCCCTGAGTTCGGTCCCCAGCTCCGAAAAAAAGAACCAAAAAAATAAAAAAAAAAAAAAAAAGAGAAAAGGACTGCAAACAAAAGGAAAGCTTGAAGTACTTAAGTTCTTACTTTCAATAGAATTAATACCCCTTCCTTATCTGTCCATCTGTGTTCACTGGTCTATTAGTGTGTTGGGAAAGCTGAAGAATAATTTGTTAAGAAAATATAACAGGGTTTGTATTTATATCAGATGTGGAGAATTTTCAGTATTTAGTTCCCTATATACTAAATCTAAAAGGATCCTTTAAGATACCAATATAAGGCTTATTACTCAGTATGTTCTATTAGGAAGTGGTGAAAATATTAAGAAATGAGACATCCTGAGAAAAAGTTAGTGGAGAGATACCCATCTCCCCTGCCATCGTGTGATCATAATATTCATTATCTTTCTTTTGCTTTCTGGCCATGCAGCAAGAACTTTTGCTCAATCATAGCTCTTATATCTTTTCAGTAGGAAAACTTGTTACAGATATAAACATCTAGGACTGTTAAAGAAAATATATTCTATTAATATATCATCTTAGTTTTTTGTTTTTTCATTTTGTAGTAACAAAAGCATGTATGCTATTTCCAGATAATAGAGAAGTTCTGTTCACTATAGAGTGCTTACCCACACATTTGCTAAGACCCCTGTTTCCAATGTAGGTTAGAGCTTATTACCTAGCTATACCATATCTAAAATAATAATCTACAACATATAGATCACAGCTATATGCCTTAAATATAATAATTTGAGATTCATAATTACCGTTAATATATATTAACAAAAATTTCAAAGAAATGTTATTATGTTCTACAGAAAAAATTATTTCCATCCTTCCTCATTTATCTCGTCTCATACAAAAGTTGAAAGATTAAAAACCAAATGAGTTAGATTTCCAGAAATACCAAAATTTAATTATAATTATTAACAAAATAGCAAAAGAAAGATTAAGTAATTTCAATTATGTGAAAAGATATAAAACAGTTTGTAACAGTTGTAGATACTGTGTGATCTTGCATTAAAACAGTAAGCTGGACATCATGGTACTTACTTGTAATCCCACAAATAACCAGGCAAAGCATAAGCATCTAGGTTATCGTTAGAAACATAGTGATTGTGACCACAGTTGAGCGACATAATATCATAATAAATACCCACTTATCAGTGAGTGCATACCATATGTGTTTTCTTTGTGACTGTGTTACCTCACTCAGGATGATATTTTCTAGTTCCATGCATTTGCCTGAGAATTTCTTGAAGTCATTGTTTTTAATAACTGAGTAATATTACATTGTGTAAATGTACCATATTTTCTGTATCCATTCCTCTGTTAAAGGACATCTGGATACTTTCTAGCATCTGGCTATTATAAATAAGGTGGCTATAAACATAGTGGAGCAAATGTTCTTGTTATACATTGGGGCGTCTTTTGGATTTATGACTAGGAATGGTATTGCTGTGTCCTCACGTAGTACTGTGTCCACTTTTCTGAGAAACCTCCAGACAGATTTTTTAGAGTGGTTGCACTAACTTGTAATCACATCAACAATGGAAGAATATTCCTCTTTCTCCACATCCTCACCAGCATCTGCTGTCACCTTGATCTTAGCCATTTTGGCTGGTATGAGGTATTATCTCAGAGTTGTTTTGATTTGCATTTCCCTGATAACTAAGAATATTAAACAATTCTCTAGGTGCTTATCAGCCATTCAATATCCTCAGTTGAAAATTCTCTGTTTAGCTCTGCACCCAGTTTTCAATAAGGATATTTGATTTTCTAGAATCTAACTTCTTGAGTTTTGTATATATTGGATATTAGCCATATATTAAATGTAGAATTGGTAAAGAATTTTTTCCAATCTGTTAGTGGCCATTTTGCCCTGTTGAGTGTCCATAGCCTGACAGGTGCTTTGAAATTTTTTGAGGTCCTACTTGTCGATTCTTGATCGCAGAGCGTAATCCATTGGTGTTATGTTCAGAAAAATTTCCCCCATGACCATGTGCTTGAGGTTCATGCCCACTTTCTCTTCTATTAGTTTCTATTAGTATATGCTTTTATATGAAAGTCCTTGATTCACTTGGACTTGAACTTTGCACAAGGTAATTAGAATGGATCAATTTGCAGTCTTCTATATGCTGATCTCCAGATGAAACAGCACCATTTGTTGAAAATACTGTCTTTTTTCCACTGGATGGTTTTAGCTCCTTTGTCAAAGTTAAAGAGACCATAGGAGTGTGGGTTCATTTCTGGGTCTTCCATTCTCTTCCATTAATCTACATGCCTGTTTCCGCACCAATAATATATGGTTATTATCATTCACTGATAAGAGGGTATTAGCCCAAAAGCTTGAAATACACAGGGTGCAATTCACAGACCACATGAAGCTCAAGAAGGAGGAATACTGAAGTCGGGATGCTTCAGTACTTCTTATAAAGGAGATCAAAATACTTAGAAGAGGAAATATGGAGAAAAAGTGTTGCACAGAGAGTGAAAGACAGGCCATCCAGAGACTGCCCCACATGGGTTCAATCCCATATACAGTCACCAAACCCAGACACTGTTAGGGATGCCAAGAAGTGCATGCTGACAGGAACCTGATACTGCTGTCTCTTGAGAGGCTGTGCCAGAGCCTGACAAATAGAGACAGATGCTCACAGCCAACCATTGGACTGAGATCAGGGTCCTGAATGGTGGAGTTAGAGAAAGGACTGAAGGAGCTGAAGGGGTTTGCAACCCCATTGGAAGAACAACCATACCAAACAACCAGATGGCCCAGATATCCCAGGGAATAAATCACCAACCCAAGAGTACACATGGAGCAAACCATGGCTCCAGCTGCATATGTAGCAGAGGATGGCCTTGACAGGCATCAATGGGAGGAGAGGCCCTTGGTCCTATGAAGGCTCAATGCCCCAGTGTAAGAAAATGCCAGGGCTGGGAGGCAGGAGGGAGTGTGTGGTTGAATGGTGTGAGGGTGCTCCCAGAAGCACGGTGAGGGGGATTTGATAAGGGGTTTCTGGAGCGGAAACTAGGAAAAGGGAAAACATTTGAATTGTAAAAAAAGAAAATATCCAATAAAACACAAAGAAAATGTAAAAAAAATGGACAGAACAGAAAAATATTGCTCAATAGAAAAAAGGTAGAGTATTAGATGATGTCACACACTCTTTTGGCACCCAAGAGTTCGCACAGAGATGTGCTTGTAGGCCTACCCCACATCCACATGCACATACAGATATATACACATGCACACACATAAACATAGAAGTCAGTGAAGTCCAAATCCAAAATATCTTGTGTAGGAAATAATAATAATATTAAATTAAATTGTCCGAATTTAATGAATGAATCACTGAATGGTTAATTTTGTAATGTGAGTTGTGACTGTGAAAAGGCACATTACTTGAAGCTGCTTCTAGCAATGAGGACCGGAACTGAAATTTGAGGCAGACATTTTTTGTTCTAGCTCAACAATACATGTATTATAAATCAGAAACTTTTTGATGTATCACTATGCAGAGGCAGCTCTTTCTACTTGTAAAATACTTTTTCTTTTTGACTTAAGACTAGCATGACACTATGTATTTATTAGGTACAATGTACAATTTTGAGTTCTGTAGTCATTCATTATAGTCAGCTCAAGATATTTAGACTATCCATGACCTTAATTGTATAATTTCATGAAAATTCAGGTGCATTCAAGATTTTTCTTCTATTTCCTTTACTATTCTGCACTGCTATTGACTCTATTGAAATTTGAGGGCATATTTTTAAAATCAATTTATTCAAGACATCAACATCATTTACCATTATGTATATGATACTTCATTTATCGTAATGTATGTCAGTCCTATACTTGTTACATGTAACTGGATCGCATGCATTCATAGCTAGATAACACACACATGCACATACACCCATCTGCATGCAGAGGCACATGCACACACACGCATTCAAAAAAGAGATAGACATGCATGCATGTATGTATGTGTCACACTTTAGAATATGTGTCTCTATTGACAAACATTTAGGCATATTCCATATCCTGGCTATTGTGAATATTATCATAATAAACATGGGAGTTCATGGGGTTTTATTCCACTCTGTTGATCAATTTCTTAGAAATTCACAGAGATGAGGAAACCTCATTATAGGTGAGGAACTCTAGGCATTTGATGGCTATAGCAAGAGGAAAATTCAGTTTTCATTAATTTTGTGACGCTTGACATCATGCTATAATTATTCTAATACAAGGCTGGCCTCATTCCCTGGAGTAGGTAGCCCCTAACTGACATTTAGTATCAGAAGGTTTCGACTGGAGATTGCACTGCTGGAACTTTAAGTTCAGAGAACTATTGAAGATCTATAGTAGAAATAATCTCTGTGTTTGCTATGGTATTTCTTCTTAACTTTAATGGTGCCAGAACACTTTAAAATAATTACAAAACAAGAGCATTCACTTGCCTTGAATGCATGGTAAATTGGGGTTTCAAAGTTCAGTGGAATATATGGTTGTTAATAATAAAATATTACAAAATAAAATAATATGAGAAAAACAAAAACTAACATATGAATTAGCCAAGACAAACAAATTGGAGGAAAACAGCACAGGATAGTGTACAACAGTCAGAGATCTACTTGTTTTCTCACTCACGATTCTCATGAAAATCATGAAACTAGAAGCCATAATTTATGTGCAAAGGACATACACTATGTCCTACAGACTGGTAAAGACCCTGTGCATGCTACCTCAGTTTCAATGACCTCGATCAAGTTGATTTAAGGGACTTTGTTTTCTTACTGGAGTTCATCCACTCTGTGTTATATGCTTTCTTCCTTCTTTTCTGTTGGAATTCCCTGTTCCAGGAGGTGAGGGATATGCTGTATACATAGCAATTAGGGCTGAGTGTCCCATTCTCTGCATATTACCTGGTTGTGGGTTGTACTTGTTTCCATTTACTGAAGGAATAAGGTTCCCTGATGATAGATTAACAAGTCACAGATCTTTGAGAAGAGCAGAATATCATTAGGAGACATTTCGTACTACATTTTATTTTTAGATCAATATTATTTGGTTTTGTCACAGATGCCAGGGCTATCTATTCTCTTTTGTCATTCAGGCACTGTCTGATATGGGTTCAATCTTGTGGAGTAGGACTTAAGTCAAATGAGATATTGGTTAGCTACTCCCACAGCCTTTGTGCCACTCTGCCCTGTAATACCTTAGAGATAGGACACTATGGTAGATCAAATGATTTGTGGTTAGCTTGGGGTTTGCAATTCACTTTGTCGGTGTACAGAGTATCATTCCATACTCAAGATGCTAGAATATGGGTGTGAAGTTACAAGCTCAATTAATCTATATTTAATGAATTGTATAGGTTTTCTTCTATACTTGGGATTTTGTGTCACTTGTAGAGTACAAATTATTGTCTTGGCAACAGACTATATTTTGACAGGAGGAATTCCAATGGAACACGTTTAGTCAACAATTTAATTATCTGTAACCTCATTTAATAGGAGCTTTATTAAATGATAAGAAATAGCCATATGGGAGTCTGCCTTCTCCCTTACTTCACAATTTGATTTAGATGCTGCTATATATGCATGTATAGAACATTTCTACTATATTTTCTATAATATCCTTCAGATAGCCCTTAACACTAGCTGTTTCTCCATGTATTCTCTCTCTCTCTCTCTCTCTCTCTCTCTCTCTCTCTCTCTCTCTCTCACTAACCTTTCCCTGTCTCCATTTCCACTTGATTCTCCAGTTACAGCTTCCCCATGCTAATCCATGCAGAGCTATCCATTTTATTTACTTTCCTAAGTTGACATATCCCTCCCTCTAAACCTACTCGGTTACTCCATACCTATCTTCAGTGATTTTCCTAGATTGTAATTTGGTTATTACTGGCTTATAGCTAATGAACCCACATTACAAGCAATGTATGTTTGTGGTTAGGTCTAGTTTGTTCTTTATTACAGCTGTGTATTAATATCCTCAACTTATTCTACTTTATATTTGACTGATAATTTAATTTGATATACAGAGTATTTTTATGAAGTATATTATTGACTGATTTATAGTAAGTAGATATTATTTTCAAGATTCATTACTTATTCTACTGCTTCAACTACTACCTGGTAGGTAATATAATATAATTTACCTATGGAGTCAGTGATACAAATGAACCATTTTATAATACAGCTTATCATACTGTGCTATTTTTAAGGAAGATCTGTGGACAATGAATGTATATCAATGTCTATGTAAGACCATGACTATAACACATCTTTAAACATATACATAATCCTAGATACACATAAATATACACATTTATCTCAGTTTTTTGTTTCTATAGGTCCCCATTATATAACTTGGCTGTCATGGAATTTAATATGTAGTCCAAGGTGGCTACAAACTCACAAAAATATCCCAGCTTCTTTGTCACACATGCTAACTTTAAAGGCATGTCCCATCGCATCCTGCATGTGCACACCTTTAAAGACAGCAGCACAAAAGTATATATATATATATATATATATATATATATATATGTATGTATATATAATATGTACATAATATATGCTTCCTTATATATACACCATAATATAGATAAATGTTAATATTTAATATAAAAAGACACATTAGATATAGACCTTTATATAAAATACATACCCATTTGTAATACATTTTATCTACATAATAAATAAAATAGTAATATTTGATCTGTCTTCATTATTGCTTATCATTTCCATATGGACAACTAAATGACATTGTTACTTCTAGATTTAAATCACTCATAAATTAATATGAACAGCTGTTTATATAAAGAAGTCATTTACCTGTATAATATTGGAATGGTTTCATTAGATTTTCTTCAGGTCTACCTGAACAATCCAACTTCTGTTCTATATTTTGTGCTTGTATAAAAGTAAATTTTCAATTTTATGATGTCCTATTTTCAATTCCTGATCTTAGAGCATAAGCCACTGATTGGTTTTCTGTTCATGAAAATTTCCCCTGTGCCAGTTTGTTAGAGGTTCTTTCCCACCTTCTCTTCTGTTAGACTAATCGTGTCTGGTTTTATTGGAGGACCTTGATTCACTTAGACTTAGGCTTAGTTCAAAGAGATAAGAATGGGCCAATTAGCATTCCTATATATGCCAAATACCAGTTGAACCAAGACCATTTGTTAAAAAGCTGTCTTTTTATTCATTGTTTCTTCTCCTTTGTCAAAGATCAAGTGACCAAAGTTGTGTGGGTTAATTTCTGGTTAATTCCATTCTATTGATCTACTTGTTTGTCTCTGTACCAGTAACATGCAGTTTTTAATCACTATTTTTCTGTAGTATAACTTGAGATAAGGTATGGTGATTCTCCAGAAGTTCTTTTAATCTTGATAATGGTTTTTTATATCCTGGGTTATTTGTTATCCCACAAAAATTTAAAAATTGCTCTTTCTATCTCTGTGAAGAATTGAGTTGGAATTTTGATGGAGATTGCACTGAATATGTAGATTGATTTTGGTAAGATGGCCATTTAAATTATGTTAATCTTGTCTTTGATGAAGATGGTAACTCTATCTTCTGAGGTTTTCTTCAATTTCATTCTTTAGAGACTTGAAGTACTTATCATACAGATCTTTCATGAGTTTAATTAGCATGACACCAAGATATCTCATATTATTTGTGAATATTATAAATGGTGACATTTTCCTAATTTCTTTCTCAAACCATTTATCCTTTAAGTAGAAGAAAGCTACTGATTTGTTTGACTTAATTTTGTATCCAGCAACATTACTGATGTTTATCAGCTATAGGAGTTCTCTTGTGGATTTTTTTTTTTTTTTGGTCACTTGTCATACATTCATGTCATCCACTAATAGAGATATCTTGATTTCCTCCTTTCCAATTTATATCTCTTTCTGTTGTGGTTTGCCTTGGGGTTTTCTCTGAATTTGTTAAATAAAGGCAAGAGCGTGAGATTTGGGCAGAGGTAGGAGTTGGGAGTGAGAGGGGATTAGATTCAGAGGTTAGGTTGACAGTTGACAGTTGGAGACAGTTGAGTAGTGGAACCTGAGGAGGGGGGTGAGGATTGACAGTTGAGGAGGAGGGGTTAGAGAAGGAAGCCAGGAGGAAGAAGAGAGGGAGTTGGGAGACGATGGGGAACTGAGAGGAGTTAGAGGTACCAGGGGGGAGAAGAAGCTGGAGACTTGGTAAATAAAAGGTGCAGGGATGAGTAATTTGGGAACTGGGATTAGGACAGTGTAATGTGGATCTGCAAAATCTAGACGCTGGATTGCTTTAATGCTAAATGAGTGTGTTTTTTTTTTAAGAAAGAGTCTCAATTTAAGTAAGTGTGGCTGGGCTGAGTTTATGCCAAGATATCCAGCAGATATCTGGGGCACTGAGGTGTGGAACCCTAGCAGGGTAAAAACACCAGTTGTATGCTCTTTTGTGTAAGAGTCTCAGTATAAGAAAGTGTGTGGCTGGGTTGTGTTTCTGCCAAGATATCCAGAAGATATCTGGGGAAGCGAGTGTGGAACCTAGCAGGAAAAAACACCCTGAGGGAAAACATTCCACCCCGGTTTTCGTTTATACATTTTACTTTTACTTTATTTTTATTTATTTACGACAACATATGGCGCCCAACTAAACCATTAGAACTCAACTAACCTGAGATAAAAAGTTTACTTCCTCTCAACCCAGAATAGGCAGGAGTACTAGTGGATTGGGAATTGACTGGGTCTGGAGGGTCTCTGAGAAGAATCGAGAGGACTGCACGTATTCTGAAGCAGAGGAGAAAAAGGTACAAAGGGCTTCAGATCAGATACTACTTTGATGTAAAGAGATATATAACTTTATGATACTTAAAGATGAGAAACATAATGAATATCTTTTGGGCCTTATGGAATGATATTTTGAATGGTCTGACAGTTGAGAATTTTGAGGAAAAAGACACTTTATCATTTACCAGTATTGCAATATTCATTCTTCTGATTTACTATATCTTCTCAAAAGACAGGGCCCTAAATAACAAATTTCTAGCTTTAGAACAGAAGATACAGGTAATTATGGAACAACATGAACAACAGAAAGAGAAAATTAAATCTTGGCAATATAGCCTAGAAGGAACACTAGAATTGAAGACACAGAAAATTATAGATCAGAATAAGAGACAGAAAGATGAAAATGAAAGTGATAGACAGAAACTAGAAAGGATGTTAGAACAGAACATACAACAGCACACAGCCCTAAATAGCAAATTTCTAGCCTTAGAACAGAAGATACAGGTAATTATGGAACAACATGAACAACAGAAAGAGAAAATTAAATCTTGGCAATGTAGCCTAGAAGGAACACTAGAATTGAAGACACAGAAAATTATAGATCAGAATAAGAGACAGAAAGATGAAAATGAAAGTGATAGACAGAAACTAGAAAGGATGTTAGAACAGAACATACAACAGCTCACAGATCATACTGAACAGCAGAGAGAAAGTAATGAGGTTTGGAAGCAAGACTTAGAGAATAACCTTTTAAAATTAATCAATCAAAAGATAATGGATAACAAATTATTAGAAGTACAATATAAAGAAAAATTCAAAGTGTGGAAGCAAAACCTTGAACAGAGAATTCAGGAACTCAAAGAACAGGGGGAAAGACAGAAAGAGAAATATGAAGCACGGATACAGACTTTAAGAGAGGAATTTAAAATTACAACTAAAGAAAAAACTCAGGTAGAGACAGAAGAAAAAATTAAGGAAAGCCAACCTAAGGTTTTTAGGAAACAAACTTTAGTCTATCCAGTTAGTGTGCAACAAAGGCCTCCAAACGATGATCATCCACAGGGTTATGAAGAATTTGAATGGCAACCCATGGATGTATTAGAATTAAGGAAATTTAAGGAAAGTGTAACTAATTTTGGAATGCATTCGCCATTTGTAAAACAAATCTTAATTTCTTGGGCTATTAAAAATAGAGTAATCCCCAAGACTGGAAAGATATGGTAAGAGCAATTCTAGAGCCTGCTGAAAATTTGCAATGGATTTCATGGTGGAGAGAAGAAGTGAGGGAGATAGCAAGACAAAATAGAGCTAGGGGCAGAGAGATTTCCACAGATCAACTGCTTGGTGAAGGCCGGTTTGCTGAAGTAGAGGTGCAGGCTATATATGACGAAGAAACTCTGTCATGGTGTCGATTGTCAGCCTTAAAGGCCTGGGACAAAGTGCAGAATCAGGAAAAAGACTTGAAACATTCACTCAAGTCATACAAGGTCCTAAAGAAACCTTCCCTGACTTTTTACAAAGGCTTACCTCAGCTGTGGAAAGGAGTGTATCAGATTCAGCGGCAAGAAAGGCGATAATTGAGTCTTTAGCCTTTGAAAATGCAAATACCAAATGCAGGGGAAGTAATTAGACCACTAAAGGCAAGGTCCCGACCAATAGATGAGTGGATTAGATATACAGCTGATGTTGGATCTTGTTCTCCTGATACTACTTTGATAGGAGAAGCTGCCACTGGACAGCTAGAGATGACCCAAGATTTCAAATGTTTTTAATTGTGGTGAGCAGGGCCATCTCAGATATTACTGTAATAAAAACCAAAGTGATACAAAAGGGGGACTGTGCCTCCTAGAATGTGTCAAAGATGTGGCAGATATGGACATTTGACTAGGAAGTGTACAGCAACAACAGACAGATGGGACCGCATCCTGACAAAAAAAAAACTCCCAAGGGGCCTCTCTTGAGGCCCCAATACCAGCAGGAGAGTTCTCCTCCTCAGAACGATTAAACAACAAGACTTCAAAACGAATATTTTGGCTAACGTCTATAGAGGACCAAAGGCCAAAACTAAAAATACTGGTAGATAATATCGAAATAGAGGGAATGGTTGACACTGGAGCAGATGTTACCATCATCTCTCCAAAATCTTGGCCCATTAGTTGGCCACATAAAGGCGAGGATATGCAGTTTCAAGGTGTTGGCACTTTATACCAAATAAAATAAAGCATCAGGTGGCTTAAATGTATGGGACCAGAAGGTCAGGTAGGAAAATTAAGGCCATACGTGGCTGATATAGCCATTAATTTATGGGGAAGAGATCTACTACAGCAGTGGAAAACTCAAATTAATATCCCCTCAGTTTCAGGTTCTGGCACTAAAATTAATCAGAATCATAATAAAAAATTTAAATTAGTCAGGGAATGTTATCAAGGACAGTTAGAGACTGTCCAAGCTGTCCATAAGCAAGATACAGCAGAGGCTGACAATTTAGTGCTACCCCAAGGAGCCACTGCTGTTAAAACAACAACAGCCTTGCCACTAAGGTGGCTGACTGACCAACCCATCTGGATTGATCAGTGGTCCATGACAAAAGAAAAACTACAGGCATTAGAGCAGCTAGTCCAGGAGCAGCTGGAGGCTCAGCACATAGAGGAGTCCACCAGCCCTTGGAATTCTCAGTATTTGTCATTAAAAACAGTCTGGCAAATGGAGGGTATTGACAGATCTCAGAGCAATTAATAAGATTATTCAGCGATGGGTTCCATGCAGCCTGGGATCCCTGCCTTCTTTGTTGCCTAGGAGTGGCCTATTATAGTGATTGACTTAAAAGATTGCTTTTTTCACTATTCCTCTACATGAAGGCGATAAGGAAAGGTTTGCCTTTTCAGTGCCTACCCATAATAGAGGTAAGCCCCATAAAAAAAAGATATCAATGGAAAGTCCTTCCACAAGGAATGTTAAATAGCCCAACCTTGTGTCAATATTTTGTACAGCAGCCATTAGATATAATTCGCAAAAAATTTCCCCAATCTATTATTTATCATTACATGGATGACATTTTATTGTCTGATTCAGATATAAATATCCTGGAAAGAATGTTTGATGAAGTAAAAAAAACATTACCATGCTGGGGATTACGAATCGCCCCTGAGAAAATACAAAGAGGGGATTCTATTAATTATCTAGGGTATAAAATAAGTGTACAAAGAATTAGGCCACAAAAGGTGCAAATCAAAAGAAGCAAATTAAGGACACTTAATGATTTTCAGAAACTACTTGGAGACATTAACTGGTTGAGGCCTGTGATTGGCTTGACCACTCAAGAGATGAGCAATTTATTTCAAACACTACAAGGCGATAAAGAATTAAATAGCCCAAGGAAACTATCAGCTGAGGCTGAGAAAGAGCTAGCTTTGGTGAGAAAGGAAACTGCAGGGCGCACATCTGGATTGTATTGATCCAAAGATGGCCTGCATATTAGTCATCTTGTCCTCTACTCATTCCCCTACAGGAATTCTCATGCAAAGGGAAGATTATATCTTAGAATGGATATTTTTAGCACATAAACAGAGTAAGAAACTGAAAACCTACATTGAGAAGGTCTCTGAATTGATACTTAAAGGAAAATTGAGACTTCGACAATTAGTTGGAATGGATCCGGCTGAAATTGTGGTACCTTTTACTAATGCAGAAATTAACTCTTTGTGGGTACAAAATGAACATTGGCAAAGAGCATGCAGTAACTTCTTAGGAGACATTAACAACAAATACCCTAAAAGCAAAAGACTTCAGTTCATAAAACGAACTAACTGGATCCTCCCTCGTATAGTAAAGGGAACTCCAAGATCTGGAGCCCCTACATTTTACACTGATGCCAGTAAGTCAGGGAAGGCAGGATATAAATCGGAAAATGTAAACAAGGTGACTGAGAGTCCTATAAGTCAGTTCAAAATCTGAACTGTATGCAATACTCATGGTGTTGTCAGATTTTCGAGAGCCTCTTAATATAGTATCTGTCTCTTAACATGCAGAAAGGGTTGTTTTGCATATAGAGACTGCTGAACTTATTCAGGATTATTCCGAATTGACATCACTATTTATTCAGCTACAACAAAAAATCAGAAATAGGAGTTACCCACTATATATAACACACATAAGATCCCATACAGGTCTGCCAGGCCCTCTGACACAAGGTAATAATGAAATTGACCAGCTACTGATAGGAAGTGTACTAGATGCTTCAGAATTTCATAAAAAACACCATGTTAACAGCAAAGGCTTAAAGAAAGAATTTTCTATCACTTGGCAACAAGCCAAAGAGATTGTGAGGCAATGTCCTACTTGCTCGTTATATAATCAAACTCCATTGCCTACAGGAACTAACCCTAAACCCAAAGAAATGAAATTTGGCAAATGGATGTTCTCCATTTTACAGAGTTTGGTAAGCTGAAATACATACATCATACTATAGATACATATTCAGGATTTCAATGGGCAACTGCCTTAACGTTAGAAAAGGCCGATTCTGTAATTACACATTTGTTAGAAGTTATGGCTATAATGGGAATACCCATACAAATTAAAACGGACAATGGTCCAGCATATATCTCTAACAAGATTAAGCGCTTCTTTGACTATTATAATATAAAACATGTTACAGGTATACCACACAATCCTACAGGACAAGCGATTGTGGAGAGATCTAATCGAAGTCTAAAGGAGATGCTTAACAGGCAAAAGGGGTCAACAAAAACTCCCAGAGATAGGATACATAGTGCTTTATTAACCTTAAATTTTTTAATTGCTGATGAACAAAACAGCACAGCTGCTGAAAGACATTGGATTGTGGAAAAGACTACTGAACTAAACCAGCCTGTTTATATTAAGGATATTCTGGCGTCAGAATGGAAAATGGGAAATGTGTTACGCTGGGGAAGGGTTATGCCTATGTTTCTACAGGAGAAGAAAAGTTGTGGGTTCCATCGAAGCTGATAAAAATCAGAAATGACAGGGGGAGACCTCCTGAAGTCCTTGGCAACACAGAAGAAAAAGGAGACTAAGACGATCAACAAATAGGTGATGTATATATGAGGTTGTTTAGGTCTCCGTGTATGAACTGGCTGAGACTGAAATGTCTATAAACAGCCAGTGATATTTTGAGTGCAAATTCCTCATAACTTGTAATACGTATGTATTACAAAATTATGTTACGGTTTGATTATATGATTAACCTAACCTGAAAAAAGGTAGTCATTTTTTTTTTTTGATCTTTATTTACTAAACTGTGCACCCTGCTTATCCCATTTGAAAATGCTTATAGAACTATATAATGCTTGTAAAGTTTTGTGTGCTGCAGGATGAAGGAAGAGAAAGATAGCTCTGAAATGATACACACTCTGGGATGCTGAGATTCCGGGACTTTCCAGTCCAACTTCGTGTTTGATTCTCCCTTAATTACACTGAAGATGCTTGATTTAAAGGCCTGCTTTCAGAACTTTCCCAGAATGGACATCTTACTTATCCAGCCCTTCAGACTGTCATAGTCAAGATGTCAGCTAGCGATGAACTTTCTCAGCACAGAATGACTGGCAGGCAAATCCCCGGCTAGCTCTACTTCGACAAAGCCAACTTTTCCTAATACCCCTTGGGCCCCAGAGGAATTCTTCGCCCCAATCCAGCTAGAAGCAGACAAGGAAGATCGTCGTCCCATTTCCTTATGTTGGGGTGGATGGTTCTGTTTATTTTAAGAACTGTGGATAAGTTTTCTTTTAAGGGATACAATACAAATGTAGCTTTGGGCAGGGAAACTAGAGAATGTAAACTCAGGGATTGCTACTTTTTCCTTTCCTTTTTGTATCCTTCTTAGATATAGTAATACATAGAAATTAGAGAAATAGACAAACAGATAGATTGGCAAACTTACTCTTAAACAAAATTTCACCGCTATATTTTACATTGATAGAAATGTTTGTAATTGATACAAAGTTGAAGCTGTAATCTTTTCATTGGTATAGAATGCATTTTACACAAATGCGAGGTTTTCAATGGTATACTTTCTTGTTGATTTATAATTGAGATTAATATTGCTACTTTAACATGGGCATTGTGCCTCCACTATGCATCTAAGAATACAAGTCTTAGACCCGGTCCTATAACTGCTGTTATACATTATTTTTAGTTGATTAACCAGTACCAGCTAAGGGTCAGATGGCAAGGTTATGGTTCTAAGTCAGTTTAGATGGGTTTTGTAAATACTTCGATTAGAGAGGGCCAACGGTACTCTATGAACCTTAACAGTTCAGAAACGCCTATGTAGATAGGAAATCTTCAAAGGGCATCAGAAGTCCAAAAGAATAACCTGTTTATGGACATTTCTTCATCTAGATCATTTTACTAGAGACTTGTCTTCTCGACAGGGCCCCTTAGACTCGAAGAAGAACTTGAGCATCAATGGAGTTGCTCAAATCGGGTAACGCAGCCACTGAGCAAATTGCTTCAATTCATCTACAGACAAGACACTGTCAGAAAAGGACAAATTATGCAGAATAGTCGGGCTGATAATCTCTGCGAGGCAGGGTGATCAGCCCTTCAAAATCTGCATTGATAAGGTCTGTCAGATGATCCTGGGCCAGAAGGCTGAAGACTGATGCTCCAACATATTAAGGAATAAGGGGACTGTCCAGGTGATCAGCAGTCTTTATAAAATTGGCTAAGCTTGGAAGCCATGTTTTGTGCTTCCTATGTTTTCAGGTAATATTAATCATTCTTGGATTTCTGATGTGGTTGGAGACTAGTAGTCTCATAGACAACCCGAATGGTTTAGTATTGAGAAAGATGATAAATCTGTTAGAGTAGTTTTAGGGTGGCATAGGATCTAGAACCAGGATATAGTCAAGTATAGTTTTTAGTATAGATAACATGGTTGGTGAACAGAGTTGGTGGACTGGGTGATCAGCATATTGTTGGTTTTATAAATTGCAGAATGGTAATAATGATGCTTAGTTCACCTATGTATAGGAAAAAGTTTTTTAACTGGACAAAAAGGGGGAAATGTTGTGGTTTGCCTTGCCAAGATGTGGTGTGGATAACATGGTTGGTGAACAGAGTTGGTGGACTGGGTGATCAGCATATTGTTGGTTTTATAAATTGCAGAATGGTAATAATGATGCTTAGTTCACCTATGTATAGGAAAAAGTTTTTTAACTGGACAAAAAGGGGGAAATGTTGTGGTTTGCCTTGGGGTTTTCTCTGAATTTGTTAAATAAAGGCAAGAGCGTGAGATTTGGGCAGAGGTAGGAGTTGGGAGTGAGAGGGGGATTAGATTCAGAGGTTAGGTTGACAGTTGACAGTTGGAGACAGTTGAGCGAGTGGAACCTGAGGAGGGGGGGGGGGAGGATTGACAGTGGAGGGAGGAGGGGGTAGAGAAGGAAGCCAGGAGGAAGAAGAGAGGGGAGTTGGAGAGACGATGGGGAACTGAGAGAGTTAGAGGTACCAGGGGAGAAGAAGCTGGAGACTTGGTAAATAAAAGGTGCAGGGATGAGTAATTTGGGAACTGGGATTAGGACAGTGTAATGTGGATCTGCCAAATCTAGACGCTGGATTGCTTTAATGCTAAATGAGTGTGTTTTTTTTTTTAAGAAAGAGTCTCAATTTAAGTAAGGGTGGCTGGGCTGAGTTTATGCCAAGATATCCAGCAGATATCTGGGGCACTGAGGTGTGGAACCCTAGCAGGGTAAAAACACCAGTTGTATGCTCTTTTGTGTAAGAGTCTCAGTATAAGAAAGTGTGTGGCTGGGTTGTGTTTCTGCCAAGATATCCAGAAGATATCTGGGGAAGCGAGGTGTGGAACCCTAGCAGGGAAAAACACCCTGAGGGAAAACATTCCACCCCCGGTTTTCGTTTATACATTTTTACTTTTACTTTATTTTTATTTATTTACGACAACATATTTCATCTCCATTTGTTGCCTAATTCCTCTGGTTAGAGCTTCAAATACTATATTGAATGGATATGGGGATGAGGGATATCCTGTCCTGTCCTGGGTTTAGTGGGATTGGTTCAATTTTCTCTCCATTTACATTGATGTTGACCATTGGCTTGTTGTATATTGCTTTTATTATATTTAAGTATGAACCTTGAATTCTGATCTCTCCAAAACTTTTAACATGAAGCTGTACTGTATTTTGTGAAAGGCTTTTTCAGCATCTAATGAGATGATCATGTGGTTTTTTTTTTCTTTGAGTTTGTTTATATAGTGGATTGTGTTGATAGATTTCCATACATTGAACCATCCCTGCATCCCTGGAATGAAGCCTAATTGATCATGATGAATGATTGTTTTGATGTGTTCTTGGATTAAGCTTGCAATAATTTTATTGAGTATTTTTGCATCAATATTCACGAGGGAAATTGGTCTGAATTTCTCTTTTTCTGTTGAGTCTCTGTGTGGTTTAGGTATCAGTGTAACTGTATCTTTATAGAATGAATTAGTGATCCTTCTGTTTCTATTTTATGAAATAGTTTGATAAATATTGATATTGGGTCTTCTTTAGAGGTCTGATATAATTCTGCACTAAAACCCTAACATTCTCCCAGCACCCAACGTGGAAGAGATAAGCTAAAAAGCCCAACAAAGTGGAGGGAAAACCTGTAGAGACCATATTCAGACCTTCGGTAAGGTTCCTGGTTGGAGGGTAGGTCTATCCACTCATCTCCAAATTTTTAACCCAAAATTGATCCTGTATCAAGGAAATATGGGTACAAAGTGTGGAGCAGAAACTGAAGGAAAAACCATCTAAAGACTGTCCTACATGGGGATTCATTCCAAATACAGACACCAAACCCAGACAACTATTGTTGACATCAAGAAGTTCTTGCTTACAGGAGCCTGATACAGCTTTCTCCTGAGAGTTTTGTCAGACAAATACAGATCATGATGCTGACAGCCAACCAATGTACTAAGCATAGGGAGGAGTTCCTCCCAGTGGAGGAGTTAGGAAAGGACTGAAGGAGCTAAAGGGGTTTGCAATACCATAGGAAGAACAACAGTATCAACCAACCATACCCCTCACCCAGAGCTCCCAGGACCACAAACACCAACCAAAGAGTACACATGGAGGGACTTATGGCTTCATCTGCATATGTAGCAGAGGATGTTCTTATCTGGCATCACTAGGAGGGGAGCCCCTTGGTTCTGTGGAGTGTAGGGGAATGCTAGTGCACTGAGGCAGGAATGGGTAGGCTGATAGTGGAGCACTCTCATAGATGCAGGGGCAAGGGGAGTTGATAGGACTTTTGTGGAGACAAAACTGGGAATGGGAATAACATTTGCAATATAAATAACAAAATAAGCAATAAAAATAAAATTTAAATAAATAAAATAACCAAGAAAAAATTTAAGAAATATGAAAAGCATATTTTGCTCAATAGCTATGCAGAATATTATCATGCGTTTGAAATCTTTAATTGGTAACAGAATTTAAGAGATGATTTTTATATATGTTAAAATTCCCTTAATATAGTAATTACAAAGTAAAAATAAAATGTTTTAAACAACATAGATTACTATTCATAAAAAATGAACTTGAAATTATTAGATTTAAAGACACTGAATTATGTCCAACAAAATGGTGTGCCATGAAAAGCCTATAAGAAGTTTTTAAGTATAGATTGCATCACAGTTTCAATAAAGGACTCATTAATATACATTATTAATGTAGATGTGATCTTTATCTAAACATCTGTTTTATAACTATGCACATAAACTATGATTCTTTCACTTCCCATGATAAAGACTAAGAGATAAAATATGGAAATTTACTTTGCAATGGCATTTAAATTGCTTTACTTTTGGTACACTTATTAATTAATATGTATGATGTAGTCTTCTTGAAGTAAAACAAAATGAGAAAGTGGCTAGAAGAGATAAATGGTAGGCTCAAAAGAATCACATCAGCCATTAATCAAAACTATAGCAAGGAAGATTAAGGATGTTTTGCTTGTTTTTAATAAAGATACATAATTTACATTTTTATTTGGTTTAATAACAACAAAACTTTGATATGGTATAGGAATCAGAAATCATATAGCATCTTAAACAAACAATAGTGCAAGAAAAAGGACTACATTGTGAAGGGATTAACTGTTAAATCTTTTCAATTACAAAAGGAAATCTGTCAATCAACTTTTAGAGACAAACTAGAAGAGCTTATGTATTTATTTATGTGTTTCCTCATTTATTCGTTTGAATTGTGCTGAGTTTTCAACTCATGGACTTGAACATGCTCAGTAACCAATGACAAACATCACCAACCATTAGATTTTTAGACATAGTCTTACTAGAAAGGTAAGTGAGCCTGGAACTTGCTATGTAGTCAAGGCAAGCTTTAATCATGCAGTATTCATATATCAGACAATTGCTGAGACAATAGGTATATAAATCAAAATAATATCATTAAATCTAGTTCAATGTAAATATATACATATTGTCAGTAAGTTGTAATGGTGCAAAATCTTTGGGTTCAAAGCTGGAATGGAAAAATGGTATTAATTGAGATGATTAGAATTTTTTATAAATATAATTGTTTCTTGTTCAAACTCGGTTTTTAAATATTTTACTGCCATATTTTGAAAAATAAAAATTCATACTCATCAAGGCTTACCATCTACTATTTTGGATTATGTTCTTTTTATCTAAAGGTAGAAACAATATTTTTATTTCATATTCCTTCTTAGTAATTCCCTAGAGCTAAATATTACCTGATCAGTACAGAAAGCATTTAAACAGTAGCAAGATTGAATAAACTTTGAAAATCAGGAATATATAACTACAAGTAAAGATGCAACTTGTAACAATTCTAGGGTAGTTTTAAATAACTGCAGAAAAAGGAGAGAGAAAGTGTTCACAGACTTTGTAAAAAAATAAATATAACAAGAGGTCTAAAACAGAAGTCCACATACTACTTAATGCAATATACTTACATTATACTTAATATACACTTAATATACTATATTCTGTAATTGCAGTATACAATGTAATATACAATACAAATATACTACTAAGAAAATGGAGGAGATAATGGAGTCTGGGAGCAAGTTGTGGAAGTTTTAAAGAGCATGCTTATGTTCATACATGCACAAGTGATAAAGAACTGTATAATGATGTTTATATAAGAATAATATTGACAGATGCCAGGTGAATTTCATCAAAAATAATATCTGGAAGACAATTTCCCTATTATAAAGGTTAGATAATATGGGAGGAGACAAGCAAACATAATGCATAATTTGGATTTTCAAAATATCCTTCTGCATTGTGGAGAATACACTCACATGTACATATACATACACACACACACACACACACACACACACACACACACACACACACATGAACATACACACACCTGAACACACACATTTGTGAGAGTTTGGGAATGCATCAAGGTTGAAACTTTAAGATTATATGACTTGGAGAATGTTTTCTGACCCAGAAGGGAAACAATCATACAGAAGATATTACAGATCCAAGAAAAATTTCAGTGTTTGACATGTGAGCATTCAGTGACCAGTTCAAAAGGAGACTCTGGGACCACTGGTTAAGCACAAATGCCGCTTTCTACTTGAGCAGCTGGAAATGGGCACTCTTTTTAATTATTATTATTGGATATTTTTGTTTACATTTCAAATGTTATCCTCTTTCATGGTTTTCGGTTCTTAAATCTCTCCTCTCCCCCTCCCCCTGCTTCTAGAGGGCATTCTCCTAACATCCACTCATTCCTTCTTGCCACTTGCCCTGACATTGCCTTACACTGGGGATCGAGTCCTGGCAGGACCAAGGGCTTCTCCCATTGGTACCCAACAATTCCATCCTCTTCTACATATGCAGCTGGAGCCATGGGTCTGTCCATGTGTACTCTTTGGATGATGGTTTAGCCCCTGGAAATTCTGGTTGGTTGGTACTGTTGCTCTTATGGGGATGCAAACCCCTTCAACTCCTTCAGTCCTTTCTCTAACTCCTCCAAGGGGGACCCCATTCTCAGTTGAATGATTGGCTACAAGCAACCGCCTCTTTATTTGTCATGGTCTGGCAGAGGCTTTCAGAAGATGGTTTTATCAGGCTCCTGTCAGCATACACTTCTTGGCATCAACAGTATTGTCTGGGTTTTCTAGCTGTATGTATATGGGCTTGATCTTCAAGTGGGACAATCTTTGGATGGCCTTTCCTTCAGTCTCTGTGCAACACTTTGTCTCCAAAGCTTAGCAACATGGTCAAGGTATTTGTAATATATTTTAAGTCTGAGTCACATTTCTGGAAGCATGGAGTTTGAAGGAAGAACCAAATGTAACTTCTACAAGATAATCTGCAGAATGAAAGACCTGAGAAGGTCGAGTCCTAAGGAACTGTCCCAATCAAACCCTCTTTTAAGGATTCAGAAAACCTTGCAGAAGAGGAAGGAGAAAGACAGTAGGAGACAGATGGGATAGAGGATAGCTTTGAAACAAGTCTTTCTACATACAACAATGCCAGTACACACATGAACTCCCATTGACTGGCAGCATGCACAGGGCCTGTATGGCTCTGTGACAAACAAGGGTCACAGCACAGATGGAGAAGTATACATAAACCCCCATTTCTAACCCAGAAGTTATCTCTAAGAGCCACTCACAAATGAAAGATTCATTTTTTCTAATGGAGTCTCAGTTGAGCTACAAACAACCTTTAAGGGCAGGCTCCAGCCTAGCAGTAGATGGTGAATAGAAATTAATGTCAATGCAATCCTTGGAGGTTCTTTGTTTCTTAATGTATTTCTGGGCATTTTTCTAAACCTTACATGTTATTTATGTATATATTATGTCTTCTAGTTTTGTGATTTTATTGGTTCCTGTGGGTAGAATTGAATTAATTTATCTCTTCATTCCTATGTCTTAGTGGTACATTTTCTTGGCTCTTTTTTTTCTGTTTGTTTTGTACTATTACGTTTTCTTTTTATTTTCTTTTATTATTTATTTTAATTCATTATTATTCTATAGAGAATATGGGATTAGGGATTGTTAATGGGGAACCAAAAATCAAAATATTCTCCAAAAGCAAAGTCAGAAATGCTAGAGAAATAAAACAAAGTCTAAAAACTTAAAGCTTTGCACTACTTGACTCAATATAACATAGGGAAAATATTGTCGTGAGCATGATGCTATGAAAATAGATGAACATGATTGATTCACTGTTTCTGGATTTATTATTTTTTAATTAATATAATTTCACCAGTTATAGAACATTTGGTATTAGAGATTTTCTCGATATTTTTTCTTATAAGCTTCTTATACAATAGAGTCTCTCATGAAGGCATAGTCTGCAAAAACGTGCCTCAGCTCAACAATTCCTCAGAAATACAGGTAAGTCACACTGCAATTCTATTTCTAGTACAAATATTTATCATGTGCAAATATTCACACAATCTTTTTCATATGATTGGCATTCTATATGTATTTATTTACCTATTATTTCTTTTTCCAAGGATATTAATTAGCTTATTAAAAATTCTGTCTCTGTCTCTGTCTCTGTCTCTCTGTCTCTCTGTCTCTCTCTCTCTCTCTCTTGGTGTGTGTGTGTGTGTGTGTGTGTGTGTGTGTGTGTGTGTGTGTGTGTGTGTCTATATTTGTAAGGCCGGAGTAAAAGAGAAATACAAGGTGACATGATTTCCCTTCATCCATGCACTCTATATTTTTCTTGAGATTTGTGAGAAACTCCTGGATCTGAAGTAGTTTGGTTATTAATTGGGATTTATAGTATCAAGTCATCTGAAACAAGTTATATTCATCTGAGAACTTGAATAGAGAAAGTACTTCCGTAATATCAGGCTGCAGGAAACCTGTGAGACACTTTTTAACCAGTGACTGATGTGGGAATGCATAGCCCACTAGAAATGGTAATCCTGGGTTCTATAAGAAAGCAGGCGGAACAAGCCACGGAAAAGAATGTAACTAAGCACCACTTTAACATAGACTTCGTATCAACCTCTGCCTCCAGTTTCTTGCCCTATTTCAGTTCCTCTCCGTAGTTCAGTCAATAACAGTTGTATGGAAGCAAAAGTCAAATACGTCTTTTACTCCCCAAGTTGCTGTGGCAATGGTAATTCATCATAGGGATAGGAAACCCTAATTAAAATATAGATGCATTTCAGAAAGGTGATAGCGTACCTTTGTGAAGGTACAACAATGATCCTCCCAGGATAACACTTACAGTAAAGAACTGAACAGCAGTATGCACAAAAGGTTTAACAGGGATGTGTCTTCTAAAACTCTGTTTTTGTTTGTTTCTCCAAAGTCAACAAATAATGAATTTCCTAAAAGTATTTGGAGACAAGTAATATAGCACTATCTAGGTACTAAGTTTTTGTTGTTTTTAATTATTCATTTACCTATTTTTTCCAAGGATATTAATTAGCTTAATATCCAGTGGCTGAAGACAATAACGTATCCTATAGGAAGTGCTACATGCAGAGATCTGACCATGAGTGAAACAAATATGCAATCAGTCACTACTTCAGTGTCAATCACTGTCTTGCTCTCAGTGTCTACACAAGGGATTTCCAGGCATTCAGAGGAGATGATTGGTTTCATATGTTTTACTGTTTCTATGCTATGGGCATTCATTTGCATATTGTCTATCAAGGGAAAATATCCTACACTAAGACTAGAAAAAGTAAAGCAAAGATGTGGGCATAAGGCCTTCAGCCTTTTTCAAATTGAAATTCATACGAATCCTGAAGACAAGACCTGTATATGCTCCTGAAAAGCATGACCTCTGCTGATATCACAGAAACACTGTATTCTCTCCACACAAGGTTAAATAGTAAGTTGTGAAAAATTTACATACACTACAGACATATGTAATTATTTACTATTTACTTACTCAAAGAACTGAGAATATGAACTGCAGTATTTTACAGTACAAACTCTGTTGTGACACACACTGAGGTGATATGTGTAAACATGTTCAACTTGTTATTGTAGCAAGCAACGTTTTATACCACAGGTTAGACACTCTATAATAGAATGGTTTTCTCCTTGTGTATATGTATATCTGTTGTTTGTATATGTGTTTGTCAGTCTTTGAGTAAAGTGCACATTTATGTACATGGATGTAGATTCACTGACAATGGGCAATGTTGTCTTTCCATGGGTGTCCTCCAATCATTTATAGACCCACAGACATGGGCCAGCAAAGTAGGGTATCCAGCCGGTGAGCCTGAGGGCCCCAGCCATCTCCATCGCAAGCCTACTGGCAGTGGTGGAAGTAGCATGGGTTACTCATTATTTCTTGTTCTCCTACACGTGTCCTGCAGATGGGACTCAGTCCTCATGCTTCACAGAAGTACTTTAGTGACAGCTGTCACTGTCATTTCAAACTCTATTTTTCTTTTCTTTTTTTTTAAATTTTTTCCATCTTTATTAAATTGGCTATTTCTTATTTACATTTCAAATGTTATTTCCTTTCCTGGTTTCCAGGCCAACATCCCCTTAACCCCTCCACATCCCCTTCTATATTGGTGTTCCCTTTCCCATCCTCCCCGATTACCGCCCTCCTCACAACAGGACCCAGGGCTTCCCCTTCCACTGGTGCTCTTACTAGGCTATTCATTAGTACCTATGAATTTGGAGCCCAGGGTCAGTCCATGTATAGTCCTTGGGTAGTGGCTTAGTCCCTGGAAGCTCTGGTTGCTTGGCATTGTTGTTCATATGGGGTCTCAAGCCCCTTCAGCTCTTTCCGTCCTTTCTCTGATTCCTTCAACGGGGGTCCCGTTCTCAGTTCAGTGGTTTGCTGCTGGCATTCGCCTATGTACTTTATGTTTTGGGTGTGGGGAGTTTTTGTTAGTGTTTTTAGTTTTTACTTTTGGAGAAAGAACACCAAGCTGGGTGGGTAGAGAGAGGGTAAGATATAGAAGGACTTGTGGAAGGGGAAGGAAGAACGTAATCAAAGTTCATTTAAATTTAAACTTTGCTGTAATTAATACATTTTAAATGTTAAAATCAACCTCTTCATTACATCAACATCTTTAGAAAAGTAGTTTTCAATTCAGATTCAGACCACAACCATATGCAAAATGTTATATATACAGTGAAGTATGAGATTATCAAGACTCATGCCTTTTTTTTTCTCTTTTTTATTGGATTTTTTTTTTTTTTTTACATTTCAAGTGTTATCCCCTATCCTGGTTTTCCCTCCACAAACCCCCATCCCATTCCCCTCTCCCTGTTTCTATCAGACTGCTCTGCTACCTACTCACTCCTGCCCCACCTCCCTTGCATTCCCCTAAACTGGGGTATCAGGTCTTCAAGGTCCAAGAGCCTCCCTTCCCCTTGATAAGAGATTTGCTACATATGCAAATGGAGCCATGGATCCCTTCATGTGAACTCTTTGGTTGATGCTTTAGTCCCTGGTAGCTCTGGGGTTTATGGTTGGTTGATATTGTTGGTATTCCTATGGGGTTGCAAATCCCATAAGCTCCTTCAGTCCTTCCCCTAAGTCCTCTATTGGTGTCCCTTAGTCCAATGATTGGCTGCAAGCACCCTCATATGTAAAGGTAAGGCTCTGGCAGATCCTCTCAGGAGACAGCTATATCAGGCTCCTGTCACCAAGCACTTCTTAGCATCTGCGATAGTGTCTGGGTCTGCATATAAGATGGATCCACAGGTTGGGCAGTCTCTGGATGGCCTTTCCTTCAGTTTCTGCTCCCTGTATGTCTTGAAATAATAGATAAGTAGTGTTTTAGTAACAGTTGTTATTAACATTGTTGTTAAAATTAAGGGTTGTTGGGGAAGGGAACACCCTTAAAGAAGAATGAAAGAGGGATGGGATAGGGGGCTTATGTCCGGGATAATGGGAAAGGGAATAACATTTGAAATATAAATAAAAAATATCCAATAAAAAAGCAACATTTATAAATGAAGTTATATACATTTGTAAAATTATTAAAACATTATAAATAACATGAAGCAGCATTATTAGAAATAAAATAATTATATCATAGAAAGTAGTCATAAATGTTCCCATATATCAAAACATACAAATGCACTACAAATAGAGTCTGTACCCATATTTTGACAAATGTCTTTCTTATAAATTATTTCAAATAGTTAATCAGATGAAAACTTAGGAGAAGACTAAATTTATAATTATATGATACAGCTCATTACTATTTTAACACTGTATTTTATATACCATCAAAGAGTCTCTGACTATACAACTTTTTATATTTGTATCACAATGTCTCACCAACATTTATTTATCAAAAGTCCTACTGTGAGACATAGAGCAGTGCCAGTATTCACTGATGTGAGGGATACCATAAAGAACACATAAGCAGAAAAATACTAGTCAAAACCAATTTCAGGTATTTTGGTATAAGAAACATATTTCACCATTCTATGGAAATTTTCATTGTTTTCCTCAGTACTGTTAGTTGAGTGCATAAAGAATATTATATGTAATTTTCTCATATTTATGGATGAAAATCCATATGAAATATTGCTCTTTATGTTAGGGAAGAGAAGGAGACGTTATCATGTTCATAATCCACCTTGGTTTACTTTCCCAGCCATCATCTATTTGGTACCTTGTTCATTTTATCCTTCACTTTCCAGGGTACTTACATCTTAACACTTGCTGAAATTATTTTTAAATATTTGGTATTAAAGAAATACATGGGAGGGTATAGTTATATACTTGTAATTTCATCACAATAAAATGATAAATGTTATAAAACTAAGCTAGATGAATTCAAGTGGACCTTACCTAAAAATATTTACTCTGAATTTTCCCAAAAGAACTTCTATTTCTCCCATTCATGCTTTAACAAAACGACTTTAAATTCTATTCTCTGATGAGGGTTTGCGAAATGAAAGTCTCAATCTTCAACATGAAAGCTCTCTGACATAACACACCCTTTACTTATGTTAAATATGATTCAGTGTGCACTGTGGAATTCTGAATACACTTTATATCAAGAATATATTTAGATATTAGAGCTCACTGATATTTCTGCTATAAACTCAATATTTAATTAGATGATAGTAAAACGAGTCCCATTCCTCCATCAATGCTTTAAGAGCAGAATTAAAAACGATTTTTGTGTTCCATCAAAGGATTAAATAATGATGTTAGCACTTGAACTACATTCATCGTCCCTCAGAGTTTGAGCAACTGTCAGTGTAGAAGGATGAAAGTATCCTGCCAACCTGTCCTTTCTCCACTGTTGCTCTGGCAGTGCAGACAGTAAGAAGGTAAAAGCGCATTATGTAATGTGGTGTTAAACTATGAACAAAGCACACAGCAAATCTGGTAAATGGACGCCAGCTGCATATCTTACTCAATGTGTGTCAACATCCCCTAAGGGAGTGTTTCATTGTAATAGATTTTCTTGAATAAGCTATGTGATGTCTCCATGATATATTAGGAAATCCAACTGGAACTTAAACTGATTTATACAACTTAACTGTGACATCTTTCATATACCTTGTGATGATAGATGAACAAAGATGCTGCAGGATGCTTTGAGAGATCAAAGGTCAGTGGCCACTAATGAGTGAGCCATCTCCATTTGCATAGTAAAAGCAAATTGTTTCAATTCTCAATTACCTTCTTTTAGTCTGAGAAAAATTGGAATCCAAAACACTAGGCAAACAGCGTTTTGCCATTTTGTCAAAATAAAGTGATAGTGACAACTATAAAACTAAGTAACTCAATTTGAGTAGACCTTCTATAAAAGGCATTTCTCTGTCTGTACACAAAGAAATCTATTTCTTGCCACAGCCTTTTAATGAAATTCCTTTAAATACTTGTCTCTAGTAAAGGTTTGTCAAGTAAAGACCTTAAACTTCAACAGGAAAGTTTTCATGAACACAGCCTTCATTCAATTTAAATATAATTCCATGTATACTATCAAAATTTATAGATATTGTATGAATGTTATACTTTTATTATACCTTTTATTTTCCAGTAGCAGGGGGAAGGTGATGCTTGGTTCTACCCTAAGTCTCTGAGCTTTGCAGGTTTCTTATCCAGGCAATCAAAGCCATGTAGGTCATGGATTGCCTCCCCTGGCATGTGTCTTAAGTTACATTAGATACTGGTTGGCAACTCACATGACTTCTGCACCACCATTGCCATAGGATATCCTACATTCAGGATACATTGTAAGTGGAAGATGCCCTGGCCAGGGTTGTGTCCAGGTTTCTCTTTTGGTGGCCTGGCAGGAGTACCTCCCAAAACAAAGAGACTAGAACATAATGGTGAAGTCTCCATGTAGATGACGACTCAGCATCTCTTCATTCAGTGAGCTTTGTGGATATTGTGCTCGACAATGGAGCTATGCTGTTGGTCTCAACTTTTATAGACCTCTCCTAACACCCTCTAGCATTGATTGCAGATCTCCAGAGGACTCTCTCGGCCAACAACTCAACCACTGGAAGCATTGTCTGCCTAGAAAATATGGCCAATTCAGAATGTATGCTCCATTACCAGGAGGACTTATTAAGATCACCCTCATAGATTCCGGGAAGTTTCAATTGATTTAGGTTTCCACACTGCTACACAATGCCCTGAAATTCCGGTTTTCTTTCCCCACACTCTTCCTCTATCCATTCCCTCCTCACTCCCACCCTTATGTCCCCAAATATATTTCAAATAGTACACTTTCTAATGTCACTTGTGAAATTGTGTTTAAATATTTTGCAATAAAGTGGGAGGGTATTATTTTCTATAATTATATGCTTGTCATTTTATCAAACTAAGGTGATAATAAGGCTATAGCTAAGTCTCATGAATTTAATGGACCTTACATAAATTCTTTCACAAAAATTTTATTCATTAACATTTAATTCAGTATATTTTATAAAATTTATTTGACACTGGAAAAACGGCTCATTTGTTTTTTTGTTTGTTTGTTTTGGTTGGTTTTGTCCTATTCTAATTTGCTTATTTTTATTTTACTTTATTATTATTTTGAATTATTCTATTATATTTGTTAGGGTGAAGTGGGAGTTTCTGGCTATGTCAGGTGAAATAGATTCATTTAGTGAGGCTGCCTTACTTGGTGTTTTGCTGAGGCTGTCCACGGGAGGAAAAGTGATGTTTGGAAATAATATAAATAAGACTCAATGGACAGGGAAGGTGTGATTGCATAGCTAGATTTGTGGTGCTTCCTTGGTCTCATGTCTTCCTCTTTGCTGATTTTGACTATATGAAGAGAGGCATGGCAGAGAACTTCTCTTGGTTTGCAATTGGTCCTGGTCTCTAACTCTGACTTGTGCTGGTTGAGTGGAGGCTTGGCAGTTTCTGCTGGATAGAGCCACTAGTGCTGATTTATGTTTAGTGACCTGAAAAACAGAGATTGGAATCACAACAAGAAATTACTTCTAAACAGGTCCACATCCCCTTGTCCTATTTACCCTCTTTTCTCCCCTACCTTTGGACAAAGGGTTTAAAAAAATCTGAACCTAATTTGGGGTGTTTTGCTAGGATGTATGTCTATATCCCAGGGCATGGCTAAATCTAAGGTAGTCCAAACAGTGCATCTTATTCCATGAAACTGGATAATTTTAGACCACCATCTCTACCATCTAGGTATTGGGATTGAAACTGAGTCTTTTAGAAGAAAACCCAGTGTTCTTCATTGTTGTGCTACCTCTCCAATTGTATTATTGCTGCTGCTGCTGCTACTACTACTACTACTACTACTACTACTACTACTACTACTACTACTACTACTACTACTACTACTATCATCATTATTTTAGGTAACTACTTATTTCTAATGAAAGAGAACAAGAAAGGCTATTGACTTGGGAACATGGAAGGTGTGAAGACTCTGGGAGAAGTTCAAGAAATAGGAACCATAATTATAATATATTGTATAATAAGTAAATTTCAATTTAAAATTAAAGGGAAAATGTTTAGGGTTTCTTGAAGGAGTTTAGTTGCCCTTTTGTTGCCTAATATTTCCAGTTATAAGGTATCTAATGCTCTTTTCTTCCCAAATCCAGACCTCTACCTCTACTTCTCTTCACTATATTAATAAAATCAAACTTTAAAATATACATATAAAATATTAAATTAAAGTTGGAGCTAATTTGACTTGTTTGTTGAATGATTTCAGTAGGAAACTGAAAGACTGATCATTTTAATGCTGCTCTTCTAAATGGGCTAAGATAATATATGAATGTAGTTTTGATTAACATCTTTTTGATCACTAGAAGTTACAGATTTTAATCATGGGCTTATTGTGCAATTGTACTTCAACTATTGAGGTGAGACCTCTGTCTATTCACTAAGATATTTATTGATTATGTTCTTTTGTTTAAATTCTTATTGATTACATTTTACTTTTTATATTCTATATATTGTCTATCACATGTAATATGTTTGATACAATATATGAATATATAAAAATTAAACCAATCAGCTACAACAACTAAGATATGAAGAGTTGGTAGGAGCAGAGGGTGAAAGACATTTAAAAGTTTTTAAATAAGCATAGTCTAATGCTAAATGCTAAAATATAAAATGAATAAACCACTGATATGTTAATACCAAATTAATACCAATAAATAACATATGAGAAATTATGTATTGATTATTCAAATCAACATATTTGACATTACCTGCATTGATTAATTTAGTTTAATGTAAGATTATAAAAAGATAATAGAATAAGTAGGATAATTTAATATCAATTATATATTTAATGTCCAGAAATAATGAGTATTTAAAATTTGCATAAATTATTATAATTATCTGGAGAAGAGTTTGCAGGACCAACTCATTTGGACAAACTAAGGAATGAAGCAGACAATTAAGACTACAATTGACCATTCTACTTGGAGAAATATTAAGGAAATGTTTTGGGGGAAAGAATTAGGGAAGCAAATGATAGTTCATACATATTAAACATAAGATGAATGATAAATAACATTTAAAACAGAAATATATAAGAAAGGGAGCTTAAAACTTTATCAGTTTTCTGAAAATACAATTTCAGCTTAAAAATAGATACTCAAATATAAAGTAATTTAATCAATTAATTGATGTAAAATTTTATTTATATCTTGCTAAGCTCAGATTAGACACCTGTATATATTCCTGAATGTTAATACATTCAAATGAATGCATTTACAACTTTGGCGTTTATGAAGTTTCAAGTTAAATATGTGGCACAAAATCAATATCTGAGAACATAATCACACAGAGCAGTGGTTGTGAGGTTGTGATTCTTTCAGTTTAATATCCTATTTATGAAAAATATACAGTACCTCTGGGTACACAGTAAATATATAAAGGCCTTCTATACACTTAAGATTATAAAAAAAATAAAGTTAGAACTTCATTACACTACGGATGAACATAAAATTAGATCTGAAGATTTTAAATAATGATAACATTACAATTAAAATTAAAACTGAAGAAGTGAATAATTAAACCTCTATGATGAAACACAATAAATCTGACCAGGAGGTATATGAGGATCCTGAGTAGCCTGGACTGGCATCTGTGGCCTTTTAGAGAATGTTCAACAACAAAAGCAGGTCATCCTTGCTTTCACAGTATCTGTTGAGAAGTCTGGTGTAATTCTAATAACGTGTGCCTTTATAGATTACTTGGTCTTTTACCCATGTAGCTTTGAATATTCTTTTCTTGTTCTGTACATTTAGTTTTTTTCATTTTGATATGGCAAGGTAACTTTCTTTTTTGCTTCAATCTATTAGGGTTTTTTTTTTTAAGATATTTTATGTATTTACATTTCAAATGTTATCCATTTCCGCCCTATCCCATCTGCCTCCTCCTTCCCATCCCCTCCTCCTTCTTCTAGGAATATGTTCCCACTGCCACCCACCCATTCGCACTTCAAAAACCTGGCATTCCACTACACTGGGGAAATGAGTTGTCATAGGATCAAGGTCTTCTCTTCCTACTGATGCCAGACAATGCAATCCTCTGCTACATATGTGGCTGGTGCCATGGATCCCTCCATGTGTACTCACTAGTTGATGGTTTATTCCCTGGAAGTTCTGGGGAATCTATTTGTTTAATATTGTTGTTCTTCCTATGGCATTGCAAACACTTTAGCTCCTTCAGTCCATTAGCTCTTTCAATAGGGTCCCCATGTTCAGTCCCATGGTTAGCTGCTAGCATCCACATTTGTATCAGTCAGGCTATGGCAGAGCTTCTCAGGAGACATGCATATCAGGCTCCTGTCAGCAAGCACTTTCTGGTATCAGCAATAGTGACTGGGTTTGGTGGCTGTTTTACAAGCTTCCTATATGTTTATGGGCATCTCTTACTTTAGGTGAAGGAAACTCCATTCTATAATTTTGTTGAAAATAGGGTCCTTTGAGCTGGGATTCTTCTCCTAATCTAGCATTTTGGAAAACAACCTTGGGCTCTAGGTTCCCTAGAATTCACATGACTTTTGGGAAAGTAGATGTGTTCTGTAGATGTTGTGAGCTGAAATATGAAGCCCAAGGTATTGTGTTCAGTGTTGGATTGGACAATGGTGTTTTTTCTTCTTTTTCTTCACATCTCCTTTAGTAGTCTACATCACAGCTTTCAGTGTATAAAATGCAGACTACAGTGAAGTTCTCCTGGTCAGTTCAATATTAATTTTTCCTTTTCTTATGATCAAAGGGTATATTGTCATATACAATACAGTCTTACCATCTAATTATGGTGGGCAATCAAGAAAAATATCAATAGTCTGTATGGTTTTGGATGTCCTTGAAGATCCTATCATCAGTAACTCATAAAGAGGTGGTACATGCCTGGCATTGAGACTTTCATCTAGTGACCCAAGTCTTTCTGGAGTAATACTGTTGACAAATACAAAATATTATCTTCTTCCCGATGAATTAAAAATATTTCTAAGTTGGTTATTACTATGGTTTTATAAAACATCCTATATATCTTTTGTTTAGTAAATTTACCCTATATTTCTTTCCTTCCCTTGCCTGTCTCAATCTTTACTTAATATTTTAGCTCCTGATAGTCTCCCCCTCCCTGTCATATCATATTGGACCCACATGACATTTAATTGAGACCTAAAAAGATGTTTTGAAAACTCAAATAAAAAAAACAATTACCTCAACTAAAAATGTACAAACATTTGATTACATGCCTTATTAAAGAATAAGAAAAGATATATAAGAGATGATATATTATAAATAGTTTCCCTACTGTGTGACTCCACTTATCTGACAAATATAGGTACCTGTATATACACAGATATGCAAACACACAATTATAAACCCCACATGCAAAAACAGGCACAAAATCCTAAACTTTAAGACTATTATCCAATTATAAATGAGTATGCACAATACATGTGCTTCCAATTCTCTGTTACCTCACTCAGGATTATCAACCCCATTAATTTGCCTGCCATGGCATCTTCATGCCATCATGATGTCTTCGTTTTTAATCGCTGTATAGTATTACATTTTGATTATCCCCTTTTCTTTATCTATTCTTCAGTTGAGGGACAACTTGAAACTGTATCTAGTTTCTGGCTATTACAATAAAACTGCTATGAAAATAGTTGTGCAAGTGTCCTGTAGTATAGCAGGGTATCTTTTGAGTATATGCCCAGTAGTGGTATAGCTAGATCTTGAAGTAGAGCTATTCCCAGTATTCTGAGAAACTGTCAAATTGATCTCCAAAGTGGTTATATAAGTTTGAACTCCCACAATCTATGGAGGAGTGTTCCTCTTGCTCTGCATTTCCCAGCATGTGCTATTTCTTGAGTTTTTGAATTTAGCCATTATAACTGTTTTAAGATAGAATCTCAGAGTTGTTTTGATTTGTCTTTCCCTGATGACTATGGATGTTGAACATGTCTTTAAAGGTTTCTAGACCATGCATGATTGTTCTTTTGAGAATTCTCTATTTAACTCTTTATCTCATTTTTTTTTTGGTTCTTTTTTTCGGAGCTGGGGACCGAACCCAGGGCCTTGTGCTTCCTAGGCAAGCGCTCTACCACTGAGCTAAATCCCCAACCCCTTTATCTCATTTTTTAATTATGTTATTTGGTTTATTGGTGTTTAGCTTCTTGAATTTTTGATAAATTTTGGATATTATCCTCTCAGATGTGAAGATCCTTTACCAATCTATAGGCAGCCCTTTCTTTTTCCTTTTGACAGTTTTCTTTGCCTTACAGAAGCTTTTCAGTTTCATGAGGTCCCATTTATCAACTGTTGATCTTTGAGCCTGAGCCATTAGTGTTCTGTTCAGGAAGTTGTCTTCTCTTTCAATAAATCCAAGGATGTTACCCACTTTCTGTTCTATTACATTCAGTGTATCTACTCTTACTTTAGGTCTTAGATCCACTAGCCTAGACTTTTGTGAAGGATTATAAATATGGTTCTATTTGTGTCCTTCTATATTTATGAATCTTACCCAGGAAAGGATAAGTGATCAGGAATGGGGAGAGTGATCAGGTTGGGGGATAAAGAATATAGGAGAGCCCTTGCAGTGAGAATGGAAACTAGGGTGAGAAACATTTCTGTTGGCTAGCTAGAGTCCAGAGATAGAGGATACAGGGAGTCTATGGTGGTGACCTTAGTTTAGTCATCTACTAGAGGAAGATATAGAGACTGAAATGGCCATCTGCTGTAGCTAGGCATGATTTCCAGAGGAGGAAGGAGAACATCAATCCACCCTAAACCTTCAAACTAAAATTTGTCTTTCTACAATATTTGCAGGGATAGAGATAAAATAGAGATTGAGGGAACAACAAACTAAGACTGCTTCAACTTGAGACCAATTACATGTGAAATGAGGTGAGTAACTGCTGACAATATTAATAATATATATTGTATGCTTGCAGTCAGGAAGCTAGCATAGCTGTCTCTCAAGAGGCTTCATCTAGCAGTGGATTAAGGCAGATGTAGAGAACCTCAGTCAAGCATTAGGCAGAGCCCAGGGAGTGTTGTGGAAAGGTAGAGGAGAAAAATGACCAAGTCAGAGTTATCAAGGATACCCCAAGAAGACCCAGAGGGTCAACTAACCTTTGAATATAAAACCTCACATAGCCTTGACCACAAACAAGAGAACACACAGGAGCTGAACCTATACCTGCTACACATGTGTAGCAAAAGTACAGCTTTATGTTCATGCTATTCATGTAACAGATGGAATGGGGGCTATCTTGGTCTCTGTTTTCTGCCATTAGAGCACCTTCCTTCATACTCTGACTGCCTGCTTGAGCCTCACTTGGAAAGGATATGAATAGGCCGGATTGGACTAGATCTACAGGATGAATTACTACCCAACAGGACTCCCCTTTCTCAGGAAAAGAAGAGAGGGGTATGGGAGAGGATTTGTAGGGGTAAAACTGTGAGGAAAAGAGGGAGGGGGACTATGATCGTGACATTTAGTGAATTAAAAAATAATTTTTTTAAAAAAGTATGGATAAGTAGATGAGTTGTGCAATATAAGTGATAACTAGTAATTTAAAGAATATGTCAGAAAAAGGGTTTAAAAATGTGGAGCTGCGTAGTGCTTTCAATATACTTTTCCAGAAAATGGCTTTTCAACATAAGAGATTAGTTATGCATCTTCCTGCTATTATTTTAGTTATACTTATAAGGTTGCAATAATCATAAAATATATGCTAGTTTGATTCATTGATTTCATGACAGAATTACTGTGTCAAATATATTGTTTATCATATGTATAATTGAACTTCCCTTGGTCAAACTGTCTGGAGTTAAGTGTTATTATGAATAGTATCAGCAGTTATGAGTATACTATGTTACACAGAATCTGAGTTAAATTTCCAACATCTATGTCAAACAGATTAGAATTACCTGTAACTCCTGCTACAGAAAATCCTACATCTCTGACCCTTTTGAACATCTATAACCATGTGCACACACACACACACACACACACACACACAAATACACACACACAGAGACAGACAGACACACAGACACACACAGACAACAAAAATAATAATCTTTTACAAAAAATAAATCTCGATGGTTAAATATTTGACATGCACATGCCCTAAATATTAATATTGCTATATTGCCATTATAAAATAACTATGTGCATGTATATGTTCATGCAATATATTTAACACAGTATAAGAAATTTGAACTATTGATAGTGTTGCATGTTTCAAATAAGAGACAACTTTTCGGTTTCAGGTAACTAAAGCAAAATATTATTTCTAAAATTCTGTAATATAAATATGTGAAAATATCCCAACCAATGATAAAGTGTGATAATATATATTACTTATGCACTTTCTTTTATATTGTGCAAACTCTGTTAAAGGAGGTCAAACGCTTTCTTCTACTTTTGTCAACAATCATCTATAGCTATGCTATTTCTAAGAATTTCTGACTTTATCTTGGCAAACCTGAACTATCAGAGGTTCATCATTTTCAATTTCATCATGTGTACTAGTTCTAAGTAGATTTTTTCTATCAGAGAGCATACTGAAGCTGTGGATTTCTGAGTGATTTATCTTCCTAGGCAAGTATTACCTAAAATTCAGATGGATCATATATGTCATGCCTTCTTTTCCATCAAAAAAAAATCCTGCTGTAAAATAAAGATAGAAATAATTGATCTTTATGTAAATCTTAAAAGTAAGCACGTTGATTCAATTTGAAATAATTAATTTCAACATCTAATTAATTTCAACAAAATGGCAATAATTTTACTTGAAATGAGTCAAAATACTTTGTACAGAAAGGATTTAGAAGTAACCTTCACTGTTAGATACACTATTTTTTCCTTTAACCTTTGGATTCAAAATGCCATGAAATAATCTTTTTATGTTTTTCTGTTGCTAGGAAATTGAATTTGGAACAAGATAGGGTCCAGAAAAATTGATACGAGAATACCATATGTTAAAATAAGGTAAGAAGAACAGCAATTTAACTTGGTTTCTCTTGGTTTCTTGTGCGTCAAAATAAATATATTTGAGAGCACATACAGTGAAATCCACATTTGCAGAGGCCCACATTACTTTAGCTTAAAGACATTCCTTCTTCCTGGTAAATACAAAACAATAAGAAGAGAAATATGAAAGCTGTTCTCCACAGTGTCCCACCTCTTATCAACATCTTAACTGGACAGTTACCTTTCCTACCTTTAATTGGATATAAATAATATAATATATAATCATTAATCAAGGAATTCTTTCTCTCAGGTAATAAACATCATTCTACCTCAATCACCTGAAGAATTTTCCGTCATCATTTTCCCTTTTCTTCTCTCTCCACTGAATCTAATTTTCTCTCTTAACTGGGTCATTCTCGTTTCTCATGAAGTATGCTTTAATTGGTTCGACTTAAAAAGAAAAAAAATTGATAGGATGGCATGGAATTATTTAAATTTTGTATCAGTCGAGGGTTATTTTGTGACTAACTATATGGTCGATTTTGGAGAAGAAGGTAGTATGAGGTGCTGAACCCCCAGTGAACTAGACTGTTGGGGGGAGGGCGGCAATGGGGGGAGGGTTGGGAGGGGAACACCCATAAGGAAGGGGAGGGGGGAGGGGGATGTTTGCACGGAAACCGGGAAAGGGAATAACACTCGAAATGTATGTAAAAAATACTCAAGTTAATAATAATAAAAAAAAAGAGAGAGAGAGTTTATTCTTTTGTTTTAGGGTGAAATGTTCTGTAGACATGAGTTAAATCTATTTTATTCATAAACTCTATTAGTTTCACTCTGTCTCTGTTTAATTTCTGGTTCAATGACCTGTCTATTGGTGAGAATAGGGTGTTGAAGCCTATCATTGTGTGGTGTTCAATGTGTGTTTTGAGATTTAGTAAAGTTTCTTTTATGGATGTGGGTGTCACAGCATTTGGGGCATAGATGTCCAGAATTGAGATTTTCTTTTTGGTGGATTTTCCCTTTGATGAATATGAAGTTTTGTTCCACATCACACTTGATAACATTTTGTTGAAAGTCTATTTTATTGGATATTAGGATATCCAGCTTCTTTCTTGGGACCATTTACTTGGAAGACCTTCTTGTATCCTTTTATTCTGAGATAGTTTCTGTCTTTGTTATTGAGGTGTGTTTACTGCATGCAGCAAAATGCTGAATCTTGTCTGCATATCCAATCTGTTAGGTTATATCTTTTTATAGGTAAGTTGTGTTTATTAATATTGAAAGCTATTAAAGACAGGTGACTGTTGGTTCCTGTTATATATGTTTTTGAAGGTAGCTTTATGTGCTTATGGTTTTCTCCTTTTGGCTTTCTTGTGAAATTCTTAATATCTTGACTTTTCTTTGTTGTAGGTATCTTCCTTGTATTGGAGTTTTCCTTCTATGATCCTCTGTAGGGCTGGATTGGTTAATAGATATTCTTTGAATTTAGTTTGTCCTAGGATATTTTGGATTCTCCATCTATGTTGGTTGAGAGTTTTCCTGGGAATAGTAGCCTGTGCTCACATTTGTGTTCTCTTAGAGTCTGCATAACTTCTGACAAGGCTCTTCTGGCTTTCCTAGTCTCTGTTGAGAAGTATGGTGCAATTCTGATAGGTCTGCCTTGTATGTTTCTTGTCATATTTCCTTTTCAGTTTTTAATATTCTTTCTTGGTTCTGTGCATTTAGTGTTTTGAAAATTATGTGATGAGAGGATTTTCTTTCCTGGTCCCATTTGCTTGGTGTTATGTAGGCTTCTTGTACCTTTATGGCCATCTCATTAGTTTGGGTAAGTTTTCTTCTATGATTTTGTTGAAGACATTTTCAGGTCCTTTGAGCTTGGAATCTTCATTCTCCTCTATTCCAATTATTCTTAGATTTTTGTCTTTCATTTTGTCCTGAATTTCATGGATATTTTGGGTTAGGAGGTTTTAAGTTTTGAATTTTGACTGTTGTTCCAATCTTTTCTAGAGTGTCTTCTACACCTGTGATTCTCTCTTCTTTATCTTGTATTCTGTTGCTGACACCTACATCTGTAATTCTAGTCCTCTTTTCTAGATCAGGACACCATGACCTAAAGCTGGTCTTCAATAACAGCAAAAGCAAAAGAAATTCCACATACATGTGGAAACTGAACTCTCTACTCAATAAGAAATTGGTCATGGATAAAATAAATAAAGAAATTAAAGACTTCCTAAAATTTAATGAAAATGTTGAAACGTCATATCCAAAATTATGGGACACAATAAAAGGAGTACTAAGAGAAAAATTCATACAGTAAGTGCACTGGTAAAGAAACTGGAGAGATCTTACACTACCAACTTAAAGGCACACTTGAGAGCTCTAGAACAAAAGGAAGCAAACTCATCCAAGAGGAGAAGACTGAAGAAAATAATCAAATTCAGGGTTAAAATCAACCAAATAGAAATAAACAACACAATGCAAAGAATAAGCAAAAACAAAAACCGGTTCTTTGAAAGAATCAACAAGATAGATAAACCACTAGCCAAAGTAAATAACGGGCCCAGAGACAGTATCCAAATTAACAAAATCAGAAATTAAAAGGAAGACATAACTACAAATGTTAAAGGAACATATGTTTTAATTATGTTATAAGGAAGTTAAAAAAAATCATCAGACCCTACTACAAAAGCCTATACTCAACAAAACTGGAAAATCTAGATGAAATAAATGGTTTTCTAGAAAGATGTCACATGCAAACATTAAATAAAGAGCAGATATACTTTCTAAAGAAGCCCATATCCCGTAAGGAAATAAGTCATTAATAACTTTCCAACCAAAAAATGTCAGATGGATGAAGGTCTACCAGACCTTCAAAGAAGAACTGATACCAATATCCCTCAAACTATTCTATAAAATAGAAACAGAAGGAACATTACCTAATTCATCAATGAGGGCAAAATTACTCTGATACCTAAACCACAGAAGGACCCTACCAAAAATGAGAACTTTAAACTAAACTTATAAATACTTATGCAAATATACTCAATAAAATTTTTACAAACTGATTTGAAGAATACATCAAAGCTATCATTCACCATGATCAAGTAGACTTCATCCCAGGGATGCAATGTTGCTTCAATATACAAAGATTCATTTATATAATCCACCATATAAATAAGCTCTAAGAAAGCTCATGATCATTTCCTTAGATGCAACAACGCTTCATGTTAAAATTATTGGAAATATCAGGAATTCAAGGTCCATGTCTAAAGATAATAAAAGCAATTTGATGCATGCCAACAGCTAATAGAAATTAAATGGAGAGACACTTGAAACAATCCTACTAAAATCAGGGACAAAGCAAGAAGGCCCACTCTTATGAATCTCTCATGATTCATATCTATTCAATATAGAACTTGAAGTGCTGGCTAGAACAATAAGGCAACAAAAAGAGATTAAGGTGATATGAATTGTCAAAGATGAATTAAGGCTATCACTATTTGCAGATGACAGTATATCTAAGTGACCCAAAAAATTCCACCAGAGAACTTCTTTAGCTAATAAACAACTTCTTCAGCAAAGTGGCTAGATATAAAATTAACTCAAATAAATAAGTAGCTTTTCTTTAAAGAAATGATAAAATAGCCTTAAAAGAAATGATGGAAACAACTCCCTTCACAATACCCACAGATAATATAAAATACCTAGGGGGTAACTCTATCCAAACAAGTGAAAGATCTTTAGGTAAGAACTTCAAGTCTCTCATGAAAGAAATCAAAGAAGATCTCAGCAGATGGAGAGATCTCCCATGCTCATGGATTGGTAGCATTAATATGGTAAAAATGTCCATCCTACTGAAGGCAATCTACAAATTCAGTACACTCCCCGTCAAAATCCCAACATGATTTGTCAAAGACATGGGAAAAGCAATTCTCAAATTCAACTGAAAAGGGAAAAAACCCAGAATAGAGAAAACAGTTCTTAATAAAAGAGTGGCTAGGGAAATCACCAAGCATGATGTCAAGCACTACTACAGGGCAATAGTGATAAAAATTGTATGGTATTGCTACAGACATCGCTGGGTTGATCAATGGAATAGAATAGAAGACCCAGAAGTAATACCACAGTCTTATGCACACTTCATCTTTGACAAAAAAGTCAAAAATATACAATGGAAAATGGCGCTGTTCTACCTGGGTATCTGTATGTTGAAAAATGAAAATAGTACCATATTTGTCACCATGCACTAAGATCAAGTCCAAGTGGACCAAAGACCTTAACATAAAAGCAGATGCACTGAATCTAATGAAAGAGAAAGTGGGAAGAACCTTGAACTAATTGGCACAGGCAAAAATTTCCTAAAAAGAACTTCAGTGGCCCATGTTGTAAGATCATGAATTGATATATGGGACCTCATGAAACTGCAAAGCTTCTGTAAGGCAAAGGACATAGTCAATAAGACAAATCAGCATCTTACAGATTGGGAAAAAATCTTCACTAACTTCAATTCTCATAGAGGGCTAATTATATATATATATATATATATATATATATTATTATTATTATTATTTTTCTAAGAAACTAACCACTAACCACCAAAAACCCAAACAACACAATCAAAAATGGGGTATAGAACTAAACCAAGAATTCACAATAGAGGAATCTTGAATGGGAGAGAAGCACCTAAAGAAATGTTCAAAGTCCTTAGTGATCAGAGAAGTACAAATCAAAATGACATTGAGATTCCACCTTATACTAGTCAGAATGGCTAAGATCAAAACCTCAGGTGACAACACATGTTGGTGATGATGTGTAGAGAAAGGAACACTCCTCCATTGCTCATAGGATTGTCAATTCTAACAACCATTCTGGAAATCAAATGGGAGATTCCTCAGAATATTGGAAATAGACTTACCTAAAGATCCAGCAATACCACTCTTGGGAATATACCACAAAGACAATCTGTGTTGCAGAGATACCCTCCATACCTTCCTAACCTAGTCTGTTTTATATAGAGTCTTGTGAAAATTAAATATATTTATAGAGCTCCAGGTAAACACTATTATTATATTTTTCATACTTTCTTATGATTTGAGTAGAGATTCTAATTATTGCTCCCTTTTAAGGTGATTTAAATTTATTTTCTGGTTGGAACACTTTCAAAATATTTGTAAAAACTGGATTGACACAAGATTTGACTTATTATTACAAGACACCACTCTTTATATCAAGAATTCTATGTATAACAGCAGATGACGACTCTAATAAATAACGACGACTGGTTAAAAGGCAGATAATTCCAGTGAAGAGGGTTGGAGGCACATTTGTAATCTAAGAAAATTTTGTGAATGACACATATATAAACTCTACACAGGTAGAGCTAAACACATTTGTTTTTAATTCAAGGAACTGTGCTACCTGTTCTTCCCTCCAATAAGCTGACAATAAACCCACACAATGAAATAAAATAAATGCTGGAAAGTAAGGTGCCTGTCTGACAAAATTAGTGTGAACATTCATAGATAAACTGTGGCATGAGGCTGGATTTGATCCACTAAAATTAGAATATGCTGCATAAATACAAGCTCATGTTTATTTCAATATTAGTGTAATTTTATACGCAGATGTGTGTGTGTGTTTGTGTGTGTGTGTGTGTGTGTGTGTGTGTGAGTGATGCTTGAATGCTTTAAATAATACCTTTTGATTTTGGTGGCACAGACACCCTAAAATTTGAAATCTCCAAGGAAGAAAGTAAAACGTCCTCTGATAATATTTCTAATAAAGTTCTCCAAAAACCTAAAAAAAAAAATCAAAACAAACAAACAAAAACAAAAATGTAAGTCCTAGCTCCTGGTAGAACTGGCTAATTCTAGGAAAGTGAGAAAGGCATATGAGATGACTGGAAACATATGACATTTTGTACCATAAATTAAGAAACTGTTTTGAAAATATATGTACATTATACTGTTTCAGAGTTTGTCAAAGAAGACATAACTCAAAATTCAATTGGAAAAAATGGTGATTAGCAACAAAAATATTATGAAGAAAAAAACATCCTGGCACATTTCTCAATAATTCATGTAGGTTCTATTTCTTCAAGAAAGAGAAATTGAGCTTTCCAGTCATACAAATGAATAGTGACTTGCTCCCAAATTACTCTTCAGAATATGGAAAATAGTAGTGGAAATATTAGTGGAAAACATCAAGCAGAAAACAGTAGCAAGCAGAAAACCAAACAAACAAAGAAAAACAAGGTTCTAGTTAGATATGTAAGGCCCAGAATGTAAGCCCTACTGGTGGTCTATGTGGACATAAGGAAGAGTCCAATTCATCCTTCCCTTATCCTCCACAAATACATACTCATCTAAAGACCCAGGTTCCAAGTTCTGGTATGACAATACCTACAAGTAATTTGACCCACAATTCTCAAAATTCTCAACTTCTTCATAAAGAAAGGAAGTCTGAAAAACACTGCAGCCAGAGAAGCTTCAGATGTTAAGGCTAAAGTAGAAAATGTGACAGAAAAAGACATAGGTCAAATTAAGGAAATCAGAATAGATGGAAGATATATAATGGTAAATGAATGTGATTTTACTAACGACAACAAATATATGAGAACAATATAAACTAGTGATGAAACGTAGGTAGAGATTTCACAGGAACTATCAATTTCTTTTTTATTTGCAAACTGGAATATGTAAAATGAAAAAAAAGTTTTAGCCATTATGCTTTCTCCCTTTCCAATATAAAGATTAATTATCCTCCTTCAATGAGTTGTTAATAAGCTGACAGGGGCAAATTTCCTCTCCTTTGTTTTAGTAATGTGTTTGCTTCCTCCACATTTCTCTCTGTTGTTTAATGATTTCTGTTCTAACAATGTGCTGAAAGCAATAAGTATCTGGCCTTTTAGCAAACAATGTCACTCAGATATGAGAACCAACAAATTAACTCACATTAAGATCATTCTCTGAAGTATATTTTCCTCTAAAATATTATTATTTTCTTATAAAATATTTCTATTATTTTTTTTATTTTTCACACTTTAGAAAAATGCATATTATAGGATATCCACATGTGTGCATGTATTTTTCAAAATATTTGAAAATATTATTTTCTTTACTAAGGAAGTTGTCTTTATTTTCAATAATTTAGAGTGGTGACTATTTTCATCTCATGAGGAGCTAGCCACAGATTTCAATACTACACCTACATCTCCTATAAAACTAAAGAAACTAAAAGAAGTGCATGAGAGCTGTGGGCAAATGGAGATCGTGCTCTAAATTTACACTTTGGTATATACTGAGCACAAATGCTTTAGTGAACGCAGAGATCAAGTAAGTGCATGGATGAGAGCATCTGTGTAAACACTGATACAATATTACTGATATTTCCCTTTCTATTAAAACTATCAATAGTGTAAATATAAAAGAAAACTTAAGCTATGATATATTTTTATCTAAATTGTTCTGTAATATGGCATTCCATTACTATTTTCAAAGAAAATCTGTCACAATACCAATGTAAAAATATAGTCCATGGAGCACAAATCAATCTTAATTCAAGGAAAAACAGTCAATATTGGTCTAAAAAATGTAGATCTTGGTCATCTAAAATGTATGTTTACTTATATTACATTCATTCCTGTAGGCCAACAAAAAATGTTAGTAACTTTTAATTTTAAGTATAAATATATAGTAGTCTGATTATATGTCACCTGTGATTGTTCTGTTAGATACAAACAATAAAATTTAAAACAAGTCCAAATTATTATAAGCAACAGCTTTATGCAACTCAGGAGTTTCTTTCTTAAGTGTCTTTCATAGCTATTTTTTTTACTAGACATTCTCTTCAGCCTACTACTTAGTCGTATACACATAAGATAAGTCCAAGTGGATCAAGGACCTCCACATCAAACCAGACACACTCAAACTAATAGAAGAAAAACTAGGGAAGCATCTGGAACACATGGGCACTGGAAAAAATTTCCTGAACAAAACACCAATGGCTTATGCTCTAAGATCAAGAATTGACAAATGGGATCTCATAAAACTGCAAAGCTTCTGTAAGGCAAAGGACACTGTGGTTAGGACAAAACGGCAACCAACAGATTGGGAAAAGATCTTTACCAATCCTACAACAGATAGAGGCCTTATATCCAAAATATACAAAGAACTCAAAAAGTTAGACCGCAGGGAGACAAATAACCCTATTAAAAAATGGGGTTCAGAGCTAAACAAAGAATTCACAGCTGAGGAATGCCGAATGGCTGAGAAACACCTAAAGAAATGTTCAACATCTTTAGTCATCAGGGAAATGCAAATCAAAACAACCCTGAGATTTCACCTCACACCAGTGAGAATGGCTAAGATCAAAAACTCAGGTGACAGCAAATGCTGGCGAGGATGCGGAGAAAGAGGAACACTCCTCCATTGTTGGTGGGGTTGCAGACTGGTACAACCATTCTGGAAATCAATCTGGAGGTTCCTCAGAAAATTGAACATTGAACTGCCTGAGGATCCAGCTATATCTCTCTTGGGCATATACCCAAAAGATGCCCCAACATATAAAAAGGACACGTGCTCCACTATGTTCATCAGCCTTATTTATAATAGCCAGAAGCTGGAAAGAACCCAGATGCCCTTCAACAGAGGAATGGATACAGAAAATGTGGTACATCTACACAATGGAATATTACTCAGCTATCAAAAAACGCAGTTTATGAAATTTTGTAGGCAAATGGTTGGAACTGGAAAATATCATCCTGAGTGAGCTAACCCAATCACAGAAAAGACATACATGGTATGCACTCACTGAGAAGTGGCTATTAGCCCAAATGCTTGAATTACCCTAGTTGCCTAGAACAAATGAAACTCAAGACGGATGATCAAAATGTGAATGCTTCACTCCTTCTTTAAAAGGGGAACAAGAATACCCTTGGCAGGGGACAGAGAGGCAAAGATTAAAACAGAGACTGAAGGAACACCCATTCAGAGCCTGCCCCACATGTGGCCCATACATATAGAGCCACCCAATTAGACAAGATGGATGAAGCAAAGAAGTGCAGACCGACAGGAGCCGGATGTTGATCGATCCTGAGAGACACAGCCAGAACACAGCAAATACAGAGGCGAATGCCAGCAGCAAACCACTGAACTGAGAACGGGACCCCCGTTCAGAGAAATCAGAGAAAGAACTGGAAGAGCTTGAAGGGGCTTGAGACCCCATATGTACAACAATGCCAAGCAACCAGAGCTTCCAAGGACTAAGCTACTACCTAAAGACTATACATGGACTGACCCTGGACTCTGACCTTATAGGTAGCAATGAATATCCTAGTAAGAGCACCAGTGGAAGGGGAAGCCCTGGGTCCTGCTAAGACTGAACCCCCAGTGAACTAGACTGTCGGGGGGAGGGCGGCACTGAGGGGAGGGTGTGGAGGGGAACACCCATAAGGAAGGGGAGGGGGAGGGGGATGTTTGCCCGAAAACCGGGAAAGGGAATAACACTCGAAATGTATATAAGAAATACTCAAGTTAATAAAAAAAAAAAAAAAAAAAGATAACAAGCCTGGCCCTGTGGAGCAACTTTGGACATAATAATATTTAATGGTGGCTTACATATGTGCTCTACTCACAGACAAGAACAAACTTTGATGCCTGAACAGCATGGAACAAAGGTGAATGAGAAGTCCTGAGAGTAAACTGGCTGACTCTGATTGAAACCTCACTATGGGTGGGTTTAAATTGATGCAGGTCTAGAGCCTAATTACAATTTATATTGAGCAACATTTGCCCTGAAGGAACCAGTCATTGCATACCTTTGTCTTGGGTTTAATACTGTGTGACTATTAGATTAACTGAATCTAATGTCTTGACAAACAGAGGAATACCTTAAGAATGGTTCAACTTAAGCAAATCCCATTCTCCATCCATCAAAGTTTTAACAATGTTATCAAATATCAGTTGTGGCCTATGGCAGATAATTCTGCTCCACTGTGACTACCCATTCAATATTTCTGTCAATGTATTTAAAAGATCCCTTGACATAAGATTTTTCAATATTATTTTATTATAAAAATTTGTTGAAACCAAGCCATTAGGAGGGAAAACATTTACCACTGACATTCCTTTAGAGGAGAAAGTGAAATGGTTTGCTAAATAGGACTTTCACCAGATATCACAGTTCCTAATTCCGGTTACTGTGTGAAATTAGACCTTAATGGCACACTGACTCATGCTTCTGATGATACTGGAATCTAAAGACTAGAGATGGATTACTTAAAAGGGGTTCCATCTAAGTGGCTCTGGCAAGTCATCATATATGTGGAATGGAGACATTAGGTTAGACATGGTCCTGTGTTTAATCTCTCAATCTCTCACTCATGCTCTGAAAATGTCCTTTGTTATATTTTGCAGGCACACGACTGACCTGGTTCCCCTGAGTTCCCACTCTGCACAGATTTGCATACTCTAGCTGTTTCTCTGTCAGTCACTTAAACACTATCCCCTTGGCAGGTTACCATGCCTGTTGCCATCAAGTTATGAGGGCCATGCTAGTCCCATGCCACTCTAGCCCCAAGCACTCTATAGCCTAGTGTGGCTTCCTGTCATGGACTCTGCTCTCACTCCCAACAACCCAGGTAAGTCCTGACTCAACAAACTGGGACCCAACAAGATTTATATGTTAAATGCTCAATATACAATATATCCACACAATGAACTTACACACAATTGATATAAACTGCCCACCTAGATAAGATATAATTTGTTCATCTAGACCTACAAATCCTGTACACATCCATCCCTTAAGAATAGTCGTAACAACCTGTAAATGTGCAGAGAGAAATTTTTACATCTGCCTCCATGTTCTCTCTGCTGCTCCCTCTCCTCTTGCTCTGATATTCTCCTCTCTAAAAATTTTCTCCTGCCCATCCTTCCTTCTTATCCAATGACAAGCCTCTTTCTAACCTGCACCTGCCTTCACCTACATAAAGACATCAACATACAATTTTACGTGGTGAACATTGGTGTAGATAGTTTTCTACTTATTTAAGATTTAAGAGAGGATTTTACAGTCCATATTCAATTGACTTAATGTACTTGTAAGCATACCTGTGAATTCACTAAAAACACTTAAATGATATTGCTTTGATAAAAAATTATGCTGCTTCTGTAGCTCACATAATGCATTGAATGCATATCATGTATGTGCACAATATACCAAGCAAAGCAGAAAATAGTTCTCAGAGTTACCAAGTTGTTTTTCCAGTTTCTATGAAAAAAGAAGAAAAATAAAAAAATGATTTAGAACCCATAAGAATGATGAATGGATATGAGCAACTGAGGATCATGAGAAAGGAAAGCGTGAGGCAAAACAATCAAAAACAGCTTTGGAAACATGACACCACAATTTCAAACAGACTAAAATTGGCCCAGTGAGGAAAAACAAACGTATACCTCATACACGTATGCCAGATAATTGCATTCAAATGAATTCAACTTAATTACTTGTACTGTGTTTTGTGTACAAATGAACTGCATTCTGAAATGTGACATTTGCAGCAAATTGAAAGAGTAGTGTAGAAAACACCTTGTTCTTGCATGACAGATGAAATCCAGAGTAATTTTAATTACTTCACTTACTTAATCTATCAGTGAAGTATGATGACTACCGTGAATGAAAATCTTCTCTGACTTTTCTTGCTTTTGTCAGGTTCTTTTATAACATAAACAGAAAAAGTCTCTAGCATAGTACTACATGCTATAAAATACAGTAAGTTACAACAGAAGTTGCACAGTGATAGTGAGACAGAGGAGAAATAGGTAAAATAGAGTGTGGGAGGTGATCTTGGTCTGAACAAAGACATACACATCTTCATGAAAGCCATCATTATGTGAAAGTAATTTCAATCAATTCATAAAAATACACTTGATAAAAGATGCTTTTCTTGCCTATTTGTAAGGACTCTAAATGCAATAACATTCATTTTTCTTGGGGGTAAAAAAGAAAGTTCGACATAAATATATGAAAAAGAAGCATACAGAGAATGGACAGAATAGCAAGGGATGTATAAGTTCACACAATATAATAACAAAAGTACGCCAGTGATCACTGGTAGAACTTCATCATGACCCAAAGGTTAATATCATTTACCATGGAATGGTAGTAAACAGTTCAACAGTTCGTGATCTCAAAATAGTCATCTATGAATTCAAGAGGTTAGTATGATGTTAATAAAAGAATTTCCTTAGCTAACTACTTGGTAAATGACCATAAGTAAAAAGGTGTGTCTCTTCACCTTCGAGCTTCAGTTCTATTTCAGGACTAAATATATGATGCAATTTTTAAAAACTTTATTTGTCCCCTTATATTATTACTGATTTTATAGATTGTTAAACAAAGATAAATATGACAATTTTAACAGGTCAATTTCATAAAAATTCTTAATGTAAAAATAAGAGTTGATATAGGTAGTCTTGGCACCATTTTGAGTTTTATAATAGTAATAAATATGCTTCAATAAAGCAATGAGACTTCTAAGCTAGCACTGTGTATAATATGTTCATAGGAATATGACCAACATACTCACATTGACTCTACCCTTAGGGGGATTACCTAGATTAAAGTTTTGTGTTTCTCATGTATCAAAGTGTATTAAACTTTGAACAAAAGATCTCACATATACATGTTGTACTGGACTTTAACATTATTGAAAAATATATTCTGAACTTTAATATTCTTATAATTGTAAGTTATTTCTCAGCTTTATTTTCCTCAGCAGAGTGTTAATGGTATGTATCATCTCACACTACATCATGAACAATGGAAGCTATTTTTACTATCGGCATATGTATACTTGTAACAATTCTTTTTTAGCATTAATAATTTCCCTCATGAACCTTTAAAACACAGCTTTTAATATTCATTGTTTTTAGTGCTGGTAACTGTACCTATGCAAATATAATCATTACTTTTGATACTACTGTTATTAAAATAGTTAATTTTATGATTGGAATAGCATATGTTGTTTTTAATTGCCACTTGAATGCCTTCCTAATGATAAGGTAATATTTTAAAAAGTCAAAAAAACTTGAAGAATTATACCCAGTTAGCTTATTTTGAATCAAATCGTGGTTAAAATGTTAACTCCAACAAAGCAAATATTCCCACGACAAGTCTTTGTACTGTCACTGTAGAAAAACTAGAAGCAGAACACATATGATTTTGAAAAGCAAGAGCTGTTAAAGTGTGTTTTGATTTAGAGAAGTCATGACCAATGTGAATACATTCATGAGACCTTTGTCTCATTCATACATTTAAAAGCAAAACAACAACAATAGAGACAAAAACAACTCTTGGAATCTGATGGATTCCTTTATACCTTAATAGCTCATGCTTCTATAAAACAAACAACAAAATGGCAGCATACAAATTATCCCAGTGTTTTCTGAACTTATTTATCAGATATTAAGTTTACTGTGTGTAAATTCAGTTTATAGTGAGTGCATATATCAATGAGGGCATCAGTATGAAGATTTTTTTTTTTTGTTAAAAAAAGAACCAAACCTTGGAAACATCTGCTACTTGTTTCAAAGTTACCAACACTACCTGATGTGTACACAAACTTAGGGAATCTTAACTTTTCAGTTCCCATCCCTGCACTAGTACCACCAAACCTTCACTTTAACAAGTGAAGCAAATGCACACATTGAGAAATACTGCTGTGAGGTTTTATGGAAATAAACATCCCAGAATTAGAATGTGTGTTAGGTTTTGTTTCCAAATTATTTATAACTTGTTAGCTATCAAGTACCGTATAACACAAATGGAGAAAAGAGGGATTGGCAAGTCTTTCACAACCAGGGGATTATATTTAAGTATGATGCTTTTTCCTGACAAGAACTCTCATTCTTAACTTATTAGCAGTCAACTTCTTAATTAATGTTCAGTTTAACTTGCATAACGTTCTATGAAAAGAATAGACGTGCCCATCATCCCTACTTGGAGTGTTAGGAGCTTGGAAAAATAGCCTTCACTTGAAAACTACTACTTTAAAAAGTTGCTGTCCTATCACAAATAGTCTTGTCATTTCTGCATGAAATGAAAGGAGCTGTATATTTGGGAAAATGAATCATTGCATAGGTGAGAACAACTTACGGTGGATGAAAAGGCCAATGCTCATTATTTTATTCAGTTGATACATATTAAGAAAACATTTTAATGAGATTAATATTTATCAATAAGATGCATGATACATTGAAGATAAAGGTAAAACTTTCTGTTCAATACCAATGAGATTGCTCAGGGGAAAAAGAGCTTGAAACTAAGTCTGCTAACGTCAGTTCACTAGCCTGGATCTGCAAAGTATATGAGGAAACCAACCACTGAAAGTTATCACTTCACTTCCATTGATGCATCATTCCTCCACAAAACGACAGACATCAAAGCAAACCAAACCTTCAGGTGATAACATGTACACATCTGTGTATGTCTAATCTGTGGCTAGTAGTGGATGAAATTATGTCATGTGAGCATTATTAAGAATATTAAATTGTTGCCATAGAGCAACTGCTTCAATCAGTCAAAATTACTTCCAAAGCTTTCTTACTTCTTATTGAAACACAATGCTATTATGAAGTTATAAAAAAACTATCATTAAATAGACCATAGATAGCATTATGGTCCTTTGTTGTCTTATCAACTGTTAATTGCCCAGAAGAAATCACAGGGAAAAAGGTAGATATGCTTCACCTTTATTAAAGAATTCCATTCTTCAGATAAAGAAACCCCAACAATGTCTCACAAATATTGCTTTCCTGTTAGTCCTTCCACAATGTCACTTATAAAGCATGCATAGATGCAGAATAATAAAAGTGAAACATAATAGTAAAGTTATAGAAGTATAAATATAGAGTCTACATTTAAGGAGACATGAGAATTGATAAAGATGTTTATTAAAAAGGAGCTTGGAACATTTTGATTGGCATTGTTCTAATGACTAAGGATGGTGAACATTTCTTTAGGTGCTTTTTGGCCATTTGAGATTCCTCAGTTGAGAGTCCTTTGTTTAACTCTGTACTTCATTTTTAATTGGGTTATATAGTTCTCTGGAGTCTACCTTTTTCAGTTTTTTTATGTATATTAGATATTAGTCCTCTACTGTATGTAGGATTGGTAAAAATCTTTTTGCAATCTGTAGATTGCTGTTTTGTCCTTTGCCTTACAAAAGCTTTGCAATTTTAAGATACCCCATTTATCAGTTGTTTATCTTAGAGTCTGAGCCATTGGTATTCTGTTCAGGAAAATTTCTCCTGTGCTGATATGTTTGAGGCTCTTCTCCACTTTCTCTTCTATTAGATTCAGTGTATCTGGTTTTATGTGGAGGGCCTTGATCCACTAAGACTTGAGCTTTGTACAAGAGGATAAGAATGGATCAATTTACATTCTTCTACATGCTGACCACCATTTGAACCAGTCACACTTGTGGAATATGCTGTCCTTTGTCCACTCGGCATCTTTGTGAAAGATCAGGTGGCCATAGTTATGTGGGTTTATTTCTGTGTCTTCAATTCTATTCCATTGACATACCTGTCTGTCTGTGTACAAATATCAGTGAAGCTTTTTCACTATTTTTCTGTAGTACAGTTTGAGTTCAGGGATGGTGTTTCTCCTAGAACCTCACATCAGTCAGAATGATTAAGATCAAAAACTGAGGTAACTACAGAGGCTGACAAGGATGCAAAGAAAGAGGAGCACTCTGGTATTGCTGGTTGGATTGCAATCTTGTACAACTACTCTGGAAATCAGTCTGCCGGTTTCTCAGACAATTGGAAGTATTTCTACCTGACAACCCAGCTATACCATTCCTGGGCATATATCCAAAAGATGCTCCATCATCTAACAAGAACAAATGCTCCATTATGTTCACAGCAGTATTACTTGTAATAGCCACAAGCTTGTAACAATCCAGATGTCCTTCAACAGAGGAATGGATTCAGAAAATGTGGTACAATTACACAATGGAACATTACTTAGCTATTAAAAACAATGACTTCATGACATTCACTGGCAAAAGAATGGAACTAGAAAATATCACCCTGAGTGAGGTAACTCAGACACAAAAGAACACACATGGTATGAACTCACTGATAAGTAGATACTACCCCCAAACCCAGAATACCCCTAATACAACTCACAGACCATATGAAGCTTAAGAAGAAGTGGATTCTTCAGTCCTACTTAGCAGAAAGAACAAAATAATCAAGGGAGATAGAATGAATGAGGGAAGTAGGAGGGAGAGAGGAGGAGGAGGAAACAAAAGAGGGGCAGAATCAAGTATGTGAAGAGACAGGAGAGAAGTACAAAGGATTAGGAGATCAAACAGAAATATAGGCACTGGGGAGACAGGGAACTCAGCGTAGCCCCTAGAATATCCCAGATGCCAGGGAAGCATGAGGTTCCAGGACCCAACAGGAATGACATTAATCAAAATATCCAACAAAGGGGAGAGAGAACCTGTAGAGACCAGCTCCAGTACATAGGTAGACCCTTCATTTGTGTGATGGGGCCACCACCCATCTCAAAAATTTTAACCCAGTATTGTTCCTATCTAAAGCAAATTTTGAGAAATAAAATGGAACAGAGACTAAAGGAAAGGCCATTGAGAGCCAATCCTAACTAGGTGTTCATCCTACCTGTGTACACCAAACCCAGACACTATTGCTGATGCCAAGACGTGCTGACTGATAGGAGCCTGGTGTACCTGTCCCCTGAAAATCTCTGCCACTACCTGACCAATACAGTTGCATATACTCACAGGCAAAAATTGGACTGTGCTCTGGAACCTCAGTGGAAGAGTTAGGGGAAGGATTGAAGGAGCTGAAAAGAATTGCAACTCCATAGGAAGAAAAACAATACCAATAACCTGACCACCTTGTGTTCCCAGGGACTAAGCTAAGAAAAATATTACACATGGAGGGACCCATGGCTACAGCTGGATATATAGCAGAGGATTGCCTTATCTGGAATCAATGGGAGGCTCGATGCCCCAGTGTAAGGAAATGTTAGATGGGGAAATGGCAGTGTGTGGATTGAGGAGCAGCCTCACAGAGGCAAAGTGAAGGGGGGATGGGATGGAATGTTGCAGAGGGGAATCCAGGAAGCCAGACAACATTTGAAATATAAATAAATAAAATAACCAATAAAAATGTTTAAAAAGAGCTCCTTTTTTACAAATATAGACAGATGGATGAAGAAATGAAGGAAATCTGAACTTCAAAGGCCCATACAAGGATGGATTTGTAAGGTTTCTAATTTCATTCTGCTTATTGCTTTATATGAACTTTTGACTTAAGTTTACTTGATTTTTTTTCAATGCTAGAATTTCATAGCTAATTCAAATATATATTTATAAAATCCATATATTATTCAAATATAACAGTAATATAAAGAAGAAAAGGTTACCTCAGATTAAACTTTAGATCTGTAAAGAGAGACAGTACGCAGGACAATTATTGAAGGGCAGGTCACTATATAAACAGTTATAAATATCTAACTATATTGATAAAAAATAGAAGCATATGTAAAAATTAGTGAATATAATGGTATTCTTTCCCTTTGATTTGTTACATTTGATTTCCTGTTTCATATATGGTTTTACATAAGTTGATATCAAATGTTAATATAAACCATGCCAAATATTATTTTTTATTTCATTTATTATACCCAGATGCTTATTTATAAAAAGCATCAATAATACAGAATACACTTTCTTCTCTTTGATCAAGATGAAAAACAAAGAATGCAAGACTGCATATAGTCTGTTGCCATCTCAGATTTCATTAAATTTAAAAGTTATAATTCAGTAAACTTATTTTGCTGGTGGTGCTCTGTGGTTTTCCATGTACCTGCCTTCCAGCAGTAGACAGCAAGAAGATCCATGGTTGATATTTTTCCTTCTGTTTTTTTTTTTTTTTAAATTTTACAGTATAAAAAATTTATTGCTCTGAAGAGTCAGTATGTAACAAAACCTTGGGGGATTTTGAGGGTTTATATTTTGTTGGTGGTAGTTTTTTTGTTGTTGTTCTGTCTTGTGGAAGACTCAAATTGATTGCTGATGAAATTATTTTATTCAGTCATTACATCGCACAAACCATGTCTTAGACATTTTGTTAAGTCTCAAACCTTGGGACAAATTGTTAATGTACCTATTCATTATATTAAAACAAACATCACTGTCAGGCTTTCCCAAGATCCCTCAGCCCCTATCAGTTACAGGGTCCACCTGGCTAGCATGCATTGCTGAATTAAATTATTTATTCACAACTTTAAATGCCAGGATATAAGGGTAGTGTGGCTTTCTAAGTAATACAACTAAAGGAAAAGGAAATTAAATCAGTTTGAATTTTCCATTCCATTTGACTTTTATAATTTTATATTTTTCTTTTCTTTTCTTTTTTTCCTTTTTGCTAAAAATAGATTCTTCTCTCACACAATTTATCCCAGCCACAGTTCCCCCTGTTTTAATTTTAGAGCTAGGTGTCAAAAAGGAAGCAAAGCACATACAAGTCTGTTTCTAAGTAAGGGTTCCCTCAATAGTTTGATGACTATTTTCATCAAACAAGTTTTTGTTATGGTATTTTATCCTGTGCTCCTTAACAGCATTAGCAATTTCCTTGACCTCTGTCTGAGATCTGATGAGGAAATGTCTTCATATATTATGATACCTCCTATTTAGGTCAAAGCCCACCTGTTAAAACTTTATTCTAGGTAATGTAAGAAATTTTTAAGAGAAAAATGTCAGTTTCTTCTGCAAACTAACACTCTTCATTCCCTGCCCTGCCTCAATATTTTACACTGGAATCAAGTGACATAGATAGAACTAGAAGAGAGGAAACCTCGGAGTGGGAAATTGCTGCAAACTAGAAAAGCATAGTAAGGGATTTTTTTTCAGTTATGCCAGCATCCCTCCCTAACAACACCCAACAACCTACATATACTGTAAGAAAAGATCAATCAAGGGCTGGTATAAATGACCTCAATCTAAACTAAGAAGATTGCTCTAATATCTTCTATTTCATTTTGTGACTTAATTTTAAATTTCGCTTGCATTTTTATTTAATTTCTGAAGATTTCATACCTATATAATGTATCTTGATCCTCTTTATACTTAACTCCAGTTCCATCCTTGGTTCATTTTCAAAAGCAAAAACAAACAAAAACAACAACCAAACAAACAAATAAAAAAAATGTAACATTACACTGAGGTAGCAATGTACCAATAAGTCATGAACCATTCCTTGAAGCAATTGTGTTTATCTCCTTCATGTGTATAAATATCTAGCAAAACAAGCATTTGAATTGAGAATATTTGCCTATTTATTTTCAATCTCTTGAATCTCCCTTCCTTACAAAGTTAATTTCAAATACAGTTTAAAGGTCACTTCTCACTTTTAACATCGCACCTAGAACATAGTTGGCATGCAACGCATTGTTCTCGGATCAATGAATTTTGCAGTTCATTAATTCTGGTTACAGAACAACTTGACAAAATATTTTATGCATGTTTTATTGCTCTGGTTCATACAAATGTCTTGATGTCGATACAACAAGCTTGCATATATTTTTAAATGCTAAATTTTAAGGCTTAATCTGTACAGTCTTTACAATTATGTACATACATTTAACATCCATCATTATTTTATAACTCTATGATTGTATTAATGGTATGGATTATGTATAAACATTATTTTTAGACTTATATTCTCTGTAATAATAAGTTAAAGTTCATGCTGTGGAAATAGTTTTTATTAAAAAAACATTACAATGTCAAATCATTGATAAATCACTATTATATTTTGAACATACATTGTTAATATAGACACTAATAACTGTTTCCTGTTTCCTGTACATGAGATATATTTTGCCCTTACTTATTAACACACTCAAGTGAAGTAAAAATTTTTGCTTTCATGTACAACTCAGTGTATCATGCGAAGTTTTTCTGAAAGATGTCTTGTGAAAGGGAATGTGAGGTCTGACTGAAAACGGAGACTTGAGAGGATGCATCAGAATCAGAATATATATAGAACCCCACAAACAGTGAGAGGGTGTTCTTGCATTGTTATGATGTGCAATGCTTCACCTGGTCTTCAATTTATAGAGAGAAGCACACCAAAGAAATGCTCATGGTATTCCAGCTGAGTCTGGCCGTGTCTGCTGGCTTGTGCTGATTTCTCAGAGCCTTGCTGTTTTGCTGGATCATGCCACCACTGCTCATATTTGTTTGATGTTTGCTATTGAACTGGACTGCTGGTATCCTGACAATAAGGAGTAGAATTGCCACCAAAGAACTACTTCTAAAAGGTCCACATCATCCTTTCTTACTAACCTTGTTTTTCCCTCCCTCTGGCAGATGGGCTAGAAGAGAGATGGTAGCATTTCTAAGAACCCTACATAAAATAGGCTTTGAAAAAAATCTAAGCCTACACCCATGCACTGATGCACCTATACAGACATGAATTTTGACTAAAAGTCTTGAGTTTCCCTATACCACACCACATTCCAATCTCCACAGTTAGCAGTTACTCTGGCCACCTCTTGAGGTGTAAATGGCATATCCCATTCTTCACCACATTATCAAAGTTTCCAGATTTATCTCTAACCAGCTGTGGCACTGCTGTTTAGGAACAAACAGTACCTGAATTTCCACTACCACAAATCCTAGGCCACCAAAAGAATAATGAGTCAATCCCAGCTACTGCCCATCTTACTTCAGCTTACTGCCTTGGTTTTCAGCTTTTCTCTTGTAAGAATAGTCTACTCTTTCTTTATATAAACCTTTCTGAACTTCTTTGTCAGATTTTAATCTACTATTTACCTGGATTTTTCTAAAAAATATTCTTTCTAGTTATGTTGTGATTCAATTATAAAATAAAACAGACAAATATTTCTTATATTCAACAATTGTCCTTGTCTCTTTTAAGTCATTAGCTGTTTTCTCTCTGTCTTTATAAAGTGAACTTTTACATATGTTTTCCTTTTGCCAATATTCCTTTAGTTGTTTGGACAATATTCAGTTTCACTTTCTTTGCCTAAACATTATTAAATATTAAATAGAGTTCATAGTCATTTTTCAAAGGAAAATGCTTTTTACATCAAATATACCATGTAAAAATGTCTAGGAATGTACAAATAGAAACACTAAACAGTTAACCAGTACTTAATACTGAACTTTATATATATGGATAATATATTTCATTAGTAGAGCAAAGATTTTACACAGTCTAAATAAATTTACACTGCTGTCTGTGACACCATAGCTTAAATATAATTTTAGATGTCTTAGCTTAAATTTAAACAGTGTAGTTTTCAAGAAGGTGGTACCTCAAGTATTTTCCCCTTTGCAGAAAGGTGTGCATTCTCATTTCACTCTCCTTATTCCTCTTATACTATAAGAATAATTATACCTATATTGTTGTAGTCGTGTCTTAACCTGTAGTTGTTTAATTTTGATATTCGCTAGACAACGTTTTATATTATAATATTCACTATTTGTAATATCACAGAAAAACATAAAATTTTTCCATAAATACATGAAATCTACGATTTTAGAATAAAAGAGAAATGGACAATGGTAATATGAAGAAAAAAATCTTTCTTCTTCAAATGTTAATATGGCACCAATCTCAGAAGTTCCTACTCAGAAATGTGAGAACCAAATGTCTAACCTACATGCAAGAGTTGCCAGAAGTATAACTGATATTCATCATTAGCATACAAGATCATGGTTTTTGTGAAGACTCCATGTTGAAGAAGTTTGCCTCTTTTTTTTTTCTTTTTTGCTAATTTTAATTACTGCTTTTGTGAATGCTGTTATAGCTGCCAAATTTCCAAGTAATGATCTGTTCTGTGATGGCCTTCATCAGGACATCATTCAGTTTATGAAGCTAAAACTAATTGGCAATGCTTCTAAGAGCAGCTCGTGGATTTTTTTTTCTTTCCATATATGTTTAGCATTGGGATATAAGTTTCAAACTGTCCAGAAACAGATGGTTAAATATAAATAAAAAGAAATCGCATGTTTGCCAAGCTACATGCATTTCTTTGCCTTTTGACTTAACAAAACAAAACCAAAATAAAAGAATGTTAAAAAATGCCTTTAAGAATTCAAAGCTTAAAATCCAAGTCTGATTCTAATGTTAACATAAATATCATAACTATGGGCTTTGTGAAAATAATAGCAGTACATACAAATAATTTAATTCAAGAATAAGATAAGAGCCATGCTATCAGGAGTTCTGGACGACTGTGCACTCTCAGTTATTAATGCATTACTTATAAATATTACTTAACTCTGATTTTGATTCTGATGGTGACTAGGTAAAATGCTGCCCTTTACCTGATAAACAGGTGACACGTTTAATGAGAACATGAAGACAATTTAGGTCTCCCATTCCTAGCAATAAGCCAAATTTCTGAGAAAGGAATGAGTACTGTTGCTGTGATCTTTGTCTTTCATGCTCCCATACTGATTAAACTCAGTGCCATGTTCTGAGGAAAAATACACACTCTAAGCAATCATTAATAATAAAAAGGTTCACAATGAAAAAAACAAGAATTCACTAGCTAGACAAAGAAAGTATTACTAGTCGAGGACAGAATTGCTGACTGTTATGTAGTGTAGATTTCATAGTGCATGGCCATAGAAGAAAAGGACAGAAAAATTAAGTTTGAAATTATTAGAATATATAAACAAAGGAAATCATGCCATATGTAAACTTACTGGTCAGCCAAATCAGCCAGATCAAGAAGATTCTGTCTTTAGGAATATTCATGCCAAATATTTCTGAATAGATACATTTTAAATATCTAGAGAATTATGTACGGCCCTCCCTTGCTTCGCCTTCCATGATTATTTTCTTTCCCACTTTAAGTGGGCTTGAAGCAGCAACACTTTGGCTTTCCATCTTGTTAAACTTCATAGGGTCTGTGGTCTGTGAGTCTTATCATGGGTATTCTGAGCTTTTGGAATAATATCGAGTTATCTGTGAGTACCTATCATGTATGCCCTTTTGGTTCTGAGATACCTCACTCAGGATATTTTCTAGTACAAAGTTCATGAACTCATCTCTGTTTGTTTGTTTGTTTCAAAAAGCTTTATTTTTACTTGGTCCAAGACTTAGGAGAGGCTCCAGGATGACTTTAGAGGTTCATTCAGGTAGAGGTCCTGAGGCGGCTGGTGCAGAGCAGAGGAGGGAGCCCTTTTGAGCCCAGGAGGCCTCCTACTCCTGCTTGAGAGTGACTTGCTCAAAGAGATACTTGCCCAGGTGTACCACCCAGGCATGTAGCTTCAGGGCCAGGGCTTTCCTTTGTTAGGAACAAAAGGCTTCCACATGCATCAGCAAGGCTTCAGCAGGGGTCAAACACTGTTGGAGCCCCAGGAGGGTCTGACATGTGGCTTTATTTCTGGGTCTTTATTTCTATTCTAGTGATCTACCTGTCTGTCTCTGTACCAACACCATGCTGTGTTCATCCCTATTGCTTTGTAGTACAGCTTGAGTTAAGGGATGGTGAGTTCCAGAGAAGTATTTTTGTTTTTTGCTTGTTTGTTTGTTTTTGTTTTATATTGGATAATTTCTTAACTCACATTTCAAATGTTTATCCCCTCTGGAATGCCCCTATCCCTTTCCTGCTCTCCTTGCCTCTATGAAAATGTTCCTTCACCTACCCACCCACTTCCTCCCAGCTCCCTGCCCTTTCATTCCCCTACATGGTGGCTTTGAGCCTTCACAGGGCTAAGGGCCTCACCTCTCATCAATGCCCGAAGGTCATCCTTTGCTACATGCTCCCACAGAAGTTCTTTGTTATTGAGAATAGTTTTTTTTTCCTGTATTTTTGTTGTTGTTGTTGTTGTTGTTGTTGTTATTCCTGATGAAGCTGAGAATTGCTCTATCTCTGTGAAAAATTGAGTTGGAATTTTGAACATCCTCTTAGAGGCAAATGGAGGGTGATGGGGGTGAATGGCTCATAGAGGGGCGTCCTGGAAGGTGGGATAATATTTGAAATGTAAACAAATAAAATGACTAATAAATAAAAGAGTTATAGAGGCATATAAATAATGAATCCAGAAATTAAGTTACAAAACATCGTATCATATGTTATGTACAAACATATACAGGACCACACACACACATATATTAGAATTTTTTATTCAATCACTGTCTCCCCTCTACATTCCTTCTTCCTGATGCCCCTCCTCTATACCCTCAGTCCTCCTCTGAGAGTTAGGGAAACAGATTCCACATACAGGGTAGCCCATGCTCCAGTTCTTAAGAGCAAGCTGCACATCTGTTACATATGTGTTGGGGTCCTAGGTCCAGCTCTTTATGCTCTTTGCTTGGTGATTCAGCCTCTGAGAGCCTCCGAGATTTCAGGTTAGTTGACTCTGTTGGTTTTCCTGTGGAGTTTCTATTCCCTTGGGGGTCCGCAATTCTTCCTGCAAATCTTCGATAAGTCTCTAAGCTCTATCCAGTGTTTGGGTGTGGGTCTCTGCATGTGACTGTGTTAGCTCCTGGGTAGAGCCTCTTAGAGAACAGCCATGCTAGGCTCCTGAATGCAAGTAAAATGGTTAATAATGTCAGGGATAGGTGCTTGCCCACTCCCTCTCCTACCACCTTCTTCTCCTCAGAGTCCTAAAACTATCATATTTTCCCTTCTGAGATTGCAGTGTCCTCACTTGAGCCTTCCTTCTTGTTTGGCTTCTTTAGATCTGGGAAGTGTAGCATTGATATCTTGTATTTTGTGGCTAATATCCACATATAAGTGGATGCATAACATGCATCATGCATGTGCTATTGGGACTAGGTTACATCATTCAGGGTGATATTCTCAAGTTCCATCATTTTACCTCAAAAATTCATAATGCCTTTTTTTTTGTTTTTTGTTTTTTTTGTTTTTTTATTATTTACATTTCAAATGCTATCCCTCTTTGGGGGCTTCCCCTCTGCAAGTCCCCTATACCATACCACTTCCCCCTACTTCTATCAGGGTGCTCCCCTACCCACCCACCCACTCCCACTTCACTGCCTTATCATTCCTCTACACTGGAGCATCAATCCTTCAGAGGACCAAAGGCCTCTCTTCTCATTGATGCCAGATAAGACCATTCTCTGCTAAACATGCAGCTGGAGCCATAGGTCCCTCCATGTGTATTCTTTGGTTGGTGGTTTAGTCACTGGGAGCCATGGGAGGGTCTGGGTTAAATTTTTAGAGATGGGTAAGTGGCCCCATCCCTCAATCGAGGGCCCTGCCTAACCTTTGGATATAGTCTGTAGAGGTTCTCCTTCCCCTTTGTTGGATATTTCAGCTAATGTCATCCCAGTTGGGTCGTGGGAGCTTCATGCTTTCCTGGCATCAGGGAATTTTTGATAGCCAGCCCTGGTTCTTCATACCCCATTACTACACACCTCTGTTCAATTTCATGACCATCTGTTCATCTTCCCACCCTCCTCTCATACCTGATTCTGCCTCCCTTTTGACCCCTCTCCCTCCTCTCTTCCTTCCAAGTTCCACCCACCCTCCACCTTCCGTGACTATTTTGTTTCCCCTTCTAAGTAGGACTGAAGCATCCACACTTTGGTCTTCCTTCCACTTGAGTTTCACATGGTCTGTGAATTGTATCTTAGGTTTCCCAAGCTTCTTTTTGCTTTACATTCACTTATCAGTGAGTATGTACTATGTATGTCCTTAGTGACTGGGTTACCTTACTCAGGATGGTATTTTCTAGTTCCATCCATTTCACTAAGTATTTCATGACGTCATTGCTTTTGATAGCTGAGTAGTACTCTATTGCGTAGATGTACATTTTCTGTATCCATTTCTCTGTTGAAGGACATCTGGGTTCTTTCTAGCTTCTAGTTATTATAAATAAGGCTACTATGAACATAGTGGAGCATGTGGGCTTTTTTGTTGTTGTTTGTTTTGTTTTGTTTTGTTTTGTCATGAAAAAATAAAGAAGACCTTGGAAACCAGCACACAGTTCACAGATAAGTGTGGCAGACAGAAAACAATGGGGAAGCACCCCTGGGGAGCAGCGGTGTAGACCTGTGCAAGTGGCCCAAGTCGGGGTGGCAGCATAAGAGCAGCATGGATAGGCAACAGATTCCAGTGGATGGTATCATAGACAAAAATTTGCTCACCAAGGAGCTGGACCAGTGTGGTTCAAGCAGCTGAACAAGGGCAAGCAGCTCTCCGAGTCCCAGGCCAAGAGCCTCTGGGAGAAGGCTAAAGAAATCCTGACATAAGAATCCAACATACAAGAGGTTCAATGTTCAATCACTGTGTATGGAGATGTGCATGGGCAATTTCATGACCTCATGGAACTCTTTAGAATTGGCGGTAAACCACCAGATACAAGTTACTTGTTTATGGGGGACTATGTAGACAGAGGATATTACTCTGTTGAAACAGTTATACTCCTCCTAGTTCTCAAGGTTCGATACTGAGAGAGAGTACTTTAAATTTTTATCTAATATAATATCTGCCAATTTTATTAATAAATCTAAAAGTAATTTCACATAGAGATAGAAGAGAATTATAGTTCATGAGTCAATATATTTGTATGTAGCATACATAATTTTAATACATAATTGTAATATATACAATATTTGTATGCAGTATACATAATTATATTTTTTGTTAAAATAAAAATTAAGTATATATGTAGAGAAAGTTTTGTCCAGCAACACGGCTGCTCTGGCAGGAATATAGACATGACCTTAGCAAATAACTTTAGTTCCAAGCAATGTGGGTAAGTTTAATTTGTAGAAGGAAGCATCCATACCAGGATACAACATCTAATTGAACAATAAACACAGTGACAAATTAGAGAAATACTTGACAAGTCAGGGCCAGGATACAACCAGTCATGAAGGGGAGAATATTTAACAGCAGTACAGGGAATCAGTTGGTTCTGCTCAGTCAATTGAGTTTTCTTGTGTCAGTCAGCACAGGAAGCAGTGCAGTGGAATTAATCTCAGCTTGTGAGTGTTTGCAAAACAGTGCAGGTCAGCAGACACAATTGAAGCCAGAGAAGAAAAAGGAGCCAGAAGATTAGAACAAAGTGATAGAGTTAGTTTGAGCCCAAGTAGAGCAATTCAGAGAGAGAAGCCGAAAGAAGGCAGGTAGAATCAGTCAGCTTGAAGAAGAGTTTGAGCCAGAACAGCTGATTTGAATCAGCTAGCCAGAGGTCAGAAAGATGTAGAAAGGGAGGGTGAGCTTATTCAGCAGTAAGCCTCTGGGACAATAATTACATCAGATGAAAAAAAGTTACACACACACACACACACACACACACACACACATACACACACACACACACACGCTAGCGTGCACACACAGAGAGAGGGAGATGGTTGGAGGTAGGGGTTGGAGATATATATATGTGTGTGGTGTGTGGTGTGTTTGTGTGTGTGTGTGTGTGTGTGTGTCTATGTGTCTGTGTGTGTGTGTCTGTGTGCCTGTGTGTGTGGGTGTGTGTGTTTGTGTGTGTGGGTGTGTGTGTCTGTGTGTCTGTGTATCCGTGTGGGAGGGGTATGTAGTATGACATAGGTATGTGTATTATAACTGGTAAAATGGTTTAACTGAGAATGGCCTCCATTGACTCATAAAGTAGAATACTTGGTCTTCATATAACCATTTTGGGAAAGATCAGGAGCTGTGGTCTATTAGAGGTATATCACTGGGGTTAGACTTTGAGGTGTCCAAAGCCATGCTGTTTCTAGTTACATTTTTCTGCCTCCTGCTTATGGAACCAGAATTGGCATTGGCCTCTCATCTACCACTCCAGATCCATGCCTGCTTGCCCACTCACCACTGTGATCCCCACCATAATAATCATGGAGTCTCACTTTCTGGAACTCTGAGTACTATATTAAATGCTTTCTTTGATAAGTTGCCTTGACCATGGTGTTTTATTATAGCAGCAGAAAAATAAGACACATGTGTATGTATGTATATGTATATATGTACATATATATATATATATATATATGTGTGTGTGTGTGTGTGTGTGTGTGTGTGTGTGTGCATAATATGTATAATTCAATGTTTCCTCTAGACCTAAATGTTGGTATTGACTTTGTGAATATTCCATCATTTAGGTAGAGCTGGTTTTAAAAATGTTGTCATTTTATGAACAGTTCATCCATAACAAAATTGCCTCATGGTTAACTGCATTAACCTTTACATATTATCTTCACATTGATGATCACAAACCTCAGAGCAATTTTCCCACACAATTGATGCGGACCTTATACCCACCACAGATGGTAGTAATAGCACTATCAAAGGCAATTGAGTCACTTGCCATGACAGAATATTATGTCTAAACCACCCAGAAAACTCATAATCACATCCTGTCAATTTTTACATCATATATATATGATCAACAATAGGCTACTTAAGCAATAATGAAGCAATAATTTATCACTGAAAGGAGGCTGCTATTAAATGAAGACAGCAAGGCAGTATAATAATGGAGCATATAAAACGCAGAGTCGTCGATTATATGAGGAGGTATATTTTAAAAGAGGATCTGATATAATGTGGAGGCTCCCCATTTACATAATGTCAAATGCTCAACAAAAGTTTTACTCTCAGACAACACTGGTTCACATATTTTTGTTTTCATAGTATTTTAAGTGAATTTAAATTATATATTATGTAAATATTTTCACCAATGTGTGTAGAGTGTAAATTTGGATTTATATATAGGCTGTAAATTAGATTTAAAATCTTTTGAACAAACTACCATGAGGACACAACTATTATTTTTGCTGATATTCCAGGGTACCCTTTTGGTTTAGTCACTTAGAAACCATATTAAAATAGACAAGTCATCCATATATATTTCAAGAGCATTATGGGAAAAAGGAAAAGGGTGATAAACATGGAGCTCAATGAGGAGCTGAGTGAAAGGAAACACACTGTGCAATACAGGCAGAGACATCATCTTTCTCCAGTAGTTGAAGCACAGACCACTAGCGGAGAATAACCCAGCAAGATAGATGACAATGCATGGTCAAAACCACATAATAAATATCTGAAAACAGGATGCCTCAGGGTCTGCAATAGAAATACACTGACAAAAGTAACTATGACATCCCATATTATAACATTATATATTTTAAAAAGCATTAGATTTATTTATTTTATTTTCATGTGGTGTTTTGCTTGCACGTGTATATGCAAACCGATATTGTTTGAAGGGAAAAGATGAATTTCTCTCTCTCTCTCTCTCTCTCTCTCTCTCTCTCTCTCTCTCTCTCTTTCCTTCTTTTTATAATTACTCATTTGATTCGTTTATATCTCAAATGATATCCCCATTCCCGGTTACCCCGCTAAAAAACCCCATCCCATTTGCCTTCTTCCCCCTTCCATTTGCCTATATGAGGATGTTTTCACACCTAACCACCCTCTCCCACCCCCTTCCCTAGCATCCCCGTACACTGGGGCATCAGACCATCACAGGAACAAGACCCTCTACTCCCACTGATGACAGACATGGCCATCCTCTGCTACCTATGTATCTGGAGCCATGGATTCCTCCTTGGTTGGTGATCTAGTCCCTGGAAGCACTGGGTGGCCCAGCCAGGGACATTGTTCCTCCTATGGAGTTACAATACTCCTCCTCTCCTCCAGTGCTTCTTCCAGTTCAACTACCAGGGTCCCTGAGCTCAGTCTGATGATTAGTTGTTGAGGAACCACATCTGCATTGTTCAAGTGCTGGCAGAACCTCACAGGGAAGAGCCATACCAGGTTTCTGTCAGCAAGTGCCTCTTGGCAACAGCAACAGTGTAGCAGTTTAGTGTCTGCTGACATGATGGATACCCAGGTGCGGTGGCCATTGTTTGGCCGGTCCATCAGTCTCTGCTCCATTTTTGTTCCTGTCTTTCTCTTGGACAGGAACTTTTCTGGGCTAGAAACTTTGAGATGGGTGGGTGGGTGTCCCCATACCTCGACTGGGGACTGTACCTATCTACTGGAAGTAGATATCTCCCCTTCACTGAGCATTTCAGAAACTTAAAAAGAATTAAAAGCTAAAAATCAATCTTCCATCATTGCCTTTTAAGGCCGAAATTACAGATGACTACCACACCTAGTCAGATCATAACTCATCTCTTCATATTTGTTTAAGTGTTTTAATTAACTGTTGAGGCATCTCTACAGACCTGAAGAGTTTTCTCTAAATCAAATTCTTTATACATCAAAAGGATTTATGAAATGACTAGAAACTCACCAACATCATCATTATCATCATCACTATGGTTATCAATTTTATAATCAGAAACAATTTTGTTAAGCTTTTTGCCCTTCATATTGTAGTACTAATTACTTTTCATAGAGGAGATTTGCAAATGTTTCCTATATTGATTATTCCTTCATTGCCTTTTTTGTTATTAGCAATTAGTTATGATGTGAAGGCATAAGAAAACATACAACCCCAGCCGTTGACGAATAATGTCTCAAAAAATTTTGAATGTATTGTATATGACTTATATCACAGATTCATTCCTATCTAATTTTTTATGGACTAGGTGAGAGTAAGTTCATGTGTTTGCATACCGAGGTCCAGTTTTCTCAGAACAGACAGCTGAAAGAGTACGTATGTGTGTGCATTTTTGTTATTGTGTTTTCATGTGTACATAGGTGTGTAAGTATCTCTAGGTGGCTGGGTAGGTGTGGTAGAGTGGGTGGGAATATATTTCCTCATCAGACAACCTTAGCTTTGTGTTGGAAGTCATCTGACTCCAAAGTTAAGATTCTATATACAGACTGTTCTACCTTCTTGTTCTATATGCCAATGCCATAGTAAATAAATTATGATAGTATCATAGTGGATTGAGAAATCAGACATTGATCATTTTCATCCTTTTTTTCTTTCAAGATGATGAGTATAATAAAATATTCCAATGAAATTGCATTATATTTTTAGTATTTTTATTCAAATAATATCATTAGAATTTGTGTAACGTGTATATCAAATCTAAAGATTGCTTTGATATTGACTCATTATTGTTAATTTACTGAATCCAATTAGTGTTTGTCTAATTGTCTAATGAGAATGGGGTATGGGTGCATGGGCTTCTGGCAAGTCCATTCCTGATGTAGCTGTCATGTGACAATCGATCCTCAGTGTGAGTTGAACTCTCTTAGTCTCCATCCTACCAATGCTAGAATATTAACTGGCTTGGTCTTTGGCAGTTCTTTTTGGTTTAAAATAATATTTTCTCAATATTAACTGCTTCATATATTATATAGTATGTTTTGATCATATTCACATTCCACTTGTATTAGTTAACCCTCCCCAACTCCTTTCTCTGCCCTACAGTCATATGTCTTATCCCACTAAATCTTTTTCCCATTGTATCTCTTCTCCTTTCATACAGCCTCTTCCTGCAGTCTCTCTTGTCTGTAGGAAATTCCTGCCTACAATTACCCCTTTCTATGTTTCTTTTTTTAATTTATTAATAATTTTACTTGTTTATTTCCTGGTCTCCCTTTGACAAACCCCACATCCCATCCTCCTCCCCTTGACTCTACCCACTCACACCTCACACTGCTAGCATCGTCCTTCTGTGGGGCATCAAGTCTCCACAGGATCAAGTCCATCCCCTCCCACTGAGGTCAGATAGGTCAGTCCTCTGCTACATATGTAACAGAGCCATGGACTGGCCAATGTGTACTCTTTAGTTAATGGTTTAGATCATAGGAGCTCTGAGGGGTCCCGTTAGTTGATACTGAATTTCTTTCTATGGAGTTCAATCCCTTTCAGTTCCTTCGGTCCTTTCTTATCTCCTCCTTTAGGTTCCCTGGGTTCATTCCAATGGTTTCTGCATCTGTCTTATTCAAGTACTTCCCAAACCTCTCAGAGGACAACAATGCCAGGCTCATAGGTATAAGTACATCTTGGCATCAGCAATAATGTTGTGGTTTACTGTCTGTGGATGTAATGGATCACATAGTGGAGAGGATGCCTTTCCTTCAGCCTCTTCCCCAATTTTGTCCTTGCACTTCATTTAGACAGGGGCAATTGTGGGCTAATAATTTTGAGATGGGAGGGTGGCCCCATCCCTCCACTGCGGACCATATCTATCTACTGGAGGTGGTCTATTAAGGTTCTGTCTCCCCACTGTTGGGTATTTTGGCTAATGCCCTCATATATCTCTATTTCTACCGTACACTTAGTGCCTACTGTTATTATTGGTTTGGTTAAATGTCACTCCCAAATGCTGCATGTTATAGGCATTATAATCAGCTTGTAGATATTTTTTGAATTATCAGAACTCTAACCAGGTAGATTATACGGTGTTGAACTCAGAATTTGATGGTAATTTTGGGAAACAATGAAAACTAGGATGTAGCTACTGGTTGGAAGAAATGGATCACTGAGGTCAAAACTTTGAATAATGCATATATTTCACCGTTCCCTCTTATCCTTCTGCTTTCTGTTTGTCATACGCTGAGAGGCTTCAGCTAACAAAAGATAGCAGTGTAATTTTTAAATTGTCTGGTATTATATTTTTCTTTTTAACAATATGCATCAGATACCAAGAGATTAATAAACTATGTAAACTAGGCAGTGAACTCTGAATAATTACTACAAAATTTTGGAGCTATATTGCTAAAGGTTACAACACTCAGGAGAAAAGAAGTTTCAGAAACCCAAAAGGAATGATTTTATAGTAATAAACGTTCCAAAATCAAATTATATTACTAGTGGGAGATTTATGCTATCCATTTTTTAAAAGTCAATGAAATGTTCTTCTTTCAGCTTAGTATCCTCTTATTTGCAACAACCATCTGCTATTTAAGCATATTTCATATTCTTTTCTTTTCAGAGGAATAATCATTTGATTGTATTTCTAGTCTAGAGTCACTTTAATGCTTAGTTAAATCTGAGGAGGATTCCAATAAGCGATTGAAATTAACCTGCTCATGGCAGCTAATCACATTTTATTTGAATTTGCAGAATGTTCTCGTAAATAACAGATCGAAGCAAGCTTGTCTCTTAGAAAATTATGTTGAAAATATCCGAACTTTATAATACAAATTCAAATCTCTGTCACAGCTACATTTAAATTAAGTTTGTTCATGTTATAAAAAGATAAGTTAACATGAGTGAAAATAACATGAATTATGATGTATTTTAATTTCAGTGTCTTCTGTTGACTATTTAAAACTATATACACATATGTGTATTTTTTCATTGGAACATTTAAAAATATTTTATTTCATTTTAATTTTCATGTATATGCATGTTTAAACTACCCGGTTGTCTCTTCACCAATAGTGTGCCTGTTGCCCAAGGATACAAGAAAAGGGTACGAGATTCTTGTTCCTGGTCATAATTGTTAGTCAACCTGTGAAAGCTGTGAATTCAACACTGATCCGCTGGAAGAGCAGTCAGTGTTCTTAACCTTAAGGCTAACTATACCTCGTGCTTCCACTGGAGCTTTTAAATTGCAAATAATATGCATTTATGAATAAGTAAATTACAAAAACTTAAGAGGTAAAGTATTATGATATATGTAAAGTTTTAAGACATACCTCTTGTTTGCTAAGTTTTATTTTAGCATGAGGTGAAGAGTTTGGAGGATAAAACAAATTTCTCAAAATGTTATCTTTCTGTTACAAGAATGAATATACTAGATCTGAAGCAAGGCCTATGTATGTCCAAATTATGGTTTCAGTTATTTAGTAAGAAAAATATGGGCTAAATATTAGATACAGTGATCAAAAGTGTGGGAGGAATTTTAGAGCATTTAGTGTATCTGACTGGACTCTTAGGATTCAAAACTGAAAAAATAATATTTGTTAAGTTTAATAAATACAAAATATTGTTGATATGAATGCTATAAATATTTCTTAGTTCAGAAACCAAAATAAAAAGATTCAGATCACAATACCAAGTTGCAACACCAAAAGTAAATAGACTCTTTTTGTGTCCAGGAAACAGTGACTACTCCAAGCATTTAGCACATTTATGCTGAAGTGGAATCTCTCAGAGCTCCAAAATGTTATTGCTGCAAAAGACAATGTTGCTCTTAGAATGTGAATTAGTGTGTGTGTGTGTGTGTGTGTGTCTGTGTGTCTGTGTGTGTGTCTGTGTGTATGTGTGTATGTGTGTGTGTGTACGTATGTATCTGTCAGTTTATCTGTTTGTATATGTGGTAAATGTTCACTCCCAAAGTGGTCCAGTATGTGGTTGTGATGTATACAGGACCACATGTACAAGCAGATTTCAGAAGACAAGATTTTGTTATATTTCTTCATGTCCTCTGCCTTGTTTTCTGAGACAGAATCTCATTAACATACTAATTACCAAGCAAATAAATATGGTTGACCAGGGAACTACAGAGGACCACCTGTCTCAATATCTTCACAATTGCTAGGACTATACTTATGAACAATGGTGCACAACTGTTTTTATTGTAGTTTTGGGGATCAATTATGTCTGGGTTTTCTGACTTGCAAGGCAGACATTTTACCAGCTTTAAAAATATGAATCGGTGTCCTATTTTTGGTGGTAAACTGAAATTTTTATTACAGGTTTATAATTAAATCTTAAGGCACATATATACACTTTAAAAAGTAAATCAGCAAACTGGGTTTTAAAGAATTAAATGCCATACTAGACTAAAATCAAAACAAGAAACTTAGTAATTAGACAAATCAATATAAAGCCAGCTGCAACATTGCAGGATTTTTTTCCCTCACAGTGTCATGTGATGTCTATAAATTGTCATAAACATCTCCAATAAGAGATACCGTTATGTTTGTAATTCTAACTAATGGTGAACAGATGGGGATAGACTTCTGAAAGAGTCTCATGCTGAAGTTCCATTTCTAGTCTCCTCAAACAATCTAATGTGCCATCTGTGAGTGATCCATAACTTTAACTTAGATCTTGGTCAAGACTCTTCACTCAGAGTCTCAGTCTTTCAGGGTGCCTGCCCTTTACTTCTCACAGTCTCTTTTTGAGATCTACAATACATAATTCAGATAGCAGTAGATGGAAGGATGACTTTATAGTTAAACCTTTTAATTATTCCTTACTTTTTCATTGACAAACGTGGGATTAGTCAGTAATTTTCTGTATCATTCCACAAAACTATAATTGTGTAGAGTGGTCATTTTAATTCTTTGCAGAGAAGAATCACTCCTGGACCATTTTGATCTGGACTTCAGCTCAGCACTGGTGTTCAGAAAGTTTGAGTTAAACAAGTTGAGTTCTGAACTATGACATTCTCAGTAAGTGATGTATTTATAGTAAAATATAATTTCTTTGCACATGAAAAAATATATATTAAAATTTTATTTAAAAAGTAAAGGTTTACTCTAATAAAGACTCTGATCTTACTGCGGATAACATTTTTGAAATATATTCAAGAAAATATTTAACGATTTCTTTCATAGATTCTAAAATTTACAAAAGAGATGAAACTCATGCAATGGCAAAAAGTTATAAAAATGGTTTTGATAGAGAGCTAAATCCTAGTTTCATACACAAGTGCAATTAAAGCTGTAAGCAATAATAACAAAAAGACCACCACAATGTGTAAACAGAACATGTTTAAATTAAATGACCATTCATAAACTAGACTAAAACCAAAATTCTGTAGGAGGCAAATTCACAATTATACAATTTAATTGCTGTATAATAATGTTGAAAAACATAAAAAGACCCTAAACTATTCATCTTGAAGGTTATAATAGCTATGCACATGTAGATAGATAGTAGAGATACATAAAATGATATAATATATAAATATGCCAAATAGATAGAAACATAGATACATAGATATAATCTATACCCAGATCTAGTGAACATTAACAAAAAATGTGGTTTTTAAAATAAGCATGGATAAATAATCCATGGGAAAATTGTTCAATCTATATTTCTTTAGCATAGTATGGTGAAAGCTTCACACATTACTTTCTTTAGTAGAAGTTCTATATTACGGTTGCCAATACTGTCAAGAAAAAATAGAGAATTCTAATTTTTGTTGTGATTGGAATGATAAAGAAAGTTTGTGGAGTTAGGTGGGTGAGAATAGGGGATGATCCAGGAGCAGTTGAGGCTAGGGGAATCATGATCAGCATACATTGTATAAAAAAATCAATTTTCAATATAAAAAAATATAGAAGCTATATAAATTTTAATTTGAATTTCTGATGCACAATGATAGTATTATGAAAAAATGATTCAAAATGGTATTTGTCCAAAATTCAAACATCTATTATATCTAAATATCTAGATCTAGATCTAAATCTAAATCTAATTGTTTACTTAAAACTTTATACACATATATGTATTTATTTCATTAGAGCTTTTAAAATGTTTTACTAGATCTATATCTAGAATATGAAGAAGAAAATGAATTAGAAAAGAGGAAGAAAAGACTAGGAGGAAGAAAAGGAAACATAGCCAAAAGAAACAAAACAATAGGTGTCATAAACCTAAGGAGGAGAGACCATGAAGCCCTGTCTCAGTTCTGGTACCAGTGATATGTGAGGAAGCACCATGTCCATTATCATCAAGGTAGGATGCAAGGCTGTGTCCTGGCAAACATAATGGTGGAAAAGGAACTGAGTCTACTCACTGCCCCCCAAAAACTCTTGCTTATACCTAGTTATAGCATAATACAAGATACAGCTAATCCAACTTCCAAAGTTCCAGTAGTCTATAATAGTCTCAACAATGTTAAAAGTCCAAAGTTAAAAGTGTTTTCTGAGATTCATGCAAGCTCATAACTGTAATCCTTTATAAAATCAAAACACATACTTCCAACATAATATGGCACAGGATATATGTCACTTTTCTGAAACATCACAGTGAAGAAATACTGGACCAAATCAAGACAACAAACAAACAAACACACTCCTTCCGCTGTAAGGACAGCAGTGTGCTTTCAGCTGTAAGGACAGCAGTGTGCTTCTTTGTCTTGGGCTGGTTACACTCCCTCTTTGCAGGTTTATTCAGCAAGTGTCCCGGGGCTCTGACATCTCTGACATCATGACAATTTCAACATCACCGATTTTTGTTCCAGTGTCTGGGAACCACACATGATCTTCTAGCCCCCTCCCATGTGTTTAGGTCTTTTCTTCAGCTCTGCCCTCTGTAAGAATCAAGGCTCTGGTTGCTTCAACTCCACGGCTGTTGTTCTTGGTGATCATCTTGTAGTATTAGCATTTTCAGTACTCTAGGGTGTTTTGCTAAAACAATACTTCACCAATAGCCTCTCCTAGGCTTTCTTTGTGGTACCAAGACTTAGTTTCTTTGCATTAGTGCTTCAGTTCTAGGACGTCAGCTCAAACTGAAGCTGCACATTCACCCATGGTCTTTTCTGTCCTCTCACAGTGTCAAGGTTCAGCTGCTCTCCATGACCCCTTCATGCCTTTAAAACCAACACTTCCCCATTACTAAGACTGGCTGCAGGCACAATGTCTATCCCTGGAACAGAACTTCTCTGTGCTCTCAGAAAACAATTTCTAGATTTCACTTCAATGATGTGGGTCCCTTCTTAATCACCACTAATTTCATAGCCCCAGCTAACCCACATCAACTCTCCCAGTATCCCCTTCTGTTCTTGATTATAAAGCTAGAGCCACGTGGCTGAAGCTACCAAGTACTGCTGGGGCGAGAACATGGATCTCTCATTCAATTACGTCATCGGAAGCTTTCTATTTTTACAGCCTTTGCTTGGCTGTACTGAAATTTGCCCTGTAGACTAACCTTGAGCTCAGAGAACTGCATACCTTTGTCTCTTGAGTGCTGTGCTTAAAGGAATTTAACACCATGCCTGAATCTAAGTTTTTCTTTATAGATTTTAGTCAAACCCAGACTCTGTCCTATATCAATTTAAGACAATATCATATCTCCTTATGTCCAAATACAAACATTGACCAGGTCATAACAGCACCTAACACTATATAAGTATCCCTTGTATAACTGCAAATGTGTAAATTTAGCTGGGCAGAATAGGCTCTAGACCACATACTAAAATTGTTCTCTGAAACCTCTAGCACCAGACCCTAACAGTTCAAAATACCCTCAGTACAAACTATCTTCCATACTCCTACTAGCATGGCCAATTAAACCCCACTTAAAGCTTTCCACTGCTTTCCAAATCCAAAGTCCTTAAATCTACATTCCTCCAAACAAGAAAGGTCAGGCCTAACACAGCCTGACTTTTGTCTGTGTTACCAACCTCTGTCTTGGTCTTCCATTGAGCTGAAGAGACACCAGGACCAGGTGTCTTACAAAGGAAAAATTTAATTGGGGTACTGTTACAGTTTCAGAGCTTTAGTTCATCATCATCATGGAAGGAAGCATAAGCATGGCAATGTCCAAATAAACATAGTGCTAGAAAAGGAACTGAAATTTCTTTATCTTGATCTGCAGGCATCCAGGAGAGACTGTCAACCACAGACAGCTAGGCAGAAGCTCTCATTCCACATTGGGCAGAATCTGATCACAGGAGCCTCAAAGCTCACCCCACAGTAACGCACTTCCTCCAACAAACCACATCTCTGGTCGAAGAATCATGCCCTGATACAAGCCTATTTAAATCACCACAGTCTCCACACCTACATAAAGGACTATAGGTAACTAAGGAATGCTGAGAACAGGAGAAATAACTTTTGTTGGGGTTAAAAAAAAACATACAGTGAGCTAACCCAATCACAGAAAGACATACATGGTATGCACTCACTGATAAGTGGCTATTAGCCCAAATGCTTGAATTACCCTAGTTGCCTAGAACAAATGAAATTCAAGACGGATGATCAAAAATGTGAATGCTTCACTCCTTCTTTAAAAGGGGAACAAGAATACCCTTGGCAGGGAAGAGAGAGGCAAAGATTAAAACAGAGACTGAAGGAACACCCATTCAGAGCCTGCCCCACATGTGGCCCATACACATAGAGCCACCCAATTAGACAAGATGGATGAAGCAAAGAAGTGCAGACCGACAGGAGCCGGATGTAGATCTCTCCTGAGAGACACAGCCAGAACACAGCAAATACAGAGGCGAATGCCAGCAGCAAACCACTGAACTGAGAACGGGACCCCTGCTGAAGGAATCAGAGAATGAACTGAAGAGCTTGAAGGGGCTTGAGACCCCATATGTACAACAATGCCAAGCAACCAGAGCTTCCAGGGACTAAGCCACTACCTAAAGACTATACATGGACTGACCCTGGACTCTGACCTCATAGGTAGCAATGAATATCCTAGTAAGAGCACCAGTGGAAGGGGAAGCCCTGGTCCCTAAGACTGAACCCCCAGTGAACTAGACTGTCGGGGGAGGGCGGCAATGGGGGAGGTGGAGGGGAACAAAAAAAAACATACAAATAAAATTATACAGACTAAGAAGGTTGTATTTCTTTGCTTAAGAATGTGTGTGTGTGTGTGTGTTAATAACAACAACTAATAAAGAATTGATGTTATAATATTGACAGAGAGCAGAGAGGTCTTGGAGGCAGGGAATGGAAAAAGAAAATATGCAATTAAATTATAAACACAATAACATTATAAACAAAAGAAAAATAATAGGGTTATAGTGAGGGCAGGAAACAGAGGTCGGGTCGCTTATAACGTGATGTGGAATAGCCAAGTGGATCAGAGGTAAGACAGACAGAAGCTGCTAACTGGGGTAGTTGCAGGCTCATTCAGTAGAATCTGCGCGATCGTCTGGGAAACATGTGCTAGGTACTATTTTTATCATTTTCTTGTTTATTTTACAGGTATTTACATTAGAGTGAACAGAAATTATATGTCTACTAATAGTCTGCACCCTCACCAAAAAAGGAGATCTGGTTGCATCCATAAACAAAACAGATTATAAACAGGAATTTCGAAATATCTGGATACTTGTGTTTTCAAAGAAATTTCAATACTATTGTTAGTACTTGTAAGACTTTTGAAACTGAAGATATTAAAGCCAGCAAAGTTACAATCAAGCTTCTTGACAATCAAGGTCACTAACTGGACAGAGAGGGTCCCTTCAATCACCTCTAAATGATTTGGCAGAAAATGGAAGTCATATATGGTTATCTACCTGGTTGGGCCAGAGAGATAGTCATAGAAGATGTGAAGCTTCATTTGTGTGGCCATTGAAGAACCAGTTAATTAAGCAACTCCAATGCATATTACCTTTGCCTTTGTGTAAATTTTGCCATGACCTTATACTACCCAACAGGGAACATACTTTATACCATTTTTGTCTCCTAGAAATCCATCCATCTTTCAGGACTTTCTTTTTTACTTAACCTCCCAGTTATATTTCATTTTTTTTAACCTCTGTGTAATTCTTAATAAAGTTTGCTTCAGAGTTGCATGCAGTGTTTCATACTCCCATTAGAGTCAGCATCTTTATTGTTTACTCTTATGAGAATATAAAGTAAGAACACTGTCCAAGTTGTCTTTGGAAACAGTGAGTGTGACACTCCTATGTTTTTCAGTAAAGAGCAACTGGCATCTGACAGGCACTATTACATTCAAAGCTGTCACTGTTATTTATTTCTATATATACAGAGAAACAAAGATTCCTGTTTCAATTCAATTTCCTTTGCATTCACTTAATTCAATCAGTTAGCTAATAAATGTTCAAACTCAATGCCAAGAGAGAACAAAATTATTCTAAATGAACTGGAATAGTGAGCTACACATTAATTAGCTATGATTCAATTGTTTGAAATTATATTGCAAAATTTACTATGAGAATAGTGTCTCCTTGAGATATGGTTTCAGTATTTTCAATGCAACAAAATGTGCTGCTGAAACTAGTTGTTTTCATAATGACAAATGCACAAATGCTTTCAGCATGTATCTTTCTATAAGTTGCCCTAAAATAAAAGTATTAGGAAAATATACATAGCACTTTATTCAAACACTAGGATCAGAGTTCTGATTTCTAAAACCCACATGGAATCCAGGAAATCAAGGGAGTTCTCATTACACCCAGAACATAGAGGGAAGAGATCCATCAGGCAAATTGGATTCATGCTGCAAATAGCATGGTCACATCACTTTTAAGTGGTCACAATGAGGAAGGAACCATCAGAGAAGGTGAGATTAAGTCCAGAGAGCATTAAGGGGAAACAAAAATAATAGAATGTGAAAGCTTCGGTAGGACGTTCTTGTCTACCCTCCAGAACGTGACTGAAGGATACTACTGCTGAAGATACATACTTGAATCTTTGAATGTGATGAATCAATCTCAGTTTTATCTGGAAGGGTATTTAATCAAAATTCAGTGTATTCATATAAAAAATTCTCAAGCATTAAAGAAAAATAATATTTTTCAAACTGTCAATAAAGAACCCATTTAGTGTCATTTAATTTTCTACTTAACTAGGAAGACCTACAAAATATTAAGCTCTAATTGTAGAATAACTTTAAAAATAATAGTATTAATGATGGAGAAAATGCTTTTCTTCAAGGAAGCTTGTATAAAATATAGGAAAAAATGAAGTGAAAATGGTTTTTCCCAGAATGAACTTTTAACAATGAAATCAATTTCACTCCTTCAAAAAGATGCTAAGGGTTTCTGGCTGCGCCTGGAACGCATCTGATCCCATTGTACAGCTCCCTGCTCCCAAATCACTTGAGAGAGAAAGTTGAACACCAAGATGTCTGGACAATCCAGAGACCGCAGGACTGACTGCCATTTCTGCCCACCCTTCCCCATATCCCTGGCCCAAAAGGAAACTGCATATTGCTTCCAGACACAGTATTATAGGAGCAGTCAGCTGCAGGAGTCCTTGGTTCAACTCTGTGCCCAGAACTGAACTGAACTGGTCAAAGAGCTCCATGCACCCAAATGGCATGGGAGGGAGAGTTGGACCCTCAGAAGTGTGGACACTCCTGAGAAATCAGAGGAGACTACTCTCTGACCACACTCCTGACCCAAGAGAAAAACGCTTAGTGCCATCTGTGCCCCCTGAGCACAGGGAACTAGTAGCAGTCAGGGGCAGGAACCTTCCAGTTGCTGCACTCGACTAGAACTGAAAGTCAGCCTCCTCCAGAAGTGACTACACACCTGAAAAGAAAACTCTCTGTTCCAAGAACTGGCTGAAATAAAACAGAAAAATAGGTCTACAGGAGTGCTGACACACAGGCCTACAGGAGGGTCAAGCCACCTTCAGAAACAGGAAGACAAGCTAACACCAGACACAACCTGATATTGAGAGGCAAGTGCAGGAATCCAAACAACAGAAACCAAGACTATTTAGCCTCATAAGAGCCCAATTCTCCCACCAAAGAAAACAGTGGAAAGCCAAACACACCAAAAGCTAGATTTAGATTTAAAATCTCATTTTATCATGATGATTTAGGAATTTAAGAAGTTATAAGTAACTTCCTTAGGAAAATACAGGGCAACACAAGTAAAGCAGTAGAAACACTTAAAGAGGAAACACAGAAATCACTTAAAGAATCAGAGGAAATCACAAGCAAACAAGAGAATGAATTGAACAAAACCATCAAGGATTTAAAAATGTAAATAGAAACAATAAAGAAAGCACAGAGGGAAAAACCCTAGAGATGGAAAACCTAGGGAAGAAATCAGGAGCCATAGATGTAAGCATCAACAACAGATTACAAGAGATTGAAGAGAGAATCTCAGGAGCAGAAGATACCATATAAAACATCAACACAACCTTCAAAAATAATGTAAAATGGAAAAAGTTCCTAGCCCAAAACATACAGGAAATGTAGGACACAATGAGAAGATCAAACCTAAGGATAATAGGTATAGAAGAGACTAAAGATTCCCAATTTAAAGGACCAGTAAATATCTTAAACAAAATCATAGAAAAAAAAACTTCCCTAACCTAAAGAAAGAGATGCCCATAAACATACAAGAAGCCTACAGAGCTCCACATAGATTGGACCAGAAAAGAAACTCCTCCTGTCACATAATAGTCAAAACACCAAATGCACAAAACAAAGAAAGAATATTAAAGGCAGTAAGGGAAAAAGATCAAGTAACATATAAAGGCAGACCTTTATATGTTTACACCATAATTCTCACAAGAGACTATGAAAGCCAGAAGATCCTGGACAGATGTCATAAAGACCCGAAGAGAAAACACATGCTATCCCAGGTTACTATATTTAGCAAAACTCTCAATTAACACAGAGGAAGAAAACATGATATTCTATGACAAAACCAAATTTACAGAATATCTTTCTACAAATCCAGGCCTATGAATAATAATAGAGGGAAAAGACCAATAAAAGGAGGAAAACTAGACTCTAGAAAAAGAAAGAAAGTAATCTCTTTGCAACAAAACCAAAAGAAGGGAAACACACAAACATAATGCCATTTCTAAATAAAAAAAAATAACAGGAAGCAGCAATCACTCTTCCTTAATATCTCTTAACATCAATGGACTTAATTCCCCAAATAAATAGACATAGCCTAACAGACTGGATACATAAAGCAGACCCACTATTTTGCTAGATACAGGAAACAAACCTCAGAGACAAAGACAGACACTACATCAGAATAAATGGCTGGAAAACCACTTTCCACTCAAATGGTCGGAAGAAGCAAGCTGGAGTAGTCATTCTAAAGTTGAATAAAATCGACTTTCAAACATGCTTCATATTCATCAAAGGAAAAATCCACCAAGATGAACTTTTAATTCTAAATATCTATGCTCCAAATACAAGGACTCCTACATACATAAAAGAAACCTTACTAAAGCTCAAAGCACACATTGCACCTCACACAATACTAGTATGAGATTTCAGCACCTCACTCTCATCAATGGACAGATCATGGAAACAGAAATTAAACAAAGACATAGAGAAACAAACAGAAGTTATGAACCAAATGAACTTAACAGACATTTATAGAACATTCCATCCTAAAAGAAAAGGATATATCTTCTTCTCAGTACCACATGGTACCTTCTCCAAAATTGATCATATGATCAGTCACAAAATAGGCCTCAACAGATACAGGAAGATAGAAATAATTCCATGCATCCTATCAGATCTCCACGAACTAATGCTGGTCTTCAAAAAAAGCAATAACGAAAGAATGCCCGCATATATATGGAAGTTGAACAACACTCTACTCAATGATAACTTGGTCAAGGAAGAAATAAAGAAAGAAATTAAAGACTTCTTAGAATTTAATGAAAATGAAAGTACATCATACCCAAACTTATGCAACACAATGAAAGCTGTGCTAATAGGAAAACACAGAGCACTGAGTCCCTGCAAAAATAAAAAATAAAAAAGGGAAAGCATAAATCAGCAGCTTGACCACACACCTAAAAGCTCTAGAACAAAAAGAAGCAAATACACCCAAGAGAACCAGAAGGCAGGAAATAATCAAATGCAAGGCTGAAATCAAACAAGTAGAAAGAAAAAAAACTAAATAAAGAATCAACAAAACCAAGAAATTGTTCTTTGAGTTAATCAGAAAGATAGATAAACCCTTAGCCAAACTAACCAGAGGGCACAGAGAGTGTGTGCAAATAAACAATATCAGTAATGAAAAGGGAGACATAACAAGAAAATATGAAGAAATTCAAAAAATCATCACATCCTACTATAAAAGTCTATATTGAAAAAACTTGAAAATCTGGAGGAAATGTACAATTTTCTAGGCAAATACCAGGTACCAACGTTAAATCAGGAACAAATAAACCATCTAAACATCCTCATAAATCCTATAGAAATAGAAGAAGTTAATAAAAAGTCTCCGACCCAAAAATTGCCCAGTTCCAGATGGGTTCAGTGCAGAAATCTATCAGACCTTCATAGAAGACCTCATACCAATAGTGTACAAACTATTCCACAGAATAGAACCAGACTGAGCACTACCAAATTACTTCTGTGAAGCCAGAATTATGCTGTTTCTCAACCACACAAAGACCCAACACAGAAGGAGAGCTTCAGACCAATTTCCCTTATGAATATAGACGCAATAAAATTCTTGCAAACTGAATCCAAGAACACACCAAAATGGTCCTCCCTCATGATCAAGTGGGCTTTATCCCAGGGATGCAGGGATGGTTCAATATATGGAAAACAATCAAAGTATCCACTATATAAACAAACCCAAAGAGAAAAATACACGATCATTTCATTAGATGGTGAGAAAGCATTTGACAAAATTCAAAACCCCTTAATGATAAAAGTACTAGAAAGAACAGGAATTCAAAGCCCATACCTAAACATAGTAAAAGCCATATACAGCAAACCAGTAGATAATATCAACTAAATGGAGAGAAACTTGAAGCAATCTCACTACAATCAGGGACTAGAAAAGGCTGCCCACTCTCTCCCTACTTATTCAATATAGTTCTTGAAGTTCTAGCCAGAGCAATCAAACAACAAAAGGAGATCAAGGATACAAATTGTAAAAGAAGAAATCAAAATATCACTATTTGTACATGATATGATAGTATACTTAAGTGACCCCTAAAGTTCCACAGAGAACTACTAAAGCCTCATAAACAACTTCAGAAACGTGACTGAGTATAAAATCAACTCAAATAAATCAGTAGCCTTCCTCTACTCAAAGGTTAAACAAGCTGAGAAAGAAATTAGGGAAATGACACCCTTAATAACAGTCCCAAATAATATAAAATACGTCAGTTTGACTTTCGCCAAGCAAGTGAAAGATCTGTATGACAAGAACTTCAAGTATCTGAAGAAAGAAATTGAAGAATATCTCATAAGATGGAAAGACCTCCCATGCTCATGGGTTGGCAGGATTAATATAGTAAAAATGGCCATTTTACCAAAAGCAATCTACAGTTTCAGGGCAATTCCCATTAAAATTCCAATTCAATTCACCATGGAGTTTGAAAGAACAATTTGCAAATTCATGTGGAATAACAAAAATCCCAGGATTGCTAAAACTATTCTCAACAATAAAAGAACTTTCTGGAGAAATCACCATCCCTGACCTCAAGTAGTATTACAGAGCAATAGTGATAAAAAAAAACTGTATGATATTAATTAGTACAGAGACAGGGAGATAGACCAGTGGAATAGAACTGAAGACCCAGAAATTAATGCACACACCTATGGTCATTTGATCTTTGACAGAGGAGCTAAGCCTATCTAATGGAAAAAAGATAACATTTTCAACAAATGGTGCTGGTTCAACTGGAGGTGTGCATGTAGAAGAATGCAAATCAATCCATTCTTATCACCCTGTACAAATCTCAAGTCCCAGTGGATCAAGGACCTCTATATTAAACCAGATACACTCAAACTAATAGAAGAAAAGGTGGGGAAGAGTCTTGAACACACGCGTTAAGTGGGGGTAGATAAGGAGGGGAACACCCTTATAGAAGGTGAGGGAGAGAGGCTAGGGGGCTACTGGACAGGAAACCAGGAAAGGGAATAACATTTGAAATGTAAATAAATACCTAATTAAAAATGGAAAAATAAATAAAAGATAAAAAAATAATGATGCTTAATCGTGTGTGTGTGTGTGTGTGTGTGTGTGTGTGTGTGTGTGTGTTTGAAAATTTCCTGAGGTTGGAGCCCCAGTATAGGAGATTGTTGGAGGGCAGTAAATGGGGGTGGATGGGGAGGAGAACACCATTATATAAGTGGAGGGGTAGGAGTCAGGGGGCTATAGGACAGGAAACCTAGAAAGGGAATAACATTTGAAATGTAAATAAGAAATACCTAATTTTAAAAAAATGGAAAAAATAAATAAAAAATAAAAGAATGATGCTTAACTCTGTGTGTGTGAGTGTGTGTGTGTGTGTGTGTGTGTGTGTGTGTGTGTGTGTGCGTGTGTGTGTGTGTGTGTGTGTGTGTGTGTGTGTGTTAATGTGTTTTTACCCCAGGAGCACCTACAACATGTAAAAGCATGTGTTAATTCCCAGATTTTTTTTTTGCTTTGTTTTGTTTTTAGATAGTATTACTAACTCAAAATTATCAACCCAGTCTTATGATTTATTTGATACCAATACAAAACTTATTTTGACTATTCACAGAAATGATAAAAATCTTTTCACATGTGTTCACTGTAAAATATATGCCAAAGTGAATTTCTCTCTAGCATGATGTCCAAGCTGTATACAGATTCACAAGCACGCCTTGTATGAGAAAAATAACTGTAATACTCTAAATGTAATGTTGTGATAAGAAATAGGTGTGTGCAGTCAATGTCATATATTTATGAAAATATTACAAAGCACATATAAAAGTGTAAACATATAAATCAGGTTTTTTCTTTTCTGGCTTTGGAAATGACCCATGTAGATGGCATACTGAAATATTTAAAGCATGTAATCTCTATGTGGTAAGCAAGAGAAAAGATCTTGCAGACTAAAAAAATAAATGAACACAACAATGTTCTGATGTCTATATATTATAAAATATTTCAAATGAAAATAAATTATGTATAATACATATGCCAATATAGGCAACTTCACTCAGTTTATGACTTGCGAATTCGTTTACAGAAAATAACTGTGTCAAGGGTTGGGGATTTAGCTCAGTGGTGAGCGCTTTGCCTAGCAAGCCAAGGCCCTGGGGTTTGGTCCCAAGCTCGGAAAAAAAAAAGAAAAAAAAAAAAAAAAAAAAAAAAGAAAAAAGAGAATAACTGTGTCAAGATAAGTGAATGGAATTTATTATTTTGTTTTTGTTTGTTTATTTACATATTGTAGTTTTGGTGCTGCTGTTTCTAAAGCAAAATTTGGATGAAAGACAATATTTCAGTTCTACCTTAATAAAGTGGTACCTGAATTTTAAAGTGATTTCCTACAAAACCATAGACTTTGAATTCAGAGTGATCTTTTAGGTGCAAGAGAGATGGCTCTGTGACTTAGATAACTGGCTTATTTACCAGATGACTTGGGTTCAATTTCCAACATCCACTATTACAACTCTCTATAGCTCCAGTTCAGGGGAAATGACACCCTCATGTAGATGTAAATGCAGGTGAAACATATGTATATAGATCAAAATAGGTAAATAAAAAAATTGTATAAAAAAGAGAATGAGGAAGACTCCTCCACTGTTGGTGGAATGGCAAGCTGGTAAAATCCCACTGGAAATCAGACTATCAACTCCTCAGAAAATTGGACACAGTACTACCTGAGGACCCAGCTATACCACTCTTAGGCATATACTCAAATGATGCTCCAACTTACAACAAGGACACATGCTCCACTAGGTTCATAGCAGCCCTATTTATAATAGCCAGAAGCTGAAAGAAGCCAGATATCCTTCAACAGAAGAATGAATATAGAAAATGTGATACTTTTACACACTAAAGTACTATTCAGCTATTAAATACAATGACTTTATGAAATTCATAGACAAATGGATGAAACTAGAAAATATCATCCTGAGTGGGGTAATGCAATCACAAAAAAAAGAATAATAATAATAATACATGGCATGCACTCACTGCTAAGTGAATATTAGCCCAAAAGCTCCCATTACCTAAGATACTATTCACAGACAACATGAAGCTCAAGAAGGATGACCAAAGTGTGGATGCTTCAGTCCTTATTAAAAGGAGGAATAAAAATACTCATAGGAGGAGATATGGAGACAACGTTTGGAGCAGAGATTGAAGGAATGATTATTCTGAGCCTGGCTCACATGGGGATCTAGCATATATGCATATAGATAGATAGATAGATAGATAGATAGATAGATAGATAGATAGATAGATAGATAGATAGATAGATTCAAAGTAGCTGAAACCAAACCCAGACAACATTGCTTATGCCAAGAAGTGCATGCTGACAAGACCTGATTTAGCTGTCTCTTGAGAGGCTCTGCCAGAGCATAACAAATACAGAAGAAAATGCTTGCTTGCAGACAAAGACAACCATTGGACTGAGGACAGAGTCCCCATTGGAGGAGATAGAGAAAGGATTGAAGGAACTGATGGGGTTAACAACCCCATAAGAACAACACCAACCAACCATTGCTCCCAGGAAGTAAACCACCATCCAAAGAGTACACATGGACAGACTTATGGCTCCGGCTGTATTTGTAGCAGAGGATGGCCTTGTTGTGCACTAATTGGAAGAGAAGCCCTTTGTCCTGCCAAGGCGGGACCTCCAAAGTAAGTGAATATCCGGGTAGGGAGGCAGGTAGGAGGCATGGTTGTGGAGAAGGAAGACCCTTATAGTAGAGGGGGAGGGAGGTGGGAGAGGAAGCTTATGGATGGCAAACTGGGAAAGGGAGCAATATTTGAAATGTAAATAAAAAACATCCAATAAAAAAGAAATGTTCAACATCTTTAGTCATCAGGAGAATGCAAGTTTAAACAACCCTGAGACTCCACTTCACACCAGTCGGAATGGCTAAGATTAAAACTCAGGTGACAACAGATACTGGTGAGAATGTGGAGAAAAAGGAACACTCTTCCATTCTTAGTGGGATTGCAAGCTGTTACAATCACTCCAGAAATCAGTCTGACAATTCCTCAGAAAATTGGACATGGTATTACCTGAGGACCCAGATATACCACTCCTGGGCATATACTTAAATGATGCTCCCACATAAAACAAGGGCACATGCTCTACTATGTGCATAGCAGTTTTATTTAGAATAGGCAGAAGCTGGAAAGAACCCAGATGCCCTTCAACTGAGGAATGGATACAGAAAATGAGGTACATTTATCCAGTGAAGTACTACTCAGCTATTAAAGACAATGAACTCATGAAATTTATAGGGAAATGGGTGGAACTAGAAAATATCATGCTGAGTGAGGTAACACAATCAGAAAAATACACACATGGCATGCACTCACTAATAAGTGGATATTAGCTCAAAAGCTATGATTACCCAAGATACAATCCACAGACCACATGAAACTCAAGAAGAAGGATGACTAAAGGGCATATGTTTAGTCCTTCTTAGAAGGGGGAACAAAAATACTCATAGGAGGAAATAGGGAGGCAAATTTTGGAGCAGAGACTGAAGGAAAGGCCAACCAGCGACTGTTCTATCTGGGGATCCAGTCACCAAAACCCGACAATATTGCTGATGCCAAGAGGTACATGCTGAGAGGAGCCTGTTATAGCTGTCTCCTGAGATGCTTGGCCAGAACTTGACAAATACAGAGGCAGATGCTTTCAGCCAACCATGGAAATGAGACCATTATTCCCGATGGAGAAAATAGAGAAAGAATTGAAGAAGCTGAAGGGGTTTGCAACCCCATAAGAACAACAATACCAACGAAGCAGAGTTCCCAGGTACTAAACCACCATCCAAAGGATACACACGGACAGCCCCTTGGCTCCAGCTGAATATGTAGCAGATGATGGCCTTGTTGGGCACCAAAGTGGGGAGAAGCCCTTGGTCTGTTGTAAGGGAATGTCAGGGCAAGGAGGCAGGAAAGGGTGGGTGTGTGGGGAAACACCCTTATAGAAGCAGCCGAAGGGGGATGTGATAAGGGGTTCATGGCTGGGAAACCTGGAAGGGGGTTAACATTTAAAATCTAAATAAAAAATAACCAATAAAAAAATAAGCTGGAGATCTGTGTTATCTGTAGGACCAAGCTGTACCTTCATCTCCAGATGATCACTTTCATCCTAGCTCTTCTTCCCTAGGCCTTTTTTCTTGAACATACTCTGTCAAGAGAATTCATCCTTATTGGAGATGACACCTGTACTTTACAATAACCTTGGTAACCTCTATGGTTTTTAATTAAGGCCATCCTGATTCTCACAGACTTTTATGTTTCTCTCAGTTATTCTTTCTGCCCTCTTTTTACCATTATTTTGCAGTCATTATACCTCATCCTGTGTGTACTTTCCAAGGAGTTTAGTGTAAATATGACTAAAGCGGGAACTTATTTTTTCCAGAATTTTCAGCTCAAATATGGTTAAAATAACCTGGTCAGTGTCATTTTCTAGTAGTTTGAATCAACACTGGCTAGTGAGTTATTCTGAGTCAGATTTCCTTCTTGTCTTACATAGATTTACAATTTTCTAACCCTGGTCTTTTCAGTGGCACCTCCCTCCCACACATACAAACTGTGTGTGTTTTTGTGTGTGTGTGTGTGTGTGTGTGTGTGTGTGTATCTATGTCTCTCTGTGTATAAGCTCACTTTATCTGAAAACCAATGAATACATTGAATTCTTTAGTCTTGTGTTTCCAAATATTTTATTTTCATATTCACAAATGAACAATTATGAGTCAGAGCTTTTGACTGTTGGTGGCAGCTCCATCCCTCCATTTGATGCCCTGTTTTTCCCTTTGGAGGTGGACTTTACAAGTTCTTTCTCCCCTCCATTGGGCATCTTATCTAAGGACCCTCCTTTGTTTCCTGAGAGTCTCTTATCTCCCAGGTCTCTGGTATAGTCAAGATGGTTCCCCTACCTCCTAGATCCTGAGGTTGACTGTTTCCATTATTCCTGCTTGCCCTCAGGACTTTAGTTCTTCCCGAAAATACCTTATCATGTTCCCCTTTTCCCTTCCTGTCTCTACCTCCCTCCCCCTTCCTGTGGTTACTTTCTTCTCCCTCCCAAGTTGGATTGAGGCATCCTCACTTGGGCCCTTTGCCTTGTTAACATTCTTGAGATTTGTGGATTGTATTCTGGACATTCTGTATATGTACAGTGAGTACATACCATACATGTCCTTTGAGTCTGAGTTACCTCACTCTGGATGATATTTTCTAAGTGCATTCATTTGCTATTCATGATGTCCTCGTTATTAATAGCTGAGTAATATTCCATTGAGTAAATGAACCACAGTTTCTGTATGCATTCTTTCATTTTAGAACATCTGGGTTGTTTCTAGTTTCTGGATATTACAACAAGGCTGCTAGGAAAATAGTGGAACACATACCCCTACGCCATGGTGCAGCATCATTGGATATAAAAAAACAATGTAGCTTTGTCTTTAGGAAGACAAGAGACATAGACAATAGGACAAATTGGCAACCTACAAATTAGGAGAATTCTTCACTAATCTCACGTCCTGTAGAGGGCTAATATCCAATAAACCAAACTAAGTCAAAATGGGGAATAGAACTAAATAGAGATTCATGACAGAGGAAATTTGAGTGACTGAGAAGCACTAAAGAAATGTTCAAAGTACTTAGTGATCAAGGAAATGGAAATTAAAATGACCCCGAGATTCCCCCTTAAACCAATCAGAATGGCTAAGATCAAAACCTCAGGAGACAGCACATGTTGGTGAGAATACTTCTCCATTGATGGCAGGATTGAAAATTGATACAACCACTCTGGAAATCCATCTGGAGGTTGGTCAGAGAATTGCAAAATAAATACGTGTATATACATATACAAAGCTGCTATGACCATAGTGGAATACATATGCCTGTGGCATGATGGGGCTTCATTGGGTATATGCCCAAGAACAGTATAGCTGTTCTTACACATATATTTATTTACATATATTCTTAAGGTGGAATTTAGAAATAAAACTGTTACTAGTTGTGTAGAAACAAAACTTTCATTGCTGCTCATATAGAAATTTCACTCTTCCCTGTAAAGTTAGCTGAGCTAGGAAGTTGGGCTTGACACATCAAAAACCTGCTCCTGACAGTATGCTGCAGTTTCATACACCATGGTAGCTATGGCCTGCCAAGAAACTGAGAGTCCTATTTGTTATTTCCCACCATTCCCTGTATTGTAATAATGCTTAGAAGTATCAGGGCTGTCACAATCTCCTCTTGCTTTTATTTTAACTTAGTGTTACGATATCTTACATTATTATCTATTCCAAAATGGGGAAAGAAAAAATCTATCCAGAGGGCTACATATTTCAAGAAAAGATAAAGAGTCCTATTGCTTCCTCCAAGTGAGGATTATTTAGTAACATAGCATATTTCAAACATCCACATATCTTGTCTCCCTCCATAGGCATTTGACTTTGCCAGTCTATCCCGAAGCATCTTGCCTTCCTACGTATGTGCTTGACGTTGCAAGTCTACCCCTGAGCATTAACTGTAAAGAGCAGTAGGAATGGGGCTATAAATATTCTCAAAAGTTCATCATTATATATCTTACCTGAGGGAAGGAGGTGATAAAAGATTTTATTAGAGGAGATAAGGGCACTTCTTGCTGTTCAATGATTAATATAGTTTTTCTGTTTTCCTGAAAATAAAAAATATATATTAGTTTAAGAATCCCACAAAGTAGGATACTTGTTAACATTTTTTCAAATGCACGTGCTAGCATATATTGTTCGCCATCAATGGTGAAAATGGAGTTGTACTGCCCATCCATCTTCAGTCTGCTTTAAAAAAATTCATCCATAGTCCCATTATACATTATTATAGTAAAGGATTAAGTAACAATAAAGTTAATTATATTTCAACAAAACCATAGTTTAATTCTATATTGCTATATAATCTCAAAGAATATATAGAAAATCAAGGAAACATAAAAACTATCATTGGCTCAATAGAAAATTTTATATTATGCATGATTGTGCTTCATGTTTACCTCAGAATAATCTCAATTATAAACCTCTCAAGATTCTTATAGCATTTGGGTAGTTTAATGCCCTCTTCAAATAATTAAGCAACACTTTACTCAATAAGCAATATAAACTTACATAATATGTGTTCATGGTTATCTCTGAGATTCTAAAAATGATTAATGTCCTAAAATTAAAAGTACAAAGATTACCCCAACCTTAAGAATGACAAAATTATGCATACTTCATAAAAACAAAAACCTTTCCAGTTTTCTGCATTCGCTTACATAACTGGTATGTGTGTCCCCCTGTTATCTACCAGGCATTGTTCTGGTCACGAAAATACAAGGGCAAAATAAAGAAAGCCTAAAAATCTTATATCAGTGTCTTTTGCAAACTTCTGATGTAAGAAGATAAAATACAATCTAGCATTCAATCTGTCATTAAAATTTTTTATCCAATGGTTCTTACAATTGTGTATTATTTTATAATAAAAGTATAATTTCAAATGTATGCTATGAACTGTGGATGACATTGTATTAAAATGAAGATCATATTAAAACAAAATAATTAAATTGAAAGTCTAGCTGTAGGTAATCAGGATAAAGTGATTTAATTGTAGTAATTATGGAAATTACAAAAATTCTAAGTGTATAAATAGCATAATATTCTCAGAATAATTTCAATACAACATTCTTAACATACTTAGAGTCTTAGAATCTATTGCACCAATAAAAATTTTAGGATATAATATGGATGTTTGATTATTTGAAAATGTTTATGGGGTTCAATGTTGTAGGAAGGGTTTAGATTCACTTAGCATTCTCTGGGAATGATCCCTTTTAGGTTGCTCAAACAGAGTAATTGAGCTTACTTGGTAGTATTTTTGTATTTATGCACATGTGTGTGAGTGCTTGCACACACACACACACACACACACACACACACACACACACACCAATAAACAAAGAAAGGAGACTTTCATCTTCATGTAAATGGCTATCATGGGAGGGGTTGAGAGAGTATACCTATGAAGGCCTGGAGGAAGGACAGGGACAGAAGAGAGTGTTGTAATTATATTTTGCATTAAAAACATATTTTTAAAACTTTGCAAACCACTTAACATCAAGACATTAATGATACATGGAAAATTCTGGAAAAAAAACATAGCATTAACCAGGGTCACAAAACTTAGAAAGTTCTAAGATTCTATCTACCTTAAATAAGATTATAAGGCTAGGTAAACAATTATTGAACAAGAGGAATGTTCTTCATTGGATCTCCCTGAAAGTTGGACCTTGAGAAATCAGTTTTTGTAATTCATTACCATAGCACTTAATTTAATATAAGTTTCTTTTAATAAAATCTTAGGTATCTTGAAATGGTACAGCCTCCAGGTTTTGAATGGTACAGTTTAGGGTCTTGAAAAAGTACAGTCTAGGGGTTTTGATCAGGTTCGTTTTCTCTGCATATTAAAGAATTGAAAGGTAAGAAAAATCTTAAGTACAAGTAGCCACAGAGAAATCTTACATGCAGTTCAGAAAGACATTTGTTGGTGAGAAGGAAACATACATATGCGGCAGGCACACAGAAAAAGAACATCTGTTAAAGTGAATCATAAATCCAAAATTCGAGTCTCTCTAGAGGACTGAGTGCTTTCAAATCTCTGAAGAGTTTTTCTCTCCTACTATTAGGGTGCTCAGTTGAAAGACAGTCATTGATTGGCTGAGAATTGTGGTATGGCATCTCCTCATTCAATACTGAACTATTTAGAGACGGAAGTAAAATAAATTTTAAAAAGAGAATAAAGGTTTATATTAGATTTAATTCCAAATGAGATGATATAAAAACCCCTTTATTCAGTGTGATTTAGTAATTGAAACAACAGCAAAAAAAATTAGTAAGGGAGATAAAAAATAGTATCTCTCATATAATACATATCAAAAGGAGTTAGTGGTTCTTGTCAAAGAAACTTTTATTCACCTCATGTGAATGTAATCTCTCTGACTTACTCTTGAGTAAGCTCAGCCTTTCTAGTGCTTTCAATACTGTGGCTGACTGATTCAACTGAACTGATCTGGCTCAAACACCTCTCCAAGCTACCTTACTCAGTCTGACTGCTCTCAGTTTCTCACTGAATTGCTCTGCTTTCCTCAAAACATCTCTGGCAATGTGTTCTAAGCTTATGGGCCTTTCTTATTCTCTGGATACAACTGCCTCTGCTCCCCTGTAAGGGACTCACAAACAACTCAGCTCCCCTACAATGAACTCACTGTACGGACTCCCAAATGACAGAGTTTCTCTCTCTTTACTGCTCTTAATTAGCTTCTCTTTCCTGTCCTGTTCTCCTGAGAGTTGGGCATATTCCATCTTGGATTCATCACTTTGTCTGCCTATTAATTAGATATAAATTTCAAACATGGCTGCTTTCTTCTTCAAACCAATTTTGCCTTCATTAAGGGTTTGTCTGTATACAATCCAGAGGGATTAAAGATGTGTGTGCATTCCAGCAGTATCACACAGAAATAGAAGTTCTTTGGATGTGATCCCTTCCCAAACAGCCATGTTACTGGACTAAAATTCTTTTCTAGGTTCTATATCAAAATAAAAATATTAGAAGTTTTATAACCTGACTTTCTAAAATGTATTACAGTCAAAATCTACTGCATTGGAGCCCTAAGTGATGGCTGCATTTATCAGGACACAGAGGATGCACAGGCACAGTGAACCAATGCATAGTTTATTGAATATTCCAAAGTTCTTTTATAGCCTAGCAGAATAAAGATTTCCAATAGCTTCTAACACTCAGCAGCTTTCTTTTCCCTAGCAATAGCTTGTCTTTGTTCCAGGTGACTCAAACCTTGGACTGAGAAATCTCTTAGCAGTCCAATTCTTTTATATGTTATCTAATGTTAACTAGAAACAAAGCTACATTCTCATGAGCAAATAATCATGAAGACCACTTCCTCAGGCACGCGACTTACTTGACAGAACACCAGGATGCTCTGCTAGCAGGGTGGGAGCAGTCCCCTCACGTCATTTCATTACATACCACATGTTGGCAACGCTATCTGAAGAGGAAGAATGATTCCCAGGAATGAAGATTCAAATCTGATTTAGAGCAAGAATGCACCTGGAAGGAAATCAGAGGAACATAGTGGAAGAGACATGATTTCTAAGAAAGCTTTGCTGAAATTAAAAAAAAAATAATACTAATGACTCAAAATGTTCTAGGAATGAAAATAAGAAATGAAAATACTTATACATCGAACATCATCCTATCAGCTATGATTTGTAGAAGTAGGGAGAAAAAATTATGAGCATTTTAGTGAGGAATTACCAGGAATTTCCATTTAAATGGAATTGTAAATGGAACTTTTCCATAATTACATTTAAAATGTAGAATCCTTACTAAAATTTCTGGGGAAAATATCATCTTGGAAACAATGGAATATTTTGGATGACAACATCATTGGTGGTAAATGTTTTACAATTGTGTAAAATTTCTTGTGAACAAATAAATATTGAACAGACAGGAACAAAGGCATTACTCTAGGTTAGTGATCTAATAAAACTCACAGGAACTTGGATGAGTTTTATTAGATTATGGATCAGGGTGATTTTTGTGAGCTTGATAACAGTCAGTCTCCAGTCTCCACTCTAGCACTGGGATGAGCCATAATATCTAGACTTTTTGAGCTCCCTATAGGCAGCCTGCTCCACAAAGAATCATCTTCTCTCCACCAACTTATTACTGCTTATAGGAGCTTGTGGATAGGCCTGTGTATCTTGTAACCTTCTGAGATCCTATGGTCTTTCAAGATACCTGAGCTTGGTGGCTCTTTAATTTTTTTTACTATTTAAGTATTTAATTTTTATTGGTTATTTTGATTATTTACATTTCAAATATTATCCCCCTTCCCAGTTATTTCACTCCCTTGCCCTTCCTCCACAAGGGTGCTCCCCAAAACGTCTACCCACTACTGCCCCACTGCTCTATCATTTCCCTATGCTGGGGCATCAAGGCTTCACAACACCCAGGGCTTGCCCTCCCGTTGATGCCAGACAATGCCATCCTCTGCTAAATATATGGCTAGAGCAATGGGTGTCTCCACGTATAGTCTTGGCATCAACAAGTGCCTGGGTTTGGTGGCTGAATATGGGATGGATCCCCACATGGGACAATCTCTTAATGGACTTCCCTTCAATTTCTGCCCCACTCTTGTTCCTGTATTTCCTTTCGACAGGCACAATTCTGGGTTAAAATTTTGTGTAGGGTGGTTGGTCCCAACCCTTTACTGGGGGATGTGCTTAACCTCGGAATATGGTCCCTATAGGTTCTCTCTCTCTTTTATTGGTTATTTCAGCTAATGTCATCCCTGTTGGATCTTTACATTTTCTTATGGAACTGTTTCTTAAGAGGCCACCTGCTTTCCTTCCGTCCCTATTGTTGATGCCAAGAAGTGCTTACGAATAGCAGCCTGATATGGATGTTTCCTGAGAGGCTCTGCTAGAGCCTTACTGATACAGATGAGGATGCTTTCAGCTAACCATCGGACTGAGCACAGGGAACCCAATGGAGGAGTTACAGAAAGGACTGAAGGAGTTGAAGGGGTTTGCAACACCATAGGAAGAACAACAAAATCAACGAACCAGACCCCTCCCCATAGCTTCCGGGGAATAAACCACCAACCAAAGAATACACATGGAGGGACCCATTGCTCTAGCCACATATATATAGCAGAGGATGGCATTGTCTGGCATCAATAGGAGGAGAAGCCCTTGGTCCTGTGAAAGCTCATTTCCCCAGTGTAGGGGAATGACAGGGTGTTGAGGTGGAGTTAGGTAGATGGGCGTAGGACCGTCCTCAGAGAATCAGGGGGAGGGGAGAGAGGAGTATGGGAGAGGGAGGAAAGGGGATAACATGTGAAATGTAAATACATAAAATATTCAACAAAAATAGATGGGGTTGGGGATTTAGCTTAGTGGTAGAGCACTTGCCTAGCAAGCACAAGGCCCTGGGTTCGGTCCCCAGCTCCGAAAAATAGAAAAAAAAAATAGACCATCTGCTATTCCAATAAACAATGTTTCAGTTTTGAAGAAATATAAAAAATACCCAAGACAGATATTTCGAATGTGTATAATAATTGAGTGATGTTAGATTCTGATTCCTTCATTCACTGTACTCCTTGGTATAATCTCAACTTTAAAGTATAATACACATATATGTATTCTCTCTCTCTCTCTCTCTCTCTCTCTCTCTCTCTCTCTCTGCATGTGTGTGTGTGTGTGTGTGTGTGTGTGTGTGTGTGTGTGTGTGTGCGTGCATAACTCCAGCTTATGGTAGGTCTCCTGTACTTGCCACATTATGTTTAAAAGGAGAGACAAAGCCTAAACTGACCCTCTGCTTAGGAAAATTTTCCATTAAGAAAACAGTAGGGTCCATTTGCCTCTTTTTATTCTGTGCTTCTTTTATTTCTATGTTTTACAGATTGCACATTAAATATCAATTGACATGAGTAAGTATATCAAAAAATCATTATTATAAGAAGAAAAGTGAAGTAGTTATAGTTAAATATATTACTACAGCAAAGGTTAATATTTCAGTTATTTAGCCAGAATTCTCTAAGTGGGGGTTATGGAACTATCGGGAAACTTGTTAATTAATTCCTGTGTGCAAAACAAAGGATAATAATTCTAAGACATTTAAAAATGAAGCAAATTCTGTGATTCATATTGAAATTTCTTTATTTCAAATGATATTCTGCCAGGAATTTAAAAGATTTGAATATTTTTCCCTTAGGAAAATTTCCAACAGTTGTACAGCATATATTCTAAAATTAACATTTAATATGTTGCTCTTTGACAAATGTCTATTTAAATTTAGTAAACATACAAATCACATAATTTCAATGTGAAGTATTAAATAGTACTTAGAAACAATTTGTCAAAATAATGGACAGGATAGTCAACTCAGTTGTCTAAAATATGGCCAACATAACACATTTATTTTGTCTTTAATCTAGTGATTTATTGTATCATTTATAGAAAGAAAAGTGATCTTTAATAATCAAGTCACTTATGAAATTTTTATTTATTTATTTATTAAGTTATTCAAATAATTATATAGTAAAGGAAATAAATAGATAATCGGCTATAAATGCTGCACTGCTTTGTTGCTAACTTCCATTTCTAGTAACTCGGTACCAGGTTTTCCCAGCAGGGTATCTCCTACACCCATTCATTCAGATGGTGTGGTAATGGATCTGCTTCTTGTCTTACAGTTAACCAATTCAGATTCTCTATTAAGCCCAAGTCTACTCAATCAGTATGTGTCTCCATTCCAGTATGTCATTTAACATATATTACCTTTTCGAGATTAAAAATAATGTCTGAATTGAATTCTCCACATTAAATATAAGGACCCTTCAAGTAGAAACTAAAATACACTATTAGGTTGACAGAAAACATAATACCTGTATTCCCTCCTCTCGCCTCTCTCCCACCTCCATTTCTCACTAGAATTAATTTACTTACAATGTTATTGTTGAAGAAATTTCATCATAGCACTAATAGAAAGGGGCGATTGAAGAAAACAAAACATTGAGCTCAAATGGATCAAATCTGTTCAGAACAGAAATTTCATTCTTAATGTTGAAACCTTACACTTGGTACTTTTAAACATTTCTGTGAAAGCAAAGGTTATTTGAAAAATACAGTTTGACAAACAAATTGTACATTTTTCAGAGCCTCACATATACAAAAACTGGCCTTCCTTTCACCATGTGGTAATGGCTTCTCTCTGGGACTAGAGATGTGAATATGTACCTCATTACAAGTCTTCAGAGTTTTTATCCTCCCAGCAGGATGATATTCTAGTGAATTTCTAAGTATGCAAAGCCTTTCCAAACATTTGTCACTGGTTAATAAATTATGCTGGTTAATATAACATCTAATAAAATATTTATTTTAAACATCAGGAGGCTGGGTTGCAGCTAAGACCTTAGTTTAAAAAATCTATGGGTCAGTAGCTTGATATATTCCCTTTAATCAAAAAGAATAATGAATTGAGTCACACACAGTGGGACTCAGGTAGAAAACCTGCAGTGAGGGAGTATCCTAATTCATCAGGCCCTCATTACTGTTAACCTAATTACCATATAATCTAAAGTTAATAATAAATACAGGCTTAAATGAGATCAGACTAAAATGTGAGCAATTATGCCAAAAGCTTAGCAGAATGTACAGAGTTTTATCAATTAATTTCAATTCAATTTGACTTTCAGTTAAACTCTTAAATGGAAATAGATTAATCCTTTACCCAAAATGAATAGAATTTTTGAGTAAGTCCATAATAAGAAAAGAATGGACTATATGCTTTGTTCTGTATCTAAGCTATCGTATCTTCAAACGTAGGCTGAGTTGAAGGACATAAAATGTTACAGTGATACAGAGTGATGTGATGAGATTTAATACCTTATTTACACACTCATGGAATACCCTTTATTTTTGTTTTAACTTTAATACACACACATAGATATAGATATAGATATAGATACATAGATATATAGATATAGATATTACATCAAGTCTCTGTCAGATGTAATCTCCCACTGAGATGAGGAAGGACAACCATGAAGACTAAGCCATCTCTCTGCTACATATATGTGTAGGGGTGGGAGGAGGACTCTTCCAACCCACATATGTTCATTGATTGGTAGCTCTGACTCTGAGAGCTCCCAGGGTCCAGTGTTTGTTTTGTTTATTTGTTTGTTTGTAATTCTGTTGGTCTTCCTCTGGAAATGTTTGGTGGTGGGTATCTGCTTCTGTTTCCATCTACTGCTCCGGTATAGTCTCTCAGCAGAAAGTTGTGCTAGGTTCCTGTATGCAAGCATAACTTTCATTAATAATATAAGGGACTGCAGTTTGCCCATGGGGTGGGTTTCAAGGTGGTTGGTTATTGGTTGGCCTTTCTATCAGTCTGTGCTCCATCCCTGCATTTCTTTATAGATGTGACAATTTTGGGATCGGATGTTTAATTGGTAGGTTGGTGTGACAATACCTACTGAAGGTATTGTCTGATTACAGGAGGTGGTCTCTACAGGTTCTGTATCTCTACTGTTAAGATCACCTGCCATCCACATTGACTACAGGGAGCTTTCTTTATCCCAAGTCTCTGGGACTTCCCAGAGATTCTCCAGTGCCCAACCCCAGGCAACTGCAGATTTCTGGTCATTGTCCTGATCCACTGGGCCTCTCTTTTGTCTCCCCAACACTTGATCCAGCTTCCCAATCCCCCATCTCTCCCATTTCCCTCCCTCCCTCTGCCTCCTATGACTATTTTTTTCCCCTTCTAGGTGTGATTCAAGCAGTTGTGCTTGGTCCTTCCTTCTTATTTATTTTCTTTTAGTTTGTGGGGTATATCATGTGTACTTTGTACCATGTGGCTAATATTCACTTCTCAGTGAGTACATAATCTCAGAACCAAAGAATGGATACAGAAAACATGGTTCATTTGCACCATGGAACACAACTATTAAAAACAAGGACATCATGAACTTTGCAGGCCAATGGATAGAATTAGAAATTATAATCCTGAGGGAGTTAACCCAGACCCAAAGGACAGAAGTACCCTATCTTATTAGCTAAAAATTTCAGTATAATGGAAAGCTTTGTTTAATTCTGTAGAAAAAATACTATAGGTGACACTTAAGAAAATGTATGAACATTCCCAGCATTTTTAATAAAAATGTTCTCTTAGACAATGGATTCAGAAAGCAGACCTCAGGAAATAAACACTATAGATGGATTGGTATTTCTTTTTTCAAATTTGGACTGCATTCAGTGATATACAAGCAACTTGAAACTAATTCTCACATGATGCATTTATTTTTCAACTTATTATAACAGTATATTCCACTAACAAAACGATCCACTGGCTAAGACTGAAAATAAGTAGATTTCATCAAAATCATAAATGTATTGTGCTTGACTTTTTAAATAAAATAATTAGAATTTTATATAATAACCTGAAAAGATAAAAGAAGGTTTGCTTTTTAATTAAGTTCTTTGGAAATCAGGATTAATCTAATAAATGAGAAGCATCATGCTTGCATTATTATTAGTAGTAGTAGTAGTAATGACTTATTTAATGAGGGTGTATGAATTTGTGTTTGGGTCTACAAGTTTATGTACAATTCTCCATGCTTATGTGTGTGTGTACATGAAACTCAGAGGTCAGCAAAGGATGTCTTCAATTGCTCTTCTGTGCATCTGTGGATCTGTTTCTTTAACATTTATTTGAGGATAGGGTTCCTTACTGAATCCAAGTTCACTGACATAGCAAGACTGGTCAACCATTAAGCTCCAGGGGCCTCTTGCTACTTTCCTGGCAATGAGACTGAAGGTTTAAGACATAAGATGCTGTCCTAGGCTTTTCTACATGAACACTAGAACCCAAAGTTAGTTCTTCACTCTTTTATGACAAACTCGGAACTGCCTGAGCATCTCCTAAGACCTGATACCATCACTTATTAATATGATTTTTCCCATATCATTAGGTTCATAGCAAACACTGCAATACTATTTCTCAACCCAAAAGTATTTATTTTCAAGTCATTGTCACAGTATATTTTACCAACAAACAGGTGAGAAAACTGAGAAGAAAGCGCTATGGGTGATCCACAACTATAAGCCTAATAGGAAAACAAACCATCAAGCAGTAAAAGACATATTTAATCTGCCATGGTTTTTATTCAACTTATAATTCAATTTTATTAGAATTTCAATAGAGTAATTTTTCTAATATGGAAATATTGCAAATCACTTACCCTAATGTTATAACAGTCTTGACCTTGCCTCTATGGAGGCATTTTAGGAAAAGCATTTTCTTTGGCCTGATTGGAGTCTTAGTATCCAAAGTCTCAACAAGAAAAAAAGTGATGGTCAGGTAAATCATGTGAGTAAGAAAGGATACTTCAGAATCTTAGAAAGGACTAAAAAGAGCTTGAAGGGGCTGAGACCCCATATGAACAACAATGCCAACCAACCACAGCTTTCAGGGCCTAAGCCACTACCCAAAGACTATACATGGACTGACCCTGGGCTCCAACTGCATAGGTAGCAATGAATAGCCTAGTAAGGGAACCAGTGGAAGGGTAAGCCCTTGGTCCTGCCAAGACTGAAGCCCCAGTGAACAGGATTGTTGGGGGGAGGGCGGTAATGGGGGGAGGATGGAGAGGGGAACACCCATAGAAGGGGAGAGGGAGGGGGTACGGGGGATGTTGGCCCGGAAACCGGGAAGGGGAATAACAATCGAAATGTAAATAAGAAATACTCAAGTTAATAAAGATGGAAAAATAAACAGTAAATTCCAAAAAAAAAAAAAAAAGAAAGGATACTTCAATGTATCAGGAAGAATATTCATCTTAAGTAAAAGAAAACACCAGTAGTATATGTGTCGTTCCCAGGATTCCAGGATTCAAGGATCACAGTGTGGTAGGATCCTCTAGGATCTGACAGTAACACTTTCTAATTTTCCCTTATGACCTGTAAGAATATCTCTCTTAGCTCACAACCCTGACCACAGGGAAGATTTATGAGATTCCTCCTATGCATGATGCCCTCTATCCTGTGCTTGCTGAGACATTGAACTGTATTGTCTTCTTTATTCCATAATCTCAAGCTTCAAGCAGAATGGGAAGAATGATGCTAGAACATTACAGTACATTTCTGAGTTTAAAAGAAAGTTTCACCATTTTTAAGACATTTGTTTCAGCAATTTGCACTAATTTCTATCCCTATTTTGCTATATGTTAGTATATAAACTCATAAATACATACCAGATTTCAAATATAAATGTCTTTGAATAATGTTCCCCTTTATTTTTTCAGTTGTTTCTTTTTTGATATCTCATTACTAGAAAAATCAAAATTTGCCATGATATCTTATTGACCCAATTTGTATATTTAAATGATTTTACTGGTATTCAGCAAAGGACTGCTCTCACAGATTTTTTGTAAATGTACTATTTTTATGTCATAATAGCTCTTGTAATTTTGGTATCTGGGAAGTTAGAAATTTGTAGAAGTATTTGGGTCACTTTCTTATTTTATGTATTTTTAACATATGTAAAGCAAATGATATTGTCCTTTGCTAAAGATATCTGGGATAAAATTTTTGTAAGAAATATTTTAATGCATGAATTCTTAGTGTATTTTTAAGTTAATATTTTGTGTTTCTTCTTTAAGTTACATATTTTGGAAGTTCACAATAAATGAAAAGCAGTACTGAAATTTGTACCTGAACATCAATTTAGTTACAGCTATACCTATGAATAGATGAAAATTTTATATTATTTCAATATTAAATATTTCTACCATCTATCCATGAATATATATATCCATACACATATAATGAATATTTATTTCTATATTCACATACATATAAATGCTACATCTATGTGTGTATACAAATGCATATATTTGTGTTCTAAATATTTTTTATTCATTTATTTTCAGTAATGTTATATTGTAGTTGATAATATTGGCTAAATGTTTTTAAACCTTTGCTCTTTCTAAAGGGAAAAGGTTCATTGATAACAATTACTGCATTCAAAACCATTTTCAACATTATAATGTCCTGTTTAGATTATTTTCCTGTTAAATAATTCATTTAACGTATCTAAGAAACTGAAGAACACAGAACAAACCTCAATACAGGCAGACAGACAGACAGACAGACAGACAGACAGACACACACACACACACACACACACACACATTGTATACTATAGGCTGTCCTGGACATCTTTTCTATCACAAAAACAACTTGCATTTTGACAGGGAGCCTTTCAGGCTTTGGAGATACCATAGCCTTCTTCCCTCTAGACCTAGCTTATCAGCTCAAAAGTCAGATTGTGCTGCTTTGTCTAGATGGTTTGAATGTTGTAATTGTGGCAAGTGTACCTGTTGCTTCTTTTATTCTCATATAAAAAATTGGTTTTGAAACTATCCTGGGTCACAGTTTTGGATCCTGACTCTTGGCTGTGTCCCTGATTAATCAGTTTTGCAGTGTGTGTTCAATAAATCGTTTGTAACTGACTGAGATTGGTATTTGAGTGGCTGGTGTTGGTATTCCCAGAGACTGAAACATTCCATCCTACAGGGGAAGCTCCCTAAACAGAAAGGTAAACAACACAAAATAGCTTTAGGAAGTTTCTGAACTGGACCAAATTAACTTGTCCATTCCCTCCCAAAGTAAGCAATAAAGCTCCAAACTCACAATCAGACAAAAGAAATTGCAAAGAGGACTCAGACTTGATAAGCTTCCAGGAAGAAGCAGACACTCGCTGACCTGCCTGAGAGAGGATTAGACTGAGTCACTTATGGACATACTCAACTTGTTTAGCTTCTGCAGGCTATGCAGTGTGTTCCATGTCCCCAGTTTCGTGAGCCATCACACATGATGGGATGGACTTTGGCATGCAGTTGTTCTGGATTAATTTTTAATCTTGTAAGTAACCCCATTAAAACAAATCTGTTCATAAAATTGGAGTTTGAACAACCCATAGTTTTTCTCCCTTGGGCTGCCTTTCTGTCAATAGTAGGGGTGTGTGTGTGTGTGTGTGTGTGTGTGTGTGTGTGTGTGTGCCTGCATGCATGTGTGTTGTTTCTCCCCAAGAAAAAGTATTATGATAAATTCTTCTGCCTTTCTTTGATAGTTTCAGGTGATGTAAAATTTTTAAGTATTTTTGTACATTGCTTGAATGTATATCTGATAAAATTATTTTAAAGTTCTATACCTGTATGCTGTAACAGTGCGATTATTAAGAATATTTTTAAATGAACTCTGAGAACATATGCTTTCTAAATATTGCTTCATGTGGTCTATTTAAATTTAGTTATAATTTAAAGGTTTGGGGCTGACAGTATAATTCTTGACACATTTGTCTTGCAATAACTGGTTTATTCTTGACTACAATTATTTGCAGTTTTAATACATACATATTGATTCTATTGTTCATTTTCAAATCTATTGGAGTTGATACTTTAAATAACATTTTATATTTTCTTATGATTATTCTGAAGTAGAAAATTGTTTTTTTCATTTCAAAATTTCGTGGTGGCTGCTTTTTTAGATTCCTAACTGCAAGAAAGTCACTAGAACTTGAAATCTTCCTCATGTATGGGTTAATTATTAGAATTTAACTTTATAATTTTTGAACTATATGAAATTTTAAAGAATTGCTTTACCTCATCAATAGTCCTTTATATTTTCTAACAATAGAAAGTCTAGAATATTTAGTTATTTTTTAGCTAATCAATCTTTAACCTTCCATGTGTTCTTTTTCCTAACAGAATAAGATAATTTTGTATTTCTTTTCACACAGCTTTTTACAAGACAAATAAGCCTTCTTGCTTGTAAAGTATATCTGAAAAAATGGTTGCGTTTCACTTGTCCTTTCAAAGTGTATGTGTGTTTGTGTGTGTGTGTGCGCGCGCACGTGCGTGCGTGCGTGCGTGTGGGTGTGCGTGTGTGTGTGTGATTTACTATTTCCATACTGTCATGTTGTACATGTTTTCTTTCAGGCACTTGAGGGATCTAACACTGTCATTTGATTTTCATCATATCTGCTAAGAAGCTGTCTTGTCAGAATATTTGATATTTGAAAGGACGTTTTGTTTCTCTTGGCATCCTTGAAGACTTATCTATTTACTGTGGTTTCCTACAATATTGTGTTTAAGTTTCGTCTATGGATTTCTTTTCATTTATTTAAATTGTGTTTGCTCAGCTATTACAGTCTATTATTTAAATTATTATTTAAATGTAGGAGAAGAAATTTCAGTTATTACCTCCTATAATCTGACTTCGGCTCTCCTGTCTAGTCTTCTCCTTCAGTGAATTCCATTGGAACCTTGGGTCCACAGTGACTGCAAGGCCAGCCTATGTGACAAGGCAAATTTCTGTCTCAAAATAAAACAACACCCATCCCTCAAAAGAAAACACAAGATGATTTTTCAATATAAGAAAAAATAGGGTTAATCTTCAGACATATTTAAAGAATTTCATTTTATTGACGAATCTTTGTTTGAGGAAGCCACTGCTCCTAAACAGCTTGACTGTAAGTGACATTTCTTCAAGGCTGTCTATTCCCTCAAGGTAGACTCTAAACTCCTTGAGGGTGAGAACTGGGTAACCTTTGATAGGCAGAGAATATTGCCTAAGGAATGCTAAATGTGACTAAAATGTGATACATATTGTTAATTTCCTGAGCAAAATACCCAACTTATCCTATGTTATATTATACTCACATGCAGAATTTAGTTAATTGTTTTGTCTCCAGGATCTCACTTAATGGTGAAAATGCAATCTTTCACATGGTGAAAATGTGTACATCAGACAGCATGATTTTCTGTTTCGTGAAGACATAGCTTGTATTGAAAAGAAATTGGCTTTAACTCTTCATTTCTTCAAAAGCAGAAGATAGTAACAAGTGTACAAGAAACTCCTTCTGACCTTACATGTGAATGCAGAAACTTAAGCTGATATATATTACAATGGGACATATATAGTTGAAATAAGATGGGTATCTTCACAAGTCAAACTTTACAGAAAATGAAGTGTTCTGATACCCACACTTGGGTGTGCTTTTGGTTACAAAGCTTTCACACACAATACCTTGATTGTACAACCCTCAGATTGTAGAATCTTTAGGAGTGGAAAAAATGTAATGAAAATGGGTGCACATAACTGAAGTAAGCACGTTTTCTCACAGGCAAAGCTATTTTGGGGGAAATGTATACATACATCGCAGTTTCAAATAACCACAACAAAATAATCATTGGTGTGTGTTGAAATTCGTGACTATATGGTAACTATTGATGCAATCACTTTGGGAATGTTGGAAGCACAACAATCACTTCAGGATCACACAGTTCTTGGGTTACATAAATTGAAATTATAAACAATTATTTATCTATAGCATATTTATTGCATGTGGTCAGGGTGATAACATTTGACAGATTTGAAACTATTCTCTATAAGATCACTTCTGTCTGAGGCTGAATGCAATCCAGGTCTCATAAACATTTACTAGAGCATTAAATAATCCTCAGACTGGTCACTTGCTTATTCCCAGGAGGCTCCTCAAATAAAAACACTTTCTAACTAGTGTTGGAGTGAAAATAAGCTACTTCACCATTGTTGGTAGAAGGATAAATTGGCTGAATATCTTATAAAAACATTCCGAATTATTAAGTAAAATATTTAAATGTTTTTAAAATATAGCTACTGCCATGCATGATGTGCATGCCTATCCCAACACTTAGGGGACAGGCAGGAAGATCAGGAGTTCAAGGCCATTCTCCAATACCCAATAAGTTGAAAGGAAGCTGGAGTTACATAAGATTCTATGACAAAGCAAAGTCTGCAAAGATACCTCAGCAGGTTAAATATGCTTACCATACAAGCAATAATTTGGACTTAGAACCCCAGAAGCCAACTGACCTCAGTAACCCTATAATTCAGCATAAATGAACTAGAGATAGAGAACCCTGAAGAACACAGACAGATTACTAAAGATCCAATTCTTAGTTTAAGGAATATTGGAGTCTGTATATAAGGTAGAATATGTTGAAGAGAAATACCTGAATATCAGTTTCAGGCAAATTCATTCATATACACTCACATGCATGTGAACAGGCACACATATACATGTGTATACTATATATACATATCTATTTTTTGTTCCAAAGATTCTAACTTTAAATTTACCAAAAAGAAAACATGGCAACTTCACAATAAGGAAAGCAATTGGACAAGTATAATAACGACGTGCACAAACAAAGAAGATAATAAAATATGAAATATCCATGTGACTTTATTTCTATATTATAATCCTAGAGTCCAGAGCAAGGAACTAAATAAACCATTTTGATTTGTTTAGTATTTATTATTTATAATTCTGTTATAATATCAGATACAGAGTAATAGACAAATGTATCAAGTCATCATATATATGAATTAAAATAACAACAATATTTGCGAACCTATATACAAACTAATGGAAACATGAATCACAATACAATAAAATAAGACTCAATGCTACAGATGAACATTACTTCCTTTAAACTTACTGAAGAAACATTAATCTGAATGAATAAACATTCATAAAATTGTTTAGATCTTTGGATCCTTTACATATAAATTCTTACTCAAGTTTGTTTATTTACTTATTTATTTATTTTTTTATGTTTTCTCTTATATCCACTCACTGCCCCCCCTCCTACAGATCAACACCTCCCATAATACTTTCCTCCATCTCCCCACACTGGCACATTAAGTCCGCAGAACTAGGCACATCCTCTCCAACTGAGGCCAGACAAGGAAACCTGGCTAGAAGAATACATCCCAAGGATAACCCACAGCTTTTGGCATAGCTGCTGCTCCAACTGTTTTGGACCCACATGAAGACCAAGCTGCACATCTGCTACATGCACGGAGGCCTAGGTCCAGCCTTTGCATGTTCCTTAGATGGCAGTTCAGTCTCAGACACCCCCAAGGTTCTAGGTTAGCTGATGCTGCTGGTCTTTATGTAGATTTCCTATCCCCTAAGGGACTGCGATCCTTATTCCTATTCTCCCATTAGAGTCCCCAAACTCCATCCAAAATTTAACTGTGGATCTCTGCATTGTCTGAGTCAACTGCTCAATGGAGGCTCACAGAGGATGCTAGACTCCTGACTACTAGTATAACAGAGTGTGATTGATAGTGTCAAAAACTGTTGCTGCCACTGTCATAGGTCTGAAATTGGGTTGGTTATTAGTTGGTCATTCCCTTAGTCCCTGCTTATTTCCAGTCCCTGCTGGAACTTTCTTAGAGACAGGCTGAATTTTCTGTCAAAAGTTTTGTGGGTGGATTGGTGTCCCTATTACTGCACTGGGGTTCCTTTCTGCCTAAAGGAGGTAGCCTCTTCAGGTTCCTTATCCTCAATGCTGTGAGACATAGCTAAGATCACCCCATTTGATTCTTGGGTATCCCCATTATCCCAGGTCTCTGTCACATACTAGAGATGCCCTCTACCTTCCCATAACCATCAGTTACAGATTTCTATTCATTCTCATAGTCATCTGGCCATCACCCCTGTCCCTCCCCATACCTCATCCTGACATCCCCATCACCCTTCCAGTCTTTTCGTATACCCTGTTCCCTCCCTGCTTCTTATGACTATTTGGTTCCACCTCCTAAATGAGATTCAAGATTCCTCATATGGGACTTTATTCTGCTTGTTTAGCTTCTTTGTGTCTGTGGAGTGTAGCGTCATACCTGTATTTTATGGGTAATATTCATTTATAAGTCAGTACACACATTATAAACCACACATGTCATTTCAAGTCTGGGTTATCTCACTCAGAATGATATTCTCAAGTGCCATCCATTTGCCTGCAAAAATCATAATGTGTTTGCTTTTAAAAGCTGAGTAGTATTCCATTGTATAGATGTACCACATATTCTTTAGCTATTCTTCTGTTTAGGTATATCTAGGCTGTTTCTGGTTTTTGTCTATTACAAATAAAGATAGTATGAACATAGTTGAATAAGTGTCTTTGTGGGAGAGTGGAACATCTCTTTGGTGTATGCCCAGGAGTATTATAACTGGGTCTTGAGGCAGAATTAATCACAGTTTTCTGTGAAACCACCAAATTTGTAGTTACAAAGTGGGTTGTACAATTTTTCACTCCCACCAGAAACTCAGGAATGTTCACCTTGCTCTATTACTTGAGATTTTGATCTTAGCCTTTCTGTCTGGTGTAAGAAGGAATCTCAGAGTCATTTGTTTTGCAGTTCTCTGAAAACTAAGAATTTTGAACATACTTTAACTGCTTCTCAGTCATTTAAACTTCCTCAGCTCAGAATTCTTCTATTAGATAGGTATTTCATGTTTTAATTGGGTTAGTTGTGTTGTTGGTGCCTAACTGTTTGAGCTCTTTGTAAATTTGAGATATTAGCCCTATGTCAGATGTAGGGTTGGGGAAAATCTTTTCACAAATGGTAGGTTAATGTTTTTCTGTATTGACAGTGTCCTTTGCATGAAGCATGATGCTTTGCAGTTTCATGAGGTCCCATTTATCAATTGTTGATCTTAGAGCCTAAGTCATTGGTGTTCTGTTCAGGAAATTGTTTCATGAACCAATGAATTCAAAGACACTTCTCATTTTCTCTTCTATAGGATTTAGTGTATCTGGGTTTATGCTGAAGAGCTTGTTCAACTTGGACTTGAGTTTTGTGCAGGGTGATAAATATGAATCTCTTAGCATTCTTCTACATATAGACAATCCAATTAGACCATCACTGTTTGTTGAAGATCTTTTCTTTTTTTTCTTATATGATTTGACTTCTTTATCAAAAATCAGTTTCTATAAATGTGTGGCTTAATTTCTGGGTCTTTGATTTGATTCCATTGATCAACACATTTGTTCCTGTACCAATACCATACGGTTTGTTTTTTAATCACCATCGTTTTACAGTACAGCTTGAGGTCAGGAATGGCAGTTACTCCCAAAGTTCTTTTATTTGTCAGAAAAAATTTTCCATATAGTATTAAAAATGGCTCTTTTAACAGCTATAAAAAACTGTGCTGGAATTCTGATGAAGATTGCATTGAGTCTGTAGATTACATTTGGTAAGACAGCCATTTTCACTATGTTAATCCTACTGATCAACGAGATTCATAGTTTTCCCATTTTCTGAGATCTTCAAGTCATTTCTTCAGGAACTTTTAGTTTTTGTTATATCTTTTACTTGCTTAGTTAGAGGTAGACCAAGATAATTTTGTATTATTTGCAGCTATTGAAAGGGTGTTATCTCTTTAATTTCTTTCTCAGCTCCTGATTTCTTTGAGTTAATTTTGTATCTAGCCACTTTGCTGTAGGAGTTCTCTAGTAGAATGTTGGGGGTCGATTATGTATACTACCATATCATTCTCAAATAGTAGTACTTTGACTTTTTCCACTCAATTTCTATCCCCTTGTTCTCCTTTAGTTTTATTATTGCACTGGATACTACTTCCAGTGCTGTGTTGGGTGGGCAGTTTTGTAGTGTCCCTGATTTTAGTGGACTTGCTTTAAGTTTTTCTTCATTTAGTTTGATATTTGCTATTGGCTTGCCTATATAGTTTAGGATCAGTAGGTCTGATGAAGGTGGGCTGACAGGTATGGAAAAATGGAGAAACAGTGAGGACTGCACATGTCAGCTTGAGGTACCCAAGAGGACTCAGTTATCAGGGAAGACCCAAAATCCAGTTTTGTAAAAGTTAAAACAAGAAAAGTGATACAAATGTACTCTCCAAATGTTAGGAAATTCTGACCACAAAAACTGAAAATATGACTACATTAGTAGGAGCTTGTTCAGGACATGCAGGTAGAAGATGCCAATTTTGGCTTTTATTCTGTCCTGTTCTGTTTTGCTTTGCTTTCTGCTCAATTATATCAGATGGATAAATTAAAAAAGAATTTCTCCAGACAATTGTGAGGATGTGTCCAACTGAATACCTTAATCAATTAAATCAATGCTTATGTATTTCAGAATAAGAGAGCGGGTTACAAAAGAGCACAGTTACTATTTTCCCACATACAAATGTAAACAGTGAGGTACATTCAAGTTTATTATCAAGTCTAAATATCAGTTGTCTATATCAAAATTCATGTCTAGGCTTAATTGTTTTATTTAGCAGTGTTGGGTGAGAGGGAAGATTTTGAAAGACATTTCAATGTGGGAATTGCATATATTTCATGAGATTAAATTTCTTATTTGTTTCCTTGCTTGCTTGCTTGCTTGTTTAAATAGATTATCTATATTTGTAGTTTTGCTTCTTTTTGTTCTTTTCCTAGACTCTGTTTTTTTTTCCTATATTTACTTCATTACTGCTTCCAATTATACAATCCATGGTCCTATCCTAAAATTAAACATGTATAGATTCTCGTTATTAGTCTTACATATCTGAACACCACTTTATAAACTTTTTTGATTCATTTAATTTTTGTCTCTGGTATGCTGTCCTAAAATCGGGATATATACTAATATATAAATGTATAAATAAGGTCATCCAGAGTAGTTCCTGTCTACAAAAAACGCAGGAGCAAATGTGCCTATTAGTGGGGAAATGGATTGTGAGGAGACTGCCTCCAGTAGATGAACAGGGCCCCCAGTGAAGGTATGGGGTCACCAACCTACCTACAAAATTTATGACCCAGAATTATTCCTATCTAAAAGAAATTCAGGGAAAAAATTGAGCAGAGACTGAAGGAAAGCCCCAACTAGTTACTGGAACAAATTGGGATCTATCCATGTGTAGGAACCAAACCTGACACTATTATTGGTGTTTTGTTGTGCTTACAGACAGTAGTCTAGTATGGCTGTGCTCTGAGACAGTCTACCGGCAGTTGACTGAAACAGATGCAGATACTTAATAGCCTACCACTTACCTGAGGTTTGGGACCCCTATGGAAGAGTTAAGTGAAGGATTGAAGGAAATAAAACAGTTGAGATAGCATCCACATAGGAAGACCAACAGTGCCAACTAACCTGGATCCTAGGAGCTCCCATAGTGTAAGCCGCCAACCACAAAACATACACAGGCTTGTCTGAGGCCCCTGGCACATATGTAGCACAGGATTGCCTTGTCTGACCCCAATGGGAGATGATATACCTAATCCTGTAGAGACTTGATGCCCTAGTGAGTGGTGATGCCCTGTGGGGTAGAGGGGAGCACCATCTCAGAGGTAAAGTAGAGTGAGAAGAGGTGAAGACTCTGGCAGAGGGGACTGGTATAGAAGGTAACTTTTGGGATGTAAAAAAAATAATTAATTTTAAAAATGTAAAAGGTCATAAAATATTGAGTAGTCTATAAGTAAGAATATCTAATGTTATTTTAAATTATTTGCATGATGCTTTCACTTACATAGACTGATCATTCAGTCTTATGCAATATTATCATTGCATTAGGTATAATTTTATAGAGATTTTGTAAGTTCTTATTTGTTTTCGCACATTGATACTGTACCTTGATATAAACATCACACATAAGAGAGGGCAGCTATACTATTGCTGTCTCGCAGACACTGTTTTCTGTTCCCTTTGATCAACATGGTCTTCTTAAAGTTGCTGCTTAGTGAATATTTTTTACAACATGTGCTTTTTAATATTCCCTAATTATTCTCTCTAATTAATAATAAAGAGTTCTATTTCTGTATGTTTTGTCAATGCTCTGTTTCCTTTCTTAAAACTCTTATTAGAACTTCCTATATTCTTCTTCCCATGAATATGTCTGGTCAATCATTTAGACATTTCTTCTTATTTGATCTGTTCCATTTATGTGAAAAGATATCATAGTCAAGTTAACTTAGGGAAGGAAGCATATAAAGTTTCAGAGGTTTAGTCTAAGATCATCATTGCGTGGACCTTGGTGACAGGCAAGCTGTCATTGGGTATGGAACAGTAGCTGAGAGCTCACAACTCATCTGTAGGCAATAATAGGCAGAGAGTGTAAGTGATACCAATCCTAGAAAGAACATTTGAAACCTTGAAACCCATCTCCAGAAACACATTTCTCCAACAAAGCCACACCACCTAATCCTTCCAAAGCAGATTTCCACCAAAAGGGGACTAAGTCTTCAAATAAATGTGCTTATGGGAACCATTGTCAGCCAAACACCACAATACATTCCTTTATCTTAATCTTCAAACTAGCTAGCTTGGAAGGTTGTGTTTTCTAATATAACTTTAATTTTACTTTGAATATTCATAAATATATATCTTATTTTTAGATTTGAGACATTACCTTTCCTTATGTGTGAATGGTACAGAAATTGTTAACACAAACGTCATAAGCTGGGAATGGTCAATAGATCCTAGAAGTATCTTCATCATTTTTTATCTTTCTTGACAAGCAACATGCCTGATGACATGTAAGTTCCCAGTGTGGACTTAATATTATGTGTTTTCTTGTGGACAAACCATATTTTAAATTTAATTTTAGCCAAAACAAAGTAAATAGCCATGAAAACTAAAAGTAGTGTTGTATTTTTATCACTGCCAGTTTGGGCAAATATCAAATATGGCGTGTCACATTTTAGCACTGAAACATTTGTACTCAAAAGACCCTTCTGTGGTTTTGTTCTTTCTTCAAAAGTTTTCTCACCAAGTTCAATTCACTGTGGGAATTCATTCAAATAATCTATACTAACATAAAGTTTAGCTTTGGGGTGTTGATTCATTTGGAGCAATAATGAGGCTTAAATAATGTCAATGGCTAATGGAATATAATTATGGGACAACAACAGCAGGTCCTCCAGTGCCCATGCTTCCTAGGGCAATAAACAGCGATTACCATTTTTTCACACATGACACATCATACAGGCCCCAGACCAGGATTTTCATCTGCTGTTTCTATTATTGTTGTTGAACTTTTTTGTTCAACTTGCTTTTAATTCTGCCATTATTACCTATGGTAAAAATTAATTTAGGTTTTATGAATAATCTGTAGAGTCTGAAAATACAGGTTTAAGTTCTACAGAAAAATATAGAAGTTTCTGTATTTGATGTTTGGAATTTCATCTGAAAAATACTAGCTCACAAAATTGAAGCTCATATTTTAGATATTTCAAACTGTCTTAGGCTTTTACACACACACACACACACACACACACTCTTTCTTTTGAAAGTTATATCTAGAAACATATTTGAGCTACATATCAATTTTATTACCTGAGTTCAAAATATGCTCTTATGAAGTTGGAAATCTGAATTTTATTTTTCAAATGATCTGAAGTAGATGTCAAAAAACAAGACATTTTTTTAGATTTTAGCCATTTAAATACAAGCTTGATCAAAGACTTCTGAAACACATTACATATTCTGAAGTGTAACATTACAGCAAGATCTTCACTGGAATATTTTAATTGTAATAAGTTTATGATCACCACATCAGAGCCCTTTCAACGTTTCTGCTGCTATTCTTTACACAGTTGATTGAATGCCAAGTAAATATCATCTTTAGATTACATAAATATGTAAATACTTGACTGATTTCTGATATGCATATTATTGGAACCATTGAAAAGCAATTCAAGTTGTTTATAATCAGATAAGGAAGTATGTCAACAGCCTAATTGGATCCAGGGAGTATGAATATATTTTCCCTGAAAGGCTGGTAGGCTCTAATATCCCAGTGCATTCTTTCTATACTATTTCCTCCACTCTTTTTCCAAGAATCATCAAATACTAAAATCAGCAGACAAGGCCTAGTAGAATTTATACATAATTAATTCATATTATATATCATCAGGGTTTTGCTATATCTCCTTGAGGTATTTATCCATTAATGTAAGCACTTAGTAGTTTATTTGTCCTCATTCAAATACCATAATCTCCAGAAACCCATTAAAAGTTATTTTAGATTTGTTGTTGTTATTTGGTTGCTTGGTTTTTGATTCTTGATATAGTATTTATGGCCTATCTGTTCCAGAACTAGTTCTGAAAAATAGACTAGCCTTGAACTTAAAGAGATCTGCATGCTTCTGCTTTCAGATGCTGGGATTAAAGAAATGTGAGAACACAACAACAACAACAACAACAACAACAACAACAACAATTTTAAAGTCATATTTTAAGATCCATTAACTTTACTTAAAGAAATATTTCTTAATGCTTACTTTGTGTTAATATCAATATTGCATTATGTACAATTTAAAATAATATAAGTAAAAATGCATAAACAAATATGTGCACATAATAAACTTATCATGTCCATACACATTTCCTGTCAAACAAGACCATCACTACATAAAGTCAACAGCAGTACAGTCTGGCAGGCACTGGTGACAAATCTCAACAAAGAAGTCATGATGGAAAATGTATTAAGAAATGAATATAGCTATGAATGGGAAAAGTTGGCAATAATATGTCTAAGAGATTAAAGAATTATTAGCAATGGAAGCAAGGCTCTACCTAAATGATAACCATTGGAAAAGAGTCCCAGGTTTGAATCAAGACAAAGTTGCTTACTTGTTACATTTTGGCATGTCACAAGAGTTATAAGCTTTAAAATTTGCCAATCTGAGTAACGAACAAAATGCTAAACATCAGGTATATAAATAAAAGACATCTGTTTTGGGGCACAAGTCTGGAGAATAGAACTCCAAAATTAAGGCACAATCCATTTATTTCTTAAAATGACTTCTCCTTCGGCCCTGATAGTCATCTTTATGATACCCTTTATTTATTTTATTTTTTTATTTGATATATTTCTTTACTTACATTTCAGATGTTATTCCCTTTCCCGGTTTCCTGTCTATAAGCCCCGATTTCCAACCCCTCCCCCTTACTACCTCCTCCCATATTCCCCTGCACTGGAGGTCCAACCTTGGCAGGACCAAGGACTTCCCCTTCCACTAGTGCCTCGACAAAGCTATTGTCTGCTGCATACGGAGTTGGAGTCCTGGGTCAGTCCATGTATAATCTTTCCGTAGTGGTTTAGTCCCTGGAAGCTATGGTTGGTTGGCATTGTTGTTCTTATGGGGTTGGAAGCTCTTTCAATTCTTTCAATAATTCTCCCCAAGACAGTCCTGTTCTCAGTTCAGTGGTTTGCTGCTAGCATTGACCTCTATATTGGACATGCTCTGGATGTGTCTCTCAGGAGAGATCTACATCCGCTACATGCATTTTTTAGCTTCATCAATCTTACCTAGTTTTGGTGGCTGTCTATATATGGGCCACATGTGGGGCAGGCTCTGAATGGCTGTTCCTTCAGCTGCTGCTCTAAACTGTACTTCCATATCCCCTCCTATGGATATTTTTCCCTCTTTTCAGAAGGAGTAGGAGCATCTACATTTTGGTCATCCTTCTTCTTGAGCTTCCTATGGCTGCCTGCAGGAAGCACACCTATGATATCCCCTTAAATGTCCTTTCCTGAGTATGGAGAGAAGGGGAATTCAAGGGTGACGGAGAAAAGGAGTGACTGGGAGGAGGAAGTGAAACAGAGGAAATGATGTAGGGAAAGGGAGGTACAAGAGGTAAGGAGAGACAAAGAATAATTCTCTAATGAGGACTCCAATGTGTTGTAGTACTTATTAATCACAATCTGAGGTTTCTACTCTGCTATTGACCATGTAGTTCCTGGATAGAGACATATACAACTTTTATATTTACAATAAGACTTAAACAGCACCAGAGCTGGGCAGATATCCACCCTCTATATTTTTTAAAATCTACTTACTTATTGACAACCCTGACTTATTAATTGCTATGTTTCATTTGGGCTCCTTATATCTCCAGTTTGCCAGCCCTCAGGACCACATTTTCCTGACTAACCTATCCCATGGCAAATTTTCCTCCATTCTTCCTTCACCTTCTTCTCCTCCTTGTGGGCTTGCTCTGACCCTAACCATGGAATCCTAAATGCTGACTATATCTATTCTGTCCAGGAATTGGCACCTTTATTTACCAATCTGAAAAAAAAAAAAACTTGCAAGCAAGGTTGCATAGCCTCTATATGTGAACTCTCTCATCTCTGAAACAATCACTCCTGAAGAGCCAATTTTAGCATTAGAATACAAGCAGCATCAGGCCAACCCACTTTATTCTTCTCTTTATTTACTTTCATGCTGAGAATGTCAATCTCATCACGTAGGATAGTCATTTGCAAATGTCATTGAAAATTGCAACTTCAAGAGATGAATTTAGATTATATCCAATGAATTAATGACAGCTTATTATTAAATTGTGTACCTTTAAGTGGCATTCTGTAACCTTGCTTGTGTTTGCAAGGTATGGAGCCCATCAGACTTGATGGTAGTGAAGCAAAGGCTGGAGTGATGTTACTATTGATGTTGTCATTTGTGTCCATCTTCTATGAAAGTTAACTACTTCTAGAAATTAGATCACTCTTACCAGATGAGCGTCCAAGTCCAAGGACATTCATGAGAAGTATAAAATTTATTTCAGTTATTGATTTATTTTCTGTTTAAAATGTTTGGATGGGGTGAATATTGTATGGGAAACACAGAGGTAAAGGTAATATTACTGGCAACAATTGGAGTTTAATTTAGCGATACACTTACTGCTAAATTACACTTAGCGATAAACTAAATTAAATACGTTTATGAAATCCACCATTAAAACTTTGTATTCAGTTAGGAAAAGGACACAAAAGTTAGTCTGAAACATGTCTAAGCATCATGACTTTTAAAGACTACCATTCTTTGCATGAAGGGATAGAATTGAAGACTGAAACATGGTAAAATTTTCCAATGGTTTAGATCCATTTCCAGTCAGCAGAAGCCTAATCCAATGAACAGAATTAAGAATATAGGAGTATCCCATAAAAACCCTAGGTGAGTTGAAGAAAGAAAGGAGGGTATAATATCCAACCACAAAGAAACAGTACAGAAGAATTTTAATCCAACAGTATGGTTGCTCAGACAATGGATCACATCCAAAGAATTCTAGGTCTGTGTGTCCCAGCTGGAATGACACACATGTAATCACTGGCTAGAACACGGACATACCCTTAGCACACACCTTTAATCCCAAACAAATTTAGTTTATTGAAGGAAGCAGCCATGTTTGAAAATGAGGGACAGACAAAGTGCCAACTCAGAGATTTGACATAATGAGTCAGAAATACAATATACCTAACTCTCTTGAGAACAGGTAGGAAAGAGAAAGAGAAGCAACTTAAGATAGGATAGGATAGAGAGAGAGAGAGAGAGAGAGAGAGAGAGAGAGAGAGAGAGAGAGAGAAAGAGAGAGAATAGACTTTCTGCGATGGTTTTATAGACAGCAGGTTGCAGGTGAAGACAGAATTAGCCAGAGAAGCAGAAGAAGTCAGAAGATTAAAACGTGTTGCCAAAGTCAATATGAAGCCAGGCAGAAGAACTCAAGTCAGAAGCCAAGAGAACCCAATTGAGTCAGTCAGCTTGGAGAGGAGTATTGATCTAGAAGAGTCAAGTTGAACCAGCTAAGTGAAGGTCAGAAAGAACTAGGGAGCTATTCATCAGTATGTCTCAGAGACTGAAACATTCTTAGCCAAGAATAGATTTCTATGGAGGCTAGATGTTTCCAGGGATAGGCCTAGAGAAAGTTACAATAAAGACAGAAATGTTCTGTGCTCAGCCCAAGCCATGCATTCATAATGTTTGGGTATGCTCTCATCTCATCAATTCATCTCGGGAAATAAAAGTGATGTTATAAGACACCAATATCTAGGTACTTGCAATTGTAGCTTCCTGACTATGGAGAGAGATTTTGTGAGATACACACACATAATGATCACTGTTGATTCCCCAGCCTTAAATTGGTATAATGGGACCAAAGTGAGAGCTTTAATTTAGGATTCTATATCATCTTTCTTCTTGTTGAATTATAGATTTGGATAGAGTCTAGAAACAAAAGAGGAAGTCAAAGAGTAATGAAGAAGTTTAAAAAATAAAGCAGCGAGCTGACACTTTCTCACCAATAAAGACTTCATATCTTAGTATAACATTCAGTGAGCAGAGATGAGACACTTTATTTAATTGAAGTTCAAAGTTCTGATTGCATACTGACTCAGAATTTTACGTAATTAAGTGGAAGTATTTGAGGCTTAGTAATACCTAAAGAACTGTCTTTGAATTTATCTCCAAAGAATTCAAACAAGTGAGTTTAAAATGATATGGTAGGAAATTAAGTCATTTTATAACCTACATATCAAAAGCATGTGTTTAATAAAAAGTTGTGTTAATGTGTGCTACCTCATATTCATATTTTTATTTTAAATTGGCAATTTATCGTATGCTAGTATTTCCTTTTTATAATTTTGGCCAAGTTCATATAGTTTTCTAAAACACTCCCATCTGGTACAATTAAAATAGACATTTTAAGATTTGGACATGTGTGTGTTGTGAAAATTATATCTATGTAATAATTTGAGTATACTAAGATAGTTACTAAATGTTAGATGTTATGGTTTTGGGGCACATGTACACTAACTTTAAAGAATGCATTATGTAAGGATCTGTAAAATACAGATTTCATTAACTACCTAATATTCTGCTGGGCATTGTGATCCACATAAGTGGATGTACAAATATTTGCTATTCAGTTCTATTTGCATTTATGATACAACTAGAGAGCAAACTCCTTGCAAGAGTATCAATTATTTAAGAAATGTCTTCAGCATAGCAGATAATCAGCGAAGCAGTCAGTAAATAAAGAAACCCCAGGGATGTATTCTTCCAGCTTCTGTCTCAGGTCCAAGGTATTTATCCACTTTACCTACCAGCTGTTGTCAGTGTGACAAACAACAAAACAATAGAGATACAAGGTTTTTTAAAATGCATTTATGTGAGCTTTTAGAGAAGATATGAAAACAATGTTTGCATCCTTTAATGTTCAAAATAGGAGGAGAACCACACTTTCGGTTCCTACATCTTGGGAAGTGGCTTTTACACAACAATTTTGTTTTTAGTTTGTTTTGTTTGATATTGTTTTTTAAGATGAACTAGTTTTACAAATATTTAAGAACTAAAAGTATTTTTTTTTGTATTTTTTTTTATTAACTTGTTGAATTACCCTAGTGGCCTAGAACAAATGAAACTAAAAGTATTTTTGTATAAGATATTTTATAGTACAGCTACAAGGAAGGATTCATTGTCTTCAATATTTCTCCTGTGCACATAGGTAGTACCATGTGTTCATACTGCAATTAAAAAGAATGTATTAGAATAAAATTAAGGACCATATATTATATTGTCTTGTGAAAATTATTACCAATTATCACTTTATTTTGTGCTCTATGTTGCCAGGAGTCAAAAAATTAATAACTTATCAAGTGATTTTCCTGAGATGAGTCTGCCATCTGACGGCAAATCCACAATGGATTTGCTCCAGTAGGAAAGATCCAGGATAATTTCATTTTAGGAAAGATTCTTGCAGTTAATATGCTTTTTCTGTTATTATTAAGAATATGTATGTAACAGTCACAAGGTATTCCTTGAGCAGATCATTGCAGAACAACGAAGATGTACTGTCTTCTATTAGTGCTATATAGACAAATAGATGATTTCTTAATCCTCAATGATGATCCTATAAGAATCTTAAAATTTTATTTGTAGGTTCTTTATAGTGGGACTGCTATTCAATACATTCCGATAATCAAAACTGCAACAAGAACTCTGCCAGTCTATTAGTTATTTGCTTATGAGTTAGTAAGCAGGCATCTACTTCTCAGAGGACATTCTAACCAAACGTCATAAAAAGGGACCTAATGGTTTACTATAGGTGTTAAAACAGAACGTTAAATATTGACTCAGTTTAGCTATACAAAAAAAACAAAAAAACAAAAACAAACAAACAAAAAAAACTAAACAAAAACTTAGTCACAAAAAGTTATTTTTTTCCTCCATCTTTATTAGATTGGGTATTTCTTATTTACATTTCATTTGTTATTCCCTTTCCAGGTTTCCAGGCAAACATCCCCCTAGCCCTTCCCCCTTGCTTCTAGATAACTCTCAGTGAACATGTTGAGCATCAGACAGATGGTGAATGTTTAGATAAACGTTACTCTTTTTTTTTCTTTTTTTAATTCATTTTTTCTTTGACTGAATATTTTTTATTTACATTTCAAATGTTATTCCCTTCCCAGGTTTCCTGAACATAAGCCCCCTATACCATCCCCCTCAACTTCTTCTATAATGATGTTCCCCTCCATCCCTGTATCACACAACCCTGATATTCCCGTACACTGGTGGTCCAACCTTGGCAGGAACAAGGCACCCTTTCTCCATTGATGCCCAACAAGGCTATCCTCTGCTACATATGCAACTGGAGCCATGGGTCAGTCCATGTATATATAGTCTTTGGGTAGTGGTTTAGTCCGAGGTAGCTCTGGTTGCTTGGCATTGTTGTTCTGTGCTGTATGTTGGAGCATCTTTTGGGTACATGCCCAAGAGAGGTATAGCTGGGTCCTCAGGTAGTGTAATGTCCAATTTTCTGAGGAACCTTCAGACTAATTTCCAGAGTGATTGTACCTGTTTGCAATCCCACCAAAAATGGAGGAGTGTTCTTCTTTCTCCATATCCTCACCAGCATTAGTTGTCACCTGAGTTTTTATATTAGCTATTCTGACTGGTGTGAGGTAGAATCTCAGGGTTGTTTTGATTGGCATTTCCCTGATGACTAAAGATGTTGAACATTTATTTGGTATTTCAGAGCCATTCAATATTCCTTAGATGATAATTCTTTTTTCATCTCTGTACCCCATTTTTCAATAGGGTTATTTGGCTAGCTGGAGTCTAACTTCTTGAATTCTTTGTATATTTTGGATATAAGCCCTCTATCAGTTGTAAGATTGGTAATGATCTTTTCCTAATCTGTTGGTTGTTCTTTTGTCCTAATATCAGTGCCCTTTGCCTTACAGAAGCTTTGCGGTTTTATGAGGTCCCATTTGTTGATTCTTGATCTTAGAGCATAAGCCATTGGTGTTTTGTTCAGGAAAATTTCCCCAATGCCGGTGTTTTTGAGACTCTACCCACTTTTTCTTCTAATCGTTTGAGTGTATCCGGTTTGATATGAAGGTCCTTGATCCACTTGGACTAAATCTTTGTACAGGGTGATAAGAATGGATCGATTTGCATTTTTCTACATGCTGACCTCTAGTTGAACCAGCACCATTTGATGAAAATGCTGTCATTTTATCAATGGATGGTTTTAGCTCCTTTGTCAAAGAAAAAGTGAACCCATGTGTGTAGATTCATTTCTAGGTGTTCATTTCTATTCCACTGATCTACATGCCTGTCTCTGTACCAATACCATACAGTTATTATCACTATTGCTCAGTAATACTAGTTGAGGTCAGGGATGGTGATTCCTCCAGAATTGTTGAGTAAAGTTTTCTCTATCCTGGGTTTTTTGTTATTCCAAGTGAATTTGCAAATTGCTTTTTCTAACTCTATGAAGAATTGAGTTGGAATTTTGATGGGGATTGCATTTAATATATTTAATCCTGCCAATCCATGAAGATGGGAGGTCTTTCCCACATCCGAGATCTTCAATTTCTATTTTTAGAAACTTTAGTTCTCATCATACAGATATTTCACTTGCTTGGTTAGAGTCACACTGAGGTACTTTATATTATTTGGGACTATTGTGAAGGGTGTCATTTCCCTAATTTCTTTCTCAGCCGGTTTATCCTTTGAGTAGAGGAAGGCTACTGATTTGTTGAGTTAAATTTATACCCAACCACTTCGCTGAAGTTGTTTATCAGGCTTAGTAGTTCTCTGGTGAATCTTTTGGAGTCATTTAAGTATACTATCATATCATCTGCAAGTAGTGATATTTTTACTTCTTCCTTTCTAATTTATAACCCTTTGATGTTCTTTTGTTTTCTGATTACCCTGGCTAGGACTTTGAGTACTATATAGAATAAGTAGGGAAAGTGGGCAGCCTTGTCTAGTCTCTGATTTCAGAGGGATTGCTTCAAGTTTCTCTCCATTTAGTTTAATGTTAGCTACTGATTTGCTGTATATTGCTTTTACTATGTTTCGGTATGGACCTTGAATTTCTGATATTTCCATGACTTTTATCATGAAGGGGTGTGAAATTTTGTGAAATCTTTTCTCAGCATCTAATGAAATTATCATGTTGGTTTTTGCTTTGATTTTGTTTATATAGTGGATTACATTGATGGATACATTGAAGGTTCTGTTTATTGTACCATGCTTGCATCCCTGGGATGAAGCCTACTTGATCATGATGGATGATCATTTTGATGTGTTCTTGGATTCGGTTTGCAAGAAGTTTATTGAGTAATTTGGCATTGATATTCATAAAGGAAATTTGACTGAAGTTCTCTTTCTTTATTGGGTCTTTGTGTGGGTTCAGTATAAGAGTAATTGTGGCTTAATAGAAGGGATTTGGTAGTGCTCTGTCTGTTTCTATTTTCTGGAATAGTTTGGACAGTATTGATACGTGGTCTTCTATGAAGGTCTGATAGAATTCTGCACTATAACTATATGGTCCTTGGCTCTTTTTAGTTGGGAGACTTTTAATAACTACTTCTATTTCTTTAGGAGTTATGAGGTTGTTTAGATGGTTTATTTCTTCCTGGTTTAACTTTGGTACATGGTATTTTTCTAGAAAATTGTCGATTTCCTCCAGATTTTCTAGTTTTGTTCAATATAGACTTTTGTAGTAGGATCTGATGATCTTTTTTGAATTTCCTCAGATTCTTTTGTTATGTCTCCCTTTTAAATTCTGATTTTAGTAATATGGATACACTCTCTGTGACCTCTAGTTAGTCTGGCTAAGGGTTTATCTATCTTGTTGATTATTTCAAATAACAAGCTCCTGGTTTTATTGATTTTTGTATAGTCCTTTTTGTTTCTAATTCTTTGACTTCAGCCCTGAGTTTGACTATTTCCAGCCTTCTATTCCTCTTTGGTGTATTTTTTTCTTTTTGTTCTAGAGCTTTTAGGTGTGTTGTCAAGATGCTAATGTATGTTCTCTCCTGTTTCTTTCTGGAGGCACTCAGAGCTATGAGTTTTCCTCTTAGCACTGTTTTCATTGTGTCCCATAAATTAAGGTACGTTGTGCCTTCATTTTCATTAAATTCTAAGAAGTCTTTAATTTCTTTTTTATTTCTTCCTTGACCAAGATATTGAGTAGAGCGTTGTTCAACTTACACGTATACCTGGGCTTTCTGTCACTTTTGTTGTTATTGAAGACCAGCCTTAGTCTGTGGTGATTTTAGGATGCATGGGATAATTTCAATCTTCATGAATCTATTGAGGCCTGTTTTGTGACCAAATATGGTCAATTTTGGAGAAAGTACCATGAGGTGCTGAGGAGAAGGTATATCTTTTGTTTTAAAATGAAATTCTCTATAACTATCTGTCAGATCCATTTGGTTAACAACCTCTTCTAGTTTCTCTGTGTCTCTGTTTAATTTATGTTTCCATGATCTGTCCATTGATGAGAGGGGGGTGTTGAAATCTCTAACTATTATTGTGTGAGGTGAAATGTGTGATTTGAGCTTTTAAAAGGTTTCTTTTATAAATGTAGGTGCCCTTGCATTTGGAGCATAGTTATTTAGGATTGAGATTTCATCTTGTTGGATTTTCCTTTCAATGAATATGAAGTGTCCTTCCTTACCTTTTTCTATGTCTTTTGGATGAAAGTCAATTTTATTTGATATTAGAAGTTCTACTCCAGCTTGTTTCTTTGGACCATTTGCTTAGAATATTTTTCACTCTTTTATTCTGAGGTAGTGACTGTCTTTGTCCCTGATGTGTGCTTCCTGTATGCAGCAAAATGCTGGGTCATCTTTATCTATCCAGTCTATTAGTTTATGTCTTCTTATTTGGGAATTGAGTCCATTAATGTTAAGAGATATTAAAGAATAATGATTGTTGCTTACTGTTATTTTTGTTGTTAGAGGTGGATGTTTGAGCGTCTTTCATCTTTTGGTTTCATTGCAAGGAAATTACTTTCTTGCTTTTCCTAGGGTGTAGTTTCCTTCCTTGTGTTGCACTTTTCCATCTATTATCCTTTGTAGGACTGGATTTGTAGAAATATATTGTGTAAATTTTGTTATGTCATGGAATACCTTGGTTTCTCCATCTATGTTAATTGAGATTTTTGCTGGATATAGTAGACTGGGCTGGCATTTGTGCTATCTTAGAGTCTGTATGTCATCTGCCCTGTAATTCTGGTTTTCATAGTATCTGGTTAGAAGTCTAGTGTAATTCTGGTAGGTCTGCCTTTATATGTTATTTGACCATTTTCCCTTAAGGCTTTTAAAATTCTTTGTTTTGTACATTTGGTGTTTGACTATTATGTGATGGTAGGAATTTCTTTTCTGCTCCAATCTATTTCTTTATGTTAGGGAAGTTTTCTTCTATAATTTTATTGAAGATATTTACTGGCCCTTTCATTTGTGGGTCTTCACTCTCTTCAATACCTATTATCCTTAGGTCTGATCTCCTTGTGTTCTTGATTTCCTGGATGTCTTGGGCTAGGAGCTTTTCTGTTTTACATTATCTTTGATGGTTGTGTTGATGTTTTCTATGGTATCTTCTGCCCCTGACATTCTCTCTTCTATCTCTTGTATTCTGTTGGTGATGCTTGCATCCATGATTCCTGATCTCTTCCCTATGTTTTCTATCTCCAGAGTTTTCTCCCTTTATGCTTTCTTTATTGTTTCTATTTCCATTTTTAAATCCTGGATGATTTTGTTCAATTCCTTCACCTGTTTGGTTATGTTTTCCTTTAATTCTGTGTTTTCTGTAAGGACTTTTAATTGTTTACTTGTGTAAACACTTCTTTAATGGAGTTATTTATGTCCTTCGGAAAGACTTCCATCAAATGTGATTTTAAGTCTAAATCTTGCTTTTCCAATATGTTTGGATATCCAGTCTGTTCTTTGGTGGGAGAACTGAGCTCTGATGATACCAAGTAGTCTTGGTTTCTGTTGCTTAGGTTTTTGTGCTTGCCATCGGGTGGTCTCTGGTGTTAGCTTGTCTTGCTGTCTCTGACAGTGGAGTGGCTTGACCATGCTGTAGACCTCTGTGTCAGCACTCCTGTAGACCTGTTTTCTTTCAACTGGACCTGGGAACAGAGAGCTCTGCTCTCAAGTGTAGGTGACTGGCGTTCAGCTCCTGGTGGTGGCAGAAACCCAAAGGGTCCTGTCCCTGACTTTTCCTAGGTCCCTTGTCCAGGGGGCACAGAAGGCACTAGGTGACTTCCTCTTGGGTCAGGGATATGGGCAGAAAGTAGTTGTCTCCTCTGCATTCTCAAGAATTTTAACATTTCTCAATATGCAGCTCTCTCCCATGGGATTTGGGAACTGAGCTGTGTGACCAGTTCAGTTCAGTTCTGGGTGCAGGAACTCAGATAATCATTTTTAACGAGTATGCATGCAAATGTTCTCTGTTGTAAACTTTTTATTCAATTTATGATTTGAATTTATCTGTAAAATTCAAAGTTCTGATGAACTTTTTACCATGTGATCATGAGAATAGAGAGCATTCTCCTTGTCCTGCTTTTCTTAGCATTTTCTCCTGATTCTGCTTTTCTTAACACTCCTTATCCTGCTTTTTTTAGATTTCCTTACCCCCTTTTCTCTTTGAGATCCTTATCTTCCTTGTTCTCTGGTGCTGATCCAATCCCCTTTTTCTTAGAGAGCTTTCATAGAAAACTTTTAGGAATTTAGAAATAAATACCAAAACTCCTTTTACAACATATCTCTTTTTCTTCCTCTGGCTTCAACTAACACATTGGAAGTGAGAGCCACTCAGGTCCTGTAGAGATGGAACAAAGGCTACTTTGTTTTATCCGCTGCTGATAGGCTACAGTTGTTAATCACCTAAACCAGTAGCTTAGGTATCAGAAAGAGCAAGAAAGTTTTTAGGAGTTTATAGAAGCTATCAATGAGCGTTTCCTATAGTTAGAGACCTAGAATGTCCACAGGTCATCAGCCTTCAAAGCCACACCTGAGTACAAATCTGTCTCTCATTCCAATCCTTTCCAGACAAGGAGATTCTTAGCACTATACATTACAATAAAATTTAGAAATCAATCGAATTGGAATTCTAAATGTAGGTCCTGGGAATTGAAGTATTAAATGAGTCTGCAATGTATTTTTAGTAATATAATATTTTATTCATTCATTGAGAAATTAATACAATGTTTTTGATCTAATTTGATCCCACACTCTAACCCAGACTCCCTCAGACCCGTACCTCCTCTTTAGCTTCATTCATCTCTTGTTGTTCTTGCTTATTTGAAACACATCATTTAGGATTCAGAATTTCACTATCATATGGGATTTTTTTCTAGTTCCATCCATTTGCCTGTAGTATTTCAAGATGCCAGGTGTTTTTATTTTATTAACAGCTGAGTAATTATCTAATGTGTAAATGTAGCACATTTTCTCTATCCATTCTTCGGATGAAGGATATCTGGGCTGTGCTATGTTTCCGGCTATTATAAATAAAGCTTCTATGAACATTGTTGAGCAAGTTTTCTCATGGCTTGTCTGGATCTGGAGGTAATTTAAAAATTTCTGAGAAGCAATCATAGTGATTTTCAAAGTGGCTATAAAAGGTTGTACTTCGATCAGCAATGGAAGAGTGTTCCCTTTGTTCCACATCCTTGTCATCATAAGCTGTAACCTGTGTTTCTGATCTTAGGTATTCTGACAGGTGAAAGATGGAATCCTGAAGTCTTTTTGATTTGCATTTCCTTTATGACTAAAAATGCTGAATATTTATTTCAGCTCTTTTCAGTCACTTGAAATTCCTCTGTTGAGCATTCTATATTTAGATCTGTACGCAATTTGATTATTTTGCTTTGTCAACGTACAGTTTATATATATAATTTTGCCATTGTGTTCTATTATTTTTACCTTAAAGAAGCTTTTCAGTTTCATTGGGTCCCGTTTATTAATCATTGCTCTGAGTACCTGCCCTTTCATTGTCCTGTTCAGAAAGTTATCTCCTGTGCTATATGTTCAAGGCAATATCCCACTTTTTCTTCTTTCAGTTTCAGTGTATCTGGTTTCATTTTGAGGTATTTGATGTGCTTGTACTTGAGTTTTGTGTAGGGTGATAGATATGGATATATTTGCATTCTTCTACATATAGACATCCATCCATTTTAAACAACATCATTTCATAAAAAATGCTGTCTTTTATCCATTGTATATTTCTGGCTTCTTTATCAAAAATCTAGTGTCCATAGGTATGTGGATTTATCTCCAGGCCTTTCATTTGATTCTCTTGATCAACCCATAATCCAGACCCCAAAAACCAAAAAAGGTTTATACTTACTTATAAGTAAAAACAGTTGCTAAGGAGAGGATAAACATGTGACAATCCAAAGGCCCAGAGATGCTAAGTAAAAAGTTGAGTTCAAGGGGAGACTCATGAATTTCTCTTGGGAAGAGAAAATAAAATAGATTTTGCTGGTGGAATAGGAACAGAAACAGGAGGATCTATTCAGGGGAAGCAGATTGGAGTTTGAGACATATAGTACTAATGGAATTGTGGAGATTTTCCAGGGTTACTTGGACATCTAGCATATTGGAGAACTTGGGAATTCACTAGAGTGTCCCTAGTGAAGACTCCTAGTAATGAGGGATGCAGAGCCTGAATTGGTCATTTTATGAAACCATACAAGGCTCCCAGTGGTAGTACTGCGATTTTAACCCACCCACAAATCCTTTGACCTCTAATTTGTCCGAGCTTAAGCATGGTCTGAGTTAGTGCTGAAGCAGAACTTGTAGGAGTGGCCATCCAATAAGTGGGCCAATTTGAGGCCCATATCATGAGAGGCAGCCTATGACTAACACTGATTGAATGGCCAGAAACAAGATGCTGGAGAACCCACAGACCTGGGATATGAACAAACATGACTGGCAAAAAGAAAAAAAAATAAGGAAAAGGTGAATGAAATGATTCATAATGTTATCTTGTTACACTCATAGAGCAAAACACAGCTCAGCAGTCATCAGAGGTTTCATCCAGCAACTGGTGGTAATCGATGCAGACAACCATATCAAGGCAGTGCTCAAGGAACACTGAGGGAGGCTGTTGTAGAATTTTAGAAGCCAAAAAGCCCAAGGACACAGGGTCCATTGATTGGCACTCAGAGAGGCTCATGGAGACTCAGGTGACAGCCAGGGACTGTGTATTGGTCTGGTCCTCTGCACATAAGTTTTCAGTGTGCAGCATGGTGATCTTGTGTAACTCCTGACAGTGGAAGTATCAGGTGTCTCTGACTCTTTTGCCTGTTCCTAGAACCTTTTATTTTTTTTCTCCTGAAATGTTGCCTTGTCCAGCTGGAAATGAGGACATGTGCCTAGAAATGTTAAAAGTTGCTGTGTCATGTTTGGTTTGGTAGCTCTAGGAGGCCTGCTTGTTTCTGAAAAGTAAAGGGAGGAGTGAGTCTAGCAAAGAAGTGTGAGCTAGGGTAGGGGGAGAGATAGAAACTGCTGTAAGGATGTAACACATGACTGAAGGATAAAGAAAAAGAAAAGATATACTGTCACTATTTTATGATGCAACTTCTGATACTATTCTTTTAACTAATATCATCTAAGCACTGCTAAGCCTAGGCATCCTCTAAGAAAAATTTTATGGAACTTAATAAATTAATACAGTTCCTGCCCTTTGAAAAATGCCAAACTAGAGCTTCTTCTATAGCTGTATACTTATAATCCCAGCAACTTGTCAGGATAAACCAGGGCAATTGTTTCTAGTTCTGAGCAAAGTGAAATAAAGCTTGCTTTGATGTCAGTTTAAATGTATTTGAATTTTAGCTCAACCAACTAAATTTTTGTTAGCTGCAAAAAGTTAATTTGAATCTGTTAACTGATGGCTTTAAATTAGAAAACAGCACCACATTTTTAGTGATACTAGACCATGTTTGTTGAGAAAAAACACCAAATATCAATGTCTAGTATATCCAAACAGCATCACATATGATTTGAACTTATTTTTATATATGTTTAAATATTTTGAATATTTTTATGCCTTGCATTTATGTCAGTATCCCATTTGTATATGGTGCTTACAGAAGCCAGAGAGTTTGTCTTGTTTCCTGGAACTGAAATTAACTGCAGTTGTCATTTGCCACTGAGTACTGGGTCCTGAATTTGAGTCTTCTGAAAGAGTAGTAAATTTTTTTTTTAACTACTGATTCATTTTCAAAGCACAGCTGGAAATGAGCACTACTCAGCAATCAAAAACAATGACTTCATGAAATTCATGGGTAAATGGAATGAACTAGAAAATATCATTCTGAGGGAGGTAACCCAATCATAGAAAAACACACATGGTATGCACTCACTAATAAGTGGTATTAGCCCAAAAGCTTGGATTACCCAAGATACAATCGACAGACCACGTGAAGTTCAAGAAGAAGGATGACCAACGTCTGAATGCTTCACTCCTTCTTAAAAGGGGGAACAAAAATATTCATAGGAGGGGATATAGAAGCAAAGTTTGGAGCATAGACTGAAGGAATGGGCATTCACAGCCTACCACCCCACATGTGTTCCATATATATACAGTCACCAAAACTGGGTAAGATTGATGAAGCTAAAAAGTGCATGATGATAGGAACCAGATATAGATGTCTCCTGAGAGGCAGTGCTAGAGCATGTCAAATACAGAGGCGAATGCTAGCAGCAAACCACTGAACTGAGAACGGGAACCCTGTTGCAAGAGTTAGAGAAAGGTTTGAAAGAGCTGGAGGGTCTTGCAACCCCATAAGAACAATAATGCTGTTTTTGGCCAGAGTCCTGGACCAGCGGAGGATCCCTGCCTTCAGCAGCTCTCTGCTCCCAGGCCCCCTGGAGGGGAGTTCTCGCCGCCTGGTCGGGCGGGCACTCCTGAGGCAGCAGAGCGGAGGAGACCACCAACGCCGCCCACCTCTGCCCACATCCCTGGCCCAGGAGGATACTGTATACGACCTCTGGGTACCCGTAGAGGAGGGCCCAGGAGCAGCAGATCCACTGCATCTGAGACACCGCACCTGAAGGGACCAACCTGATAAACAGTTCTCTGCACCAAAATCCCGTGGGAGGGAGAGCTAAACCTTCAGAGAGGCGGACACGCCTGGAAAACCAAAAGAGACTGCATGCTGCACACGGTACTGACCCCAGAGGAAAACAAAAGCTATCTGGAACCCTGGTGCACGGAACCTCCCGGAAGGGGCGGCACAGATCTTCCTGGCTGCTGAGGCCGTGGAGAGCTCATAGGCAACACCCCGCGAGCAAACCTGAGCCTGGGGACCACAGGTAAGACAAACTTTTTTACTACAAACGACTTGCCTGGTGAACTCAGACACAGGCTCACAGGAACAGCTGAAGACCTGTAGAGAAGAAAAACTACGCGCCCGAAAGCAGAACACTCTGTCCCCATAACTGGCTGAAAGAAAACAGGAAAAACAGGTCTACAGCACTCCTGAAACACAGGCTTATAAGACAGTCTAGCCACTGTCAGAAATAGCAGAACAAAGTAACACTAGAGATAATCTGATGGCGAGAGGCAAGCGCAGGAACCCAAGCAACAGAAACCAAGACTACATGGCATCATCGGAGCCCAATTCTCCCACCAAAGCAAACACGGAATATCCAAACACACCAGAAAAGCAAGATCTAGTTTCAAAATCATATTTGATCATGATGTTGGAGGACTTCAAGAAAGACATGAAGAACTCCCTTAGAGAAACACAGGAAAACATAAATAAACAAGTAGAAGCCTAAAGAGAGGAATCACAAAAATTCCTAAAAGAATTCCAGGAAAATATAAATAAACAAGTAGAAGCCCATAGAGAGGAGTCACAAAAATCCCTAAAAGAATTCCAGGAAAACATAAATAAACAAGTAGAAGCCCATAGAGAGGAGTCACAAAAATCCCTGAAAGAATTCCAGGAAAACACAATCAAACAGTTGAAGGAATTAAAAATGGAAATAGAAGCAATCAAGAAAGAACACATGGAAACAACCCTGGATATAGAAAACCAAAAGAAGAGACAAGGAGCTGTAGATACAAGCTTCACCAACAGAATACAAGAGATGGAAGAGAGAATCTCAGGAGCAGAAGATTCCATAGAAATCATTGACTCAACTGTCAAAGATAATGTAAAGTGGAAAAAGCTACTGGTCCAAAACATACAGGAAATCCAGGACTCAATGAGAAGATCAAACCTAAGGATAATAGGTATAGAAGAGAGTGAAGACTCCCAGCTCAAAGGACCAGTAAATATCTTCAACAAAATCATAGAAGAAAACTTCCCTAACCTAAAAAAAAGAGATACCCATAGGCATACAAGAAGCCTACAGAACTCCAAATAGATTGGACCAGAAAAGAAACACCTCCGTCACATAATAGTCAAAACACCAAACGCACAAAATAAAGAAAGAATATTAAAAGCAGTAAGGGAAAAAGGTCAAGTAACATATAAAGGCAGACCTATCAGAATCACACCAGACTTTTCGCCAGAAACTATGAAGGCCAGAAGATCCTGGACTGATGTCATACAGACCCTAAGAGAACACAAATGCCAGCCCAGGTTACTGTATCCTGCAAAACTCTCAATCAACATAGATGGAGAAACCAAGATATTCCATGACAAAACCAAATTTACACAATATCTTTCTACAAATCCAGCACTACAAAGGATAATAAATGGTAAAGCCCAACATAAGGAGGCAAGCTATACCCTAGAAGAAGCAAGAAACTAATCGTCTTGGCAACAAAACAAAGAGAAGAAAAGCACACAAACATAACCTCACATCCAAATATGAATACAACCGGAAGCAATAATCACTATTTCTTAATATCTCTCAACATCAATGGCCTCAACTCCCCAATAAAAAGACATAGATTAACAAACTGGATACGCAACGAGGACCCTGCATTCTGCTGCCTACAGGAAACACACCTCAGAGACAAAGACAGACACTACCTCAGAGTGAAAGGCTGGGAAACAACTTTCCAAGCAAATGGTCAGAAGAAGCAAGCTGGAGTAGCCATTCTAATATCAGATAAAATCAATTTTCAACTAAAAGTCATCAAAAAAGATAAGAAAGGACACTTCATATTCATCAAAGGAAAATCCACCAAGATGAACTCTCAATCCTAAATATCTATGCCCCAAATACAAGGGCACCTACATACGTAAAAAAAACCTTACTAAAGCTCAAAACACACATTGCACCTCACACAATAATAGTAGGAGATTTCAACACCCCACTCTCATCAATGGACAGATCATGGAAACAGAAATTAAACAGAGACATAGACAGACTAAGAGAAGTCATAGCCAAATGGACTTAACGGATATTTATAGAACGTTCTACCCTAAAGCAAAAGGATATACCTTCTTCTCAGCTCCTCATGGTACTTTCTCCAAAATTGACCATATAATTGGTCAAAAAACGGGCCTCAACAGGTACAGAAAGATAGAAATAATCCCATGCGTGCTATCGGACCACCACGGCCTAAAACTGGTCTTCAATAACAATAAGGGAAGAATGCCCACATATACGTGGAAATTGAACAATGCTCTACTCAATGATAACCTGGTCAAGGAAGAAATAAAGAAAGAAATTAAAGACTTTTTAGAATTTAATGAAAATGAAGATACAACATACCCAAACTTATGGGACACAATGAAAGCTGCGCTAAGAGGAAAACTCATAGCGCTGAGTGCCTGCAGAAAGAAACAGGAAAGAGCATATGTCAGCAGCTTGACAGCACACCTAAAAGCTCTAGAACAAAAAGAAGCAAATACACCCAGGAGGAGTAGAAGGCAGGAAATAATCAAACTCAGAGCCGAAATCAACCAAGTAGAAACAAAAAGGACCATAGAAAGAATCAACAGAACCAAAAGTTGGTTCTTTGAGAAAATCAACAAGATAGATAAACCCTTGGCCAGACTAACGAGAGGACACAGAGAGTGTGTCCAAATTAACAAAATCAGAAATGAAAAGGGAGACATAACTACAGATTCAGAGGAAATTCAAAAAATCATCAGATCTTACTATAAAAGCCTATATTCAACAAAACTTGAAAATCTGCAGGAAATGGACAATTTCCTAGACAGATACCAGGTACCGAAGTTAAATCAGGAACAGATAAACCAGTTAAACAACCCCATAACTCCTAAGGAAATAGAAGCAGTCATTAAAGGTCTCCCAACCAAAAGAGCCCAGGTCCAGACGGGTTTAGTGCAGAATTCTATCAGACCTTCATAGAAGACCTCGTACCAATATTATCCAAACTATTCCACAAAATTGAAACAGATGGAGCACTACCGAATTCCTTCTATGAAGCCACAATTACTCTTATACCTAAACCACACAAAGACCCAACAAAGAAAGAGAACTTCAGACCAATTTCCCTTATGAATATCGATGCAAAAATACTCAATAAAATTCTGGCAAACCCGAATCCAAGAGCACATCAAAACAATCATCCACCATGATCAAGTAGGCTTCATCCCAGGCATGCAGGGATGGTTCAATATCTGGAAAACCATCAACGTGATCCATTATATAAACAAACTGAAAGAACAAAACCACATGATCATTTCATTAGATGCTGAGAAAGCATTTGACAAAATTCAACACCCCTTCATGATAAAAGTCCTGGAAAGAATAGGAATTCAAGGCCCATACCTAAACATAGTAAAAGCCATATACAGCAAACCAGTTGCTAACATTAAACTAAATGGAGAGAAACTTGAAGCCATCCCACTAAAATCAGGGACTAGACAAGGCTGCCCACTCTCTCCCTACTTATTCAATATACTTCTTGAAGTTCTAGCCAGAGCAATCAGACAACAAAAAGGAGGTCAAGGGGATACAGATCGGAAAAGAAGAAGTCAAAATATCACTATTTGCAGATGATATGATAGTATATTTAAGTGATCCCAAAAGTTCCACCAGAGAACTACTAAAGCTGATAAACAACTTCAGCAAAGTGGCTGGGTATAAAATTAACTCAAATAAATCAGTAGCCTTCCTCTACACAAAAAGAGAAACAGGCCGAGAAAAGAAATTAGGGAAATGACACCCTTCATAATAGATCCAAATAATATAAAGTACCTCGGTGTGACTTTAACCAAGCAAGGGAAAGATCTGTACAATAAGAACTTCAAGACTCTGAAGAAAGAAATTGAAGAAGATCTCAGAAGATGGAAAGATCTCCCATGCTCATGGATTGGCAGGATTAATATAGTAAAAATGGCCATCCTACCAAAAGCGATCTACAGATTCAATGCAATCCCCATCAAAATACCAATCCAATTCTTCAAAGAGTTAGACAGAACAATTTGCAAATTCATCTGGAATAACAAAAAACCCAGGATAGCTAAAACTATCCTCAACAATAAAAGGACTTCAGGGGGAATCACTATCCCAGATCTCAAGCAGTATTACAGAGCAATAGTGATAAAAACTGCATGGTATTGGTACAGAGACAGACAGATAGACCAATGGAACAGAATTGAAGACCCAGAAATGAACCCACACACCTATGGGCACTTGATTTTTGACAAAGGAGCCAAAAACATCCAATGGAAAAAAGATAGCATTTTCAGCAAATGGTGCTGGTTCAACTGGAGGTCAACATGTAGAAGAATGCAGATCGATCCATGCTTATCACCCTGTACAAAGCTTAAGTCCAAGTGGATCAAGGACCTCCACATCAAACCAGATACACTCAAACTAATAGAAGAAAAACTAGGGAAGCATTTGGAACACATGGGCACTGGAAAAATTTCCTGAACAAAACACCCATGGCTTATGCTCTAAGATCAAGAATCGACAAATGGGATCTCATAAAACTGCAAAGCTTCTGTAAGGCAAAGGACACTGTGGTTAGGACAAAACGGCAACCAACAGATTGGGAAAAGATCTTTACCAATCCTACAACAGATAGAGGGCTTATATCCAAAATATACAAAGAACTGAAGAAGTTAGACAGCAGGGAGGCAAATAACCCTATTAAAAAATGGGGTTCAGAGCTAAACAGAGAATTCACAGCTGAGGAATGCCGAATGGCTGAGAAACACCTAAAGAAATGTTCAACAACGTTAGTCATAAGGGAAATGCAAATCAAAACAACCCTGAGATTTCACCTCACACCAGTGAGAATGGCTAAGATCAAAAACTCTGGTGACAGCAAATGCTGGCAAGGATGTGGAGAAAGGGGAACACTCCTCCATTGTTGGTGGGGTTGCAGACTGCTACAACCATTCTGGAAATCAGTCTGGAGGTTCCTCAGAAAATTGGACATTGAACTGCCTGAGGATCCAGCTATACCTCTCTTGGGCATATACCCAAAAGATGCCCCAACATATAAAAAAGACACGTGCTCCACTATGTTCATCGTAGCCTTATTTATAATAGCCAGAAGCTGGAAAGAACCCAGATGCCCTTCAACAGAGGAATGGATACAGAAAATGTGGTACATCTACACAATGGAATATTACTCAGCTATCAAAAACAATGACTTTGTGAAATTAAAGTAGGCAAATGGTTGGAACTGGAAACTATCATCCTGAGTGAGCTAACCCAATCACAGAAAGACATACATGGTATGTACTCATTGATAAGTGGCTATTAGCCCAAATGCTTGAATTACCCTAGATGCCTAGAACAAATGAAACTCAAGACGGATGATCAAAATATGAATGCAGATCGCTCATGAGAGACACAGCCAGAATACAGCAAATACAGAGGCGAATGCCAGCAGCAAACCACTGAACTGAGAATAGGATCCCCGTTGAAGGAATCAGAGGAAGAACTGGAAGAGCTTGAAGGGGCTCGAGACCCCATATGTACAACAATGCCAAGCACCAGAGCTTCCAGGGACTAAGCCACTACCTAAAGACTATACATGGACTGACCCTGGACTCTGACCTCATAGGTAGCAATGAATATCCTAGTAAGAGCACCAGTGGAAGGGGAAGCCCTGGGTCCTGCTAAGACTGAACCCCTAGTGAACTAGACTGTTGGGGAGAGGGCAGCAATGGGGGAGGGGTGGGAGGGAACACCCATAAGGAAGGGAGGGGGAGGGGGATGTTTGCCCGGAAACCGGGAAAGGGAATAACACTTGAAATGTATATAAGAAATACTCAAGTTAATAATAATAATAATAAAAAAAAAAAAGAACAATAATGCTAACCAATCAGAGCTCTCAGGGACTAAACCACTACCCAAATATACATGAACTGACCCATGGCTTTAGCTGCATATGAAGCAGAGGATGGCCTTGTTGGGCACCAATGGATGGAGAAGCCCTTGATCCTGCCAAGGTTGGACCACCAGTGTAGAGGAATATCAGGGCGGGGGTAGATGGGGAGGGGAACACCCTTATAGAAGAAGGGAAGGGGGATGGGATGGGGGCTTATGTCCGAGAAAATGGAAAAAGGAATAACATTTGAAATGTAATTAAAATATATCCAATAAAAAATATAAATTAAAAAAAAAAGAAAAGGAAAAGATTTTTAAATAGCACTGAAAATTTTAAAAAGAAAGTATTTTAATATTAAACACCATAATATAAAATTATTTTTCACATTTGATATTTGTCCATTTATAGAAATTACATATTTGTAATGATAAAATACCATATTGAAACCTTATAACAAAGATAGCCTAAATATGTAATATTATATAGTTTATGTAACTTATTGATTCCATTCTACCATATGAAATTTCTCTCACCGCTTTTCTTTCTGCATATTTTAATTTTAAAAAGTAAGCATTTCTGCATAATGGTCATGTGATCCTGCCCTGCTGTTTTGTGACATCGAGTTTTCTCGGTCTCTGAGGGATAATTGTCGTGCTCCAGGTACAGTGTTCATCTCCTTTTCTGTTCTTGGGATTTCTCTATCTGTCATCATTAAAGTGATTTTTGCACCGCCGTTTCCATACTTAAATGAACCAGCAAAAAAATGTGACTGCTTTGTGTTAAAGAACATTAACCTGATCTCATGATCATTGTAAGTGAGTTTCTTACCAGGATACAATATTTTTTTTTTGTTTTTTTTGTTTTTTTTTTTTTTTAATCCATGCCTTTACAGTTCATGTGGCAAACAGTTCAGTTTTTAGGTACCAGGTTTACAATTTCTTCATTTTCAACCACACTCTTTATTGATCATTAAATATTTTCTCATGGCTTGTATTTAAATAGATGTTTGTAAATCTGTTTTATGATAGTAAAAGTCCTATATATGGTTAGTAAAGCATTGGATTCTTCCATGGTACCCTAAAATTATTTCTTCTTTGAAAAAAATTCTTGAAATATTTTCATCTTTTATTTTTGGAACTTATGTGACTGCTATTTTATCCATATTATATTCCAAATTTGGATGTCCTTCATATAATATTCCTTCTGTATTGCATCATCCTGAGTTTATAATTACAGGTCTATTTATATGTGTATGTGTGTCATTAATCCCTGTAAAGGTATCAAATGTGGGTTAGTTTTATTCTGTATGCATTCAAATGTCCTTATAACTCAATCCCCTTATCTTAACTTTTATAGTCTTATTTTTCATATACATGCATAGTTATTGTGATAATCCCTGCTTACAAGAAAGTGGTCTCCTCTAAGTCATCACTCATAGCTTTTCATGCATTCTGAGCCCCTTTATGTGTCTCAATCCTCCATGGTCTGGCCTCATGTTTCCAAAAGCAATGTTCTAATTTACGTAGTAAGTTCTAATTTACTTAGACCCTTCAAATTCTGTTCAGGGAGGCTCACTGGAGATTTTAGGTTCTTTTCTATGTGTCCACATTCCGTTATGAATTTGTTGATAGAATACAAATTTAGGCCCTCTTTAAATTAAAGACAGGATCCTGGTCATGATGGATCATTCAAGTATTCACATTTCAGAAAAACTTTTACTTCATAATCATCCATATGATCTTCTTCTAAATGAGAATATACCAGACCCACACCATTTCCAATATTTTTGGAGTAGTATTTAAATGTGAGTGTAACCATTCTTCAGATCACTCCACCAAAAGGTATAAATATAAACCCTAGCTTATAAATGGAGAACAAAGGAATTATAATCAACGTAATTATTTTGCTAGTTCTTACAATTTTACTTCACAGTTAAAATTAATATGTGGTACAGAATTACTCCTATTAATATTAATAAGAAGAAGCTACTGAAGTTATCTTCCATAAATATGAAAAATTTGTGTTAGTTATGTGTTAAATTTACTTCCAATATATAATTGTGTAACCATAGGTGAAACAGTGATTCATAATTTAAAGTCCTACTAATTATAAGTAATATATCTGATAAAAGAAAAATAAGTATATTTCCTACATTTGATTTTCAAAATTATATTTCTTTACCATGAAATTTTTACACCATTAAAAAAAGACCAAAAGTTTATTAATATATGCACTATGTACCATATATGCATGTATTTATATTATATTTATGACAATTTATAGAGAAATAGGATGTTATATAGAGATACACATGGTATCTAATATACATACTCACAGATATATTAAAATAATTAAACAATAATAAAATGTAAACAGTAGTAATTTTCATCTGTAGCAATATTGTATCCATTCTCCCTGCAATTCCTTTTATTATTTCTAGAGACTTATTTCATTACTTTAAACACACTCACGTGTGTGTGTGTGTGTGTGTGTGTGTGTGTGTGTGTGTATGTGGTTTTGTGTAGGTACATATGAGAACTGATTCCAATAGAAGCCAGGAGTGACTGTTGGATCTCTTGGACCTGGTCAAGATGTTGTAAGATATCTAATAGGGTGACAGCCAGTTGGGTATTGGAGTATGTAGGGTCTAGACTAGTACATGGTAAGAATGATTTTTTTCCCCACAGAAGCCAAGTAGTATGTTCACACAGTGTGAAATCTGGCCATCAAGCAGGTAAGATTGGTTTGAAATCAATTTTTCTGTGTCTTGCAATCAAAATATATTCTGTCTTAAGCATCAGGGATTTACCAAGAAGTCATGATGGGTAACCTTAATGTATGTTATTTTTGAGACCTCCAGGAACTCCATGATTAATAACTGCTAGAGAGCATTCTGTACTTTGTATTGTGATTTTAAGGTAGTAATTCATGTTTTCTGGGATGTATATTTATCATGCATGCAGTATAATTATACTTGAGTTCTTTGGAAACCTATTCTACAACCTCGATATACTACTGCTTTGCATATGTCCAGAGGGCCTAACATTCTACCAAATACATATTGCCTTAGTAATGTTCACTGCTTTGTCATTTAAAATAGCTATGAAATATAAATAATCCCAATGATGTTCTTCACTTTATTAATGGATAGAGAAGATGTGATATATATATATATATGTTTCATTAACATAGAACAATCTATGCAGTGATAAAGAAAGATAAAATCATATAATTTTCAGGTAAGTGAATGGAACCATATTGCTCTGAGTGATGTATCCTAGAGCGATGTAATGGGAAAATGGAAAACATTACTTTTTTTTATTTGTGGATACATGTTTCAAATCTTTAGATGTGAGTATAAAATTTAGACTAACTATAGATACTAGAAATGAAAAAAAGGATCATGACTGATTGAGTCTGAACAAATTCACTAGAGTGAGAGATAGTAAGGACAAGTTGCTAGGAAGTAGGAAATGGGACAAATCAGTGGAAGATGAAAAATGGAGGGAAATATAGACAAAGATAGTAGGAAGGTAACAGCATATATTTCATACTATTAACTATTGTTCCCTTATCTATGTGTGTCATATTTTTCTTATTCACCTGTAGATGGACATCTATACTGTTTCCTATTGTAAATTGAGAAGCAATGAACATGGTGTGGAAGTGTCTCTGTAATGAGACATACGTTCTGATGAGAATTTAAGTATCATACAGTTGGCTCATTTCCAAGTAATTATAGTATTTTATCCCTTTAGCCTGATTTTCAAATTGTCTGCACAAGATTTTTATATCTACTAAAACTGTATTAAAATTCCTTCCCCAATTGTTATATCTACACATCCCTGTTATAGTCTACATCAAGCAAAATTTTGAACATAGATGGAGTTGACCGTCTCCAGAAACCACTTCTTACTTAGAAACTATTGGTAGTAGGTAGTTCCAGGTGTGGAAGGAGTTCATTCTTTATTGAAGATATATCAGACTGTAGGTTTCTTATGCTCTTGTGAATGAATTCGCACTCAAAAATATAAGGTCAAAACTACCACAATTTAGTGTTCTACAAACCATCAACTGGTTATTCAGCACCGAAGAATCAGCCCTCAAAGCATGAAAACAAGGGGCATTACACTGAAGAAGCAGGCTGTATGTTTGTATTAAGGATATGTATGCTTATATGTATACCAATATGCATACAACAACGAAAATGACCAAGGATGTCAGGAAGTGGAAGGAGAGTAAGGAAAGGTATATGGGAGGGAATGGACATCGTAAAGGGAAACAGGAAATGAAGTAATCATATTATAATCTCAAAAATACTAAAAAATCAAAAGACATTAAAACTGAAGACATGTAATTGTAAGACTGACATGTTTTAGGGGATAAAAAAGGAATGAATTCGGGAAAATAGAAAGAAAATACGAACATGTTTCATTATATATGTATGAAAATCTCAAAAACAAAAATAAATACTTATGGGGTTGGGAATAGAGCGGTAGAGCACTTGCCTAGCAGGCACAAGGCCCTGGGTTCGGTCCCCAGCTCCGAAAAAAAGAAAAGAAAAAAAATAAATACTTATAAATTTTTTTCAGAGTTATTAGAGGCTAAGTCTCAGGAACTTCTCAAAAGAGAGAAGAGAACCTAGAATTGTTAATTTGGTACTTGTTACCAAATAGATTTCAATAGTTGGATGAAAATTCAATACTTTCTGCAATACAGCTTTTCATTATATTTCTATCATAGCTTCTCAAAATTAGTACAAAATGCAAAATACATGGAAACAGATGAGAAAAGTGGCAAGTGCTTTTAGAAACTTTTGGTGGTCACTTGATCATGGTGGATGATTGTTTTGATGTGCTTTTAGATTCGGTTTGCCAGAATTTTATTGAGTATTTTTGAGTCGATATTCATAAGGGAAATTGGTCTGAAGTTCTCTTTCTTTGTTGGGTCTTTGTGTGGTTTAGGTATAAGAGTAATTGTGGCTTCATAGAAGGAATTCGGTAGCGCTCCATCTGTTTCAATTTTGTGGAATAGTTTGGATAGTATTGGTATGAGGTCTTCTATGAAGGTCCCATAGAATTCTGCAATGAACCTGTCTGGATGTGGGCTCTTTTTGGTTGGGAGACCTTTAATGACTACTTCTATTTCCTTAGGAGTTATGGGGTTGTGGAAATGGTTTATCTGTTCCTGATTTAACTTCGGTACCTGGTATCTGTCTAGGAAATTGTCCATTTCCTGCAGGTTTTCAAGTTTTGTTGAATATAGGCTTTTATAGTAAGATCTGATGATTTTTTGAATTTCCTCTGAATCTGTAGTTATGTCTCCCTTTTCATTTCTGATTTTGTTAATTTGGACACACTCTCTGTGTCCTCTCATTAGTCTGGCTAAGGGTTTATCTATCTTGTTGACTTTCTCAAAGAACCAACTTTTGGTTCTGTTGATTTTTTCTATGATCCTTTTTGTTTCTACTTGGTTGATTTCAGCTCTGAGTTTGATTATTTCCTGCCTTCTACTCCTCCTGGGTGTATTTGCTTCATTTTTGTTCTAGAGCTTTTAGGTGTGCTGTCAAGCTGCTGACATATGCTCTTTCCTATTTCTTTCTGCAGGTACTCAGCGCTATGAGATTTTCCTCTTAGCACAGCTTTCATTGTGTCCCATAAGTTTGGGTATGTTGTACCTTCATTTTCATTAAATTCTAAAAAGTTTTTAATTTCTTTCTTCATTTCTTCCTTGACCAGGTTATCGTTGAGTAGAGCATTGTTCAACTTCCATGTATATGTGGGCATTCTTCCCTTATTTTTATTGAAGACCAGCTTTAGCCCGTGGTGGTCTGATAGGACGCATGGGATAATTTCTATCTTTCTGTATCTCTTGAGGCATGTTTTATGACCTATTATGTATTCAATTTTGGAGAAAGTACCATGAGGTGGTGAGAAGAAGGTATATCCTTTTGTTTTAGGATAGAATGTTCTATAAATATCTGTTAAGTCCATTTGGTTCATGACTTCTCTCAGTCTGTCTATGTCTCTATTTAATTTCTGTTTCCATGATCTTTCCATTGATGAGAGTGGGGTGTGGAAATCTGCTACTATTTTTATGTGAGGTGAATTGTGTGCTTTGAGCTTTAGTAAGTTTTTTTTTTTTTTTTTAACGTATGTAGGTGCCCTTGCAGTTGGAGCATAGATATTTAGGATTGAGAGTTCATCTTCGTGGATTTTTCCTTTGGTGAATATGAAGTGTCCTTCCTTATCTTTTTTGATGACTTTTAGTTGAAAATGTATTTTATTCGATATTAGAATGGCTACTCCAGCTTGTTTCTTCAGACCAGTTGCTTGGAAAGTTGTTTTCCAGCCTTTCACTCTGAGGTAGTGTCTGTCTTTGTCTCTGAGGTGGGTTTCCTCTAGGCAGCAGAATGCAAGGTCCTCATTGCATATCCAGTTTGTTAATCTATGTCTTTCTATTGGAGAGTTGAGACCATTGATGTTGAGAGATATTAAGGAATAGTGATTATTGCTTCTTGTTATATTCATATTTGGATGTGAGGTTATGTTTGTGTGCTTTTCTTCTCTTTGTTTTGTTGCCAAGACGATTAGTTTCTTGCTTTTTCTAGGGTGTAGCTTGCCTCCTTGTGTTGGGCTTTACAATTTTTTATCCTTTGTAGTGCTGGATTTGCAGAAAGATATTGTGTAAATTTGATTTTGTCATGGAATATCTTGGTTTCTCCATCTATGTTAATTGAGAGTTTTGCAGGATACAGAAACCTGGGCTGGCATTTGTGTTCTCTTAGGGTCTGTATGACATCTGTCCAGGATCTTCTGGCTTTCATAGTCTCTGGTCAGAAGTCTGGTGTGATTCTGATAGGTCTGCCTTTATATGTTACTTGACCTTTTTGCCTTACTGCTTTTAATATTCTTTCTGTATTTTGTGCATTTGGTGTTTTGACTATTATATGATGGGAGGATTCACCTTGTTTTTTCCAGTGTAATTTTCTATCTAGGATTTGCTGTTGTGGGAGAACTGGGTTCTTCTGATGCTAAGTACCTTTGTTTTTTTGTTTTGTTTTGTTTTTTGTTGTTGTTGTTTTTCTGTTTTGTTTTGGTTTGTTTGTTGTTGTTTTTTTGTGTTTTTTTTGTTTTTTTGTTTTTTTGTTTTTTTGTTTTTTTTTTTTTTTTGCTTATGTTCCTGTACTTGCCTCTTGGGCTTCCTCTGTATATTTTAGAAGTGGTTGCAGAGCCAATACTCAATGTCTACTCAGGATACTGGATCAGACAGGAAGGAAAGATATCACTATATTCTTAGAATTTATAGAATATAATTTTGTTTGAAAATTAACTCTAGAAACTGAAAAGATGGACCTGTGACTAGAGAAGCTAGTGCTTTGACAGAGGATGTAAGTTTGGTTGCCAACAACTCATAAGGATTATAACAACCACCTCCAATTTTACCTCCACCAGATCAGACATCTTCTTTTGTACTCCATAGGTTCTGTGATGGTTTGAAAGTCATTGTCACAGGGGGTGGCACTAGTAGAAGGTGTAGCTTGGTTAAAGCATATGCATATGTGACCTTTTTGGAGGAAGTATGTCATCATGGGGGTGGGCTTTGAGTTCCTATGCTTTAGCCCATCCCAGAACAGAAATCAGTTTCTCCTGGTTACCCTTTGATCAAGATGTAGAACTCTCTGTTCTTTCTCCATAACTATGTCTGCATTGATGCTTCCTGCCATGATGGACTGAACATCTGAGACTCTAAACCAGCCACAATTAAACGTTTGCCTTTAAAAGAGATGAGTTGGTCATGGTTTCTCTTCACAGCAATAAACTCTAACTAAGACAGGTACCTACACTTACACCTTCATATACCAAAACAAGACCCATATATAAACATAATACAATATAAAATAAACTTTTATAAATTTAACTAAAATTTGAAATTTAAGGCTATGCAAAATTATCTAACAGTAAAATCTTTTAATTGTGGTTAAATCTTATACTGAATCAACTGAATCTACCCCTGTCAAGATCACTGATTATACTCAAAATAAAACAAAGATAATATTTAAGATGATACAGATAGGAAAATGATAGAACAACCTGTGTGAAAACTGGGAATTTTATATGCCTTCCAATTTTCAATATTTTGTAAAAACCAAATCACTATGTGATCAAAATATTATTCTGTAAAGTTTCACCTATTACTACAATTTTTCCTATGAACCATTCCTACTGTCAAATCTTCAAAATGTGTTAGAAATTTTTATTTAAATTTCTGGTAGTTGCTAAGAGATGCAACAGAAATATGTGATATTAAAGTTTTGGCAGTAAGGTTAGCTTTCCTTCTGTGTGCTCTTTATTTCTCAGTATGGTTGGTGTAAATAAATGCAACTTTTTAAAGTTAAATTTGTATCTTGCCATTTAGCTGAGATTGCTAATGTATCTAGAATTCAACATTTGGATATTGGGATGTCTTATATATAATATTATCTTCAATGAAGATAATTTCACTTTGCCCTTTCTTATTTTAACCCTTTAATTCTTCACTCTTGCTTGATGTCTCTAGGTACTCCTTCCATCACTATACTGAAAAGAATTGGTAATGGTGAACAATTTTTTATTGTTTGTAATTTTAGTGATAATGTTTTGAGAATTTCTCTACTTTGGATGTGGTTTTCTCACATATATCCTCTATTATATTAAGACATGCTCTCTCCACTCCTATGCCCTCTGATACTTTTATCATGCAGGCACGCTGAATTATATTAAAGTGCTTTTCTTTATCTATTGAGATTTTTGTGTGTGTTTTGGCATTGAAGCCATTTCTATAATTACCTTGACATCTGGTCTTTCTGTCTTCCATATTTCCTTCTATTTAAGGAAAACAAAGGAGAAATAATACCATGATTATATAGAACACTTGTTTACAAAGCACATTTTATAATCTTTATTATGTTTTGTTTCAATAATTTGCTAACTATATTAAAATTTTAACTGTTTCCCACTGACTCAGAATCTCTATATTTGCTTTCTCAAAGAAAATCTTCACCTTTGTAATCAAGACATCAAAATCAGACAACAAATGCCTATTATGCAGGCATTGGTTTCACTTCCTTTCAAGGTACTAAAGGTCCATTTTTGAATAAAGAAAATATTGTATTGTACCAATGGAAATCAACATTAGATAATTAAGAAACAAAATCTGCTGATTGAGCACAGAGAATTTGAACCAAACAGTGGAGAAGAGGTTCTTAGCAGAACATAATGACCATGGAGAATTGGAGGATACTTTAGTATAATATGCCCAAATTGCTTTCATTAAAAAAAAACTACCATCCAAAACTTTTATCTTAAAAGTTTTCAATGAGCCACTGATCTCTGATAGACTAGGAATTTTGCAAAAATATTGCTTTGATTGTGATATGCAGAACTGTCAATGATTCAGTAACATTCAATATATAATTAATAGGATACTGCCGACTGAAGGAAAAATATTAATAACCTTGAGAAAATGATATGACATATTATAAGTAGTAACTAAACAGGTGAAGGAAGTGTTGTTCTGGTTTGTTAACTGCTAGTAATTTTTACAGATTTAACTTTGGTTCAGCAGCTATAATATCTTGGCTTTTGAACTGCTCATGGAAAGGATTGAAGTGTGACTAGAATGTCTTACTTCAGTTGGTTGGGGAATGCCCAAATCTCTTTCACACTGCAAAGAACAGAAACTTAACAGGCAATATAACCAATTAATTTGTAGTTTATTTTCTAATTTGTGCAATGGTAAGAATGCAATGCCCCTTACCTTGCCTGTTAGTTAATTTTTATTGCTATAGCAAAATGTCACAGACCGGTAATTTGCAAATAGTAGGAAGTCAATTCTTATGTTTCTGGAGTGTGCAGATTCTGTGCTGAAGGAAATGACTGATAAATTCTTTGTCTGATCAGAGCTGCTGTCTGCTTCCAACTTGCTGACTTGTTTATTCTTTGTCTGGACAGAAATGTCCCTGCATTCCTAGGCAGCAAATGTTTCCTCTCAAGCATTCAGTAGTGACACCTTCTGAATACACCTTCATAATAACAGCATCTTATTTAAATTCTAACAATATAACCAACATATTGGCCAACAATTATCAGTGACTAGATAAGGAGTACAGGCAGATGACAGCACCTGATCATAGTGGACATCAGCATTTAGAGCACATAGTCACGAAAGTAGCTGCTATTTTTCAAGGGCTAAAATTTAGATAAGTCTTTCTATTTGAAAATGATTAGATCTGACAGGCTGATTAACTCTTAAACATATGTGCCAACTGTAGTATTTATTATTCCTGATAGTATCAGTTGGTCTTGTTGTATGTAGCTATCCATGGGAAACATGAAAAATTTATCTTACAAGCCTTTAAATATATTCAATATCAGCAGAACTCCATCCATTATAATATCAAAAAAATAAAAACTCCAACTTAAGGAAAAATTTAAAGAAATATATTAAGTAATAACATACAATTAAATGAGCTATAAAATTGTTATTTTTATGGTATTATTGCTATCTATTTTCAGAAAGACATAAAGATTAATTTTGCTCATAGTAAACTCTTTAATGTTTATCCAAATATCTAGCAAAAAGATTAAAAACTTGAAATTAAGAGGATAATTTAGTTTATGGAACCTAAAATTAACATCAGCACTCTGAGTTAAAATAAAATTACTGAATATAGCAAAAATATTTTACATAGACCTCATAATATTTCAAAGTAAATATTTTTCTAAGTGAGTTTACTGAACTGTTGGCTAATTCCAAAATAAACATTTGTTTACTTTCTGAGTGAATGCATTTTTAAAAATAAATAAAGATTATTCTTTTAGTTTCTTTTGGATATATTAAAATTATTAACAATCATTTATTTAATATATATTCAAATTTCTCTTAACATTTTTAATATTGAGAGAAAACATGAACTTTTATATTTCTTTATTTTATATTTCTTGGATATTTTTGTATTTACATTTCAAATGTTATCCCCTTTTCCCCCTATCCCATACCTACTTCCCCTGCTTCTATGAGGATTCTCCCACTTCTATCTACCCACTCCTACCTCAATGCCCTGGCGTTCTGCTACACTAGGAATATGAGCCATCACAGTGCCAAGGGCTTTTCCTCCTATTGATGCTGGACAATGCTATCCCTTGCTACATATGAAGCTGAAGCCATGGGTCCATCCATGTGTACTCATTGCTTGGTGGTTTGGTCCCTGGGAGCTCTTGAGGGATCAGTTTGGTTGATATTGTTGTTCTTCCTACTATGTTGCAAACTCCTTCAACTCCTTCATTGCTTTCTCTTGTATTTCTAATTATCAGCCATTTTATCAGAGAGAAAAAAATTCCTAATACTTGTTGACATGATCAGTGAAAGTAATGTCTAGCCACTGTGCCTCATGGGAGTACATCAATGTAAAGATATGAAAAGAAAAAAAATCAGTCTAGCTTTGTGTGCATCATGACACATTCGCACCTTAAGGAAAGTATCTAAACAGTGTTTATATCTTAACGATATGACACCAAGAACTTAACTCACACTTACTACTTTTAAAAGTCTAATATATTTTGATTAGTACAATATGACTAGGGTAACATTTTTAATGCACAAAATCATTAGTAATCAAAAATAGTGTTTCAGAGAAATTAAATTAGCCATTGAACCATTACATATTTTTAAAATGCAAAAGAACCACAAGTTAAAACGTTATTCTTCAAATTAAGTTAGATTACAATCTCTACTTTCTAGGAAGTAGAGCAAACAAAAATAAATACATCACTTTTGAAAGAATCGTGTTGTGAATTTTCTTTCAACATCAAAATTTCACTTATACTTGCTGTATTTGTAATGGCATAAACAGTATCAAGTGTTTAGATAAAAGATGATTGGGTTTATCAATTCTTCTTGCATTGTAACATAGACCAGATTTGGTTATGAAATAATCATTAGGAAACCATAATCCTGAAACATGATTCTGTTTGTGAATAGTAGGAAATGTAAACTACCTTAAATGTGATTAATTTATTTCACATGTAATGAGAAATTCTAGACATATGCAGTTACTGTAGTCATCTCACTATTGCCCTGTAATAGCAACAATATATTTTAAACATAGTATTTTAAACAAATCTACCTGTTCTCTGTAGATATTGTCTTTATTAAAATACAAAATGAAGAATAAATAATAGTACAATTGGACTATGTATTACATTGGACTGTTACAGGACAATGGCTTGTAGCAAATAAAATTGGTACTGGGTACAGTAGTTTCTCAGTTATTCACAGAAGATAAGTCTGTCACCCTCAGTAGATGATTGAATCTGTAAGCAGCTCTAAATTATACATGTGTTCTTCATATTTTATGCATGGCTCTGTAGTAATATTTCCTTAGAATCTAAGTCATTAAGACCTATGTTCATGTTACTCAATATTTTTAAATTTGTTTTGTTATTATCAGTCATGCATATGAAGGCACATGTGTATATGTATGATCATTCATGATTACACAAATACCAGAGGCTTTGAATTCCTCTTGAGCTGGTGTTACAAGTTATTTTGAGCTACTAACTTCATCCAACCCAAGAATTAGTGTTTGATAAAATAACTTAACTGAATGCAATTACATTAGTGTCAGAACACACAATATGATAAAATGCTTCGCTTCTGAATGGTTACCAATCAAGTAGCCTCAGAACATTAATAATATATATATATTCATTTCAAGGAAAAGCCACCCTTCACAGGCAGCCATTCAGGAGCTGTAGAAGCTGCCCCATAACCTAATATGTGCCAAATATAGTAAAGCAGCAAAAGTTCCCCAGCTTCCCCAGCGAATTAAGGAATCACAAAGTTACTGATACCCCTGGAGACACAGCCAACTAATTAAGGGAAAGAAAGGTAAAAGTCATCCACTCCTACCCTAGCAGGCTTAAAATTAACCCTTCAAGGTTCACCCCTCTCATTTCCATCCCAATAGACTCTGAACCCCTGCATGCAGGTTCTCTGCAGAAGAAATGCTCTTTGCTGTTACATACCATTTAAGACTGGGGTACCCTTCTTCAGGAGTCACAGAGTCTTACAATAGTACTTATGCACATACAAAAAGGAAGAAGGTATATTTCAATAATATATTGTTTCAAAATTTTGTTGGCTTTATTATTAGTTATTTCATTTGCATTTTAAATGTTATTCCCTTTCCAGTTTCCCCTCTGAAAACTCATAATTCCAACCCCCTTTCCCCAGCCTCCACAAGGGTGCTCCTCCACCCATGCCTGCCACACCACCCTACCTTTCCCCTACATTGAAGCATCAATCCTTCACAGAACCAAGGGCTTCCTCTCCCATTGATGCCAGATGGATTCCTCTCCCATCCCCTGCTGCGTATGCAGATGGAGCCATTGGTTCCTCCATATGTATTCTTTGGTTGGTGATTTGGTCACTGGGAGTTCTGGAGGGTCTGGTTGAATAATTTTGTTGTTCTTCCTATGGGGTTGGTAACCCCTTCAGCTCCTTCAGTCCTTCCCCTAACTCCTTCACTGTGCTCCCCATGCTCAGTCTGATGGTTGGCTGCAAGCATCCATATTTGTGAGGCTCTGACAGCTTCTCAGGGTGCATGCATATCAGACTCCTATTAGCAAGCATTCTTTGTTATCAGCAAGTGTCTGGGATTCATGGCTGCATATGAGATGGATCCCCAGGTGGGGCAATCTCTGGGTGGCCTTTCCTTCAGTCTCTGCTCTAATCTTTTTCCCTATATTTCCTTTAGACCGGAGCAATTCTGGGTTAAAATTTTGTAAAGGCCGGGTGGCTCTATCCCTCAAACAGGGGCAGTGCCTAAACTCTGGAAATTGTCTATAGCTTCTCTCTCCCCTATGTTAAGTATTTCAACTAATCCCATCCCCGTTGGTTCCTGGGAGGCTCTTGCTTTTCTGGCATCTGGGACTTTCTAGGGGCTACACTCAGTTCCCCATCCACCATTACTACACACCTCTGCTCAATTTCCTGACCCGCTACATTTCCCCAGTCTCCTCTCATACCTGATTGTGACCCCACCTTTTACCCCTCTTCCTCCACTCTTCCTCCCAAGTCCCTCCCACCCTCTACCTCCTGTGAGTATTTTGTTTCCCCTTCTAAGTATGACTGAAGCATCCACACTAAGGTTTTCCTTTTTCTTGACCTTCATATGGTCTATAAGTTGTACCATGGGTATTCCAAGCTTTTTTTCTAATATCCACTAATCAGTGTGTTCTTTTGTGCCTTTGTTACCTCACTCAGGATGATATTGTCTAGTTCCTTCCATTTTTTATGAGGTTCAGGAAATTGAAAAAAAATGTTTATAGCAGTGGCGGATAGGGAAATGGGGGTAGCCAATAGAAAGTCCAAAATACCAAGAATCAAGATACTCCCAGGGCCCAACAGGGATAATATTTGCTGAGATACCCAACAAAGCAGAGAGAGAACCATATCCAGAGGTTAGGCACAGCCCCCCAGTTGAGGAATGGCCCATGCACACATCTCAAAAATATTAACCTAAAATTGTTTCTGTCTAAAGGAAATACAGGGACAAAGAGTGGAGCAGAGACTGAAGGAAAGGCCATCCAGAGACTGCTTCCACCTAGGGATCCATCCCATCTGCAAACAGCAAACGCAGACAATATTGCTTATACCAAGATGTGCTTGCTGACAGGAGCATGGCACAGCTGTCTGCTGAGATGCTCTGCCAGAGCCCAACCAATATTCAAGCTGATGCTCACAGCCTGAGCAAGCAGACCCCAATGGAGGAGTTAGGGGAAGGACTGAAAGAGCTGAAGGAGTTTGCAACCCCATAGGATGAACAACAATATCAACCAAACAGACACCGCAGAGATCCCAGGAACTAAACCACCAACCAAAAAATACAGGATCCATGGTTCAAGATGCATGTGTAACAGAGGATGGCCTTATCTGGCGTCAATGGGAAGGGAGGCCCGTTGTCCTATGGAGGCTCAATGCCCCAGCATAGGGGCATTCTAGGATGATGGTGCTGGAGTGGGTGGGTTGGTGTAGGAGCACCTTCATAGATGCAGGTGGGAGAGGGGATGGAATGGGGATTTGAGGAGGGGAAACTGGGAAGGGGAATAACATTTGAAATGTAAGTTAGTATCGTATAATGTAAAATCACCAATAAAAAGGATGTTTAAATTGCCAAAAAAAGCAAATTATCGAGGACCTTAAAATGCTATTGCTATGTGTATTCTTTTCTTCGTTTCCTATAGGCATCTCACAGTAATAGCCATGAGAAATCATTTACATTTTCAACAGCACCGGTTCTTTCACACTGAAGTTTCAGGCAGAACAGTAAGACATAAAATGCAGTGTTCCAATTCCCCACCTTACAACTCCTTTATATGTGACTTGCACCTGTGACAGAAGCACCACGCAGTAATTGCATTGCTGATGTATTTAATTTACAGGTTGGGTGACTAGAGAAGTGTGTTGCAAAGTGTTCAGCCTTGTTAACAATAAAGTACAAGCTGGAAGATTCCCACATGCAGGTGAAGCCAGCAGCTGTTTCAGCTTTGATTTCTAAACAAGGAAATAACTCTCAATAACTCTCTCCTCTCTCTCTCTCTCTCTCTCTCTCTCTCTCTCTCTCTCTCTCTCTCTCTCTCTCTCTCTCTCACACACACACACACACACACACACACACACACACACACAGCTAACATGGTGACAGGCCAGGATAAATATAAAATATTAACTCCATTTGGGCTATATTTCACTTGAGTATATGTCTAAGTATGATTATTCCCAACTACGACAGGAAAACATTTTCTTCGAACTTTTCATTGAAGCTAGATAATGGCTTTTCTTCATACTCAGGGATGTGCGTCTGTTCCTTGAGTAGAGTTCTGAGTCTTAGGTATACCAGATAATTACAGTTTCAGTGAGATATGACTTGTCTGTTGGGAAGACAAAGCCATGAAGATCTGTGGACAGTGCATTTGTCATGAATATGGCTACTAATCATCCCACAGGCTTATTCTCTCTGTCCTTCCATATGAGGACTACAAATGTGGCTGTTGGACAGACAACATGGTCAGCTCCATCGCACATGCTCATATATCAATACTTTCCAAAGTAAGTAGGTGCTCTGTGGATGTTGGTGGTGTGCATATACTTATTTAAATGTTTCGCCCATAATAAATTGTGCAAAATTTGAGTTCATGTCATCATTTCTCTTTATAGGAACTCCATAAAAATTACAATTGTAGGTGAATATATGTCCTGTATTAAAGATTGGAGATCACATCAGTATTGAGGGATTTAATTCTATATATATATATATATATATATATATATATATATATCCCTCTCTCTCCTCACTTCCTCCCCTTTTAATTCTATTCCCACTTGTGGGTTCACCTGGAGAACTGAAACAAACATAGATACTTATTCATAATGGAAGAAAATTAAACTAAGAAGAGAAAATCACAAATTAGGAAGGTGCTTAGAGGAAGATCTGAAAACCGTAGTGGGTAAAGGTGTTTTCTTTAATCATCTGTATTCTGTCCCTGGAATTCATGAAAGGTGAAACAAAAAAGATTGAGTTATAAAAGTGTCCTCTGTCAACCACAGAAGCACCAGGAATAAAAATGTACATACAGATCATATATACATACCTATACCATGATCATCTTCATCATCCATCACCATCATCATGAAAAAATATAGCAACCAAAAATAAATAGAAGCAAGAAAAGTTTCAAATTTCTCCATATCATCAAGGAAACATAAAATTGTCATCAGATTTTGGCCTCGCCATGTCAGCTTGTGCTGCTGACTGATCCTGCTTATGAGCAAAGGAGCTGGAAGTGACAGTCTACAGTCTCACATGTTTCTACAGCCTGACAAATTATTTAAAATTCTAGACTCAACTTTGCTGATAAAGCTTCAATTGAAAAATTAACAGAATATTTAACCCTGGTGGTGGTAGTGGTAGGGAAATGTCTCAAAGCCAGGAGGGTATCACCTATAATATCATCTATATTATAGTTTTTAAATTTCTTATGGGCATCTCTAAAGGATCATGGGAAGAAAGAACCCAGAGGAGTGTTTTCATCTGTGATGCACTGAGAAGGAATCAGAGACATCTTACCACATTCATCCTGTTTATCAAGTCAATAGTCATATAAACTTTAAAATACACACATATTTACTGCATTTCGTTTAAAAATACAATTAATGTATCACATTTTATTCAGTTTTATTTATTTATTTATTTATTTTGGTGTTTCACACTGAACATAAACACAGACAAAAATCTCAGCAGTGCTTGGCCTGTTGACGGAAAGACAGCAGTATAGTTTAGGAGGCAGAGATCACCAAGAATAAACAGAGAAGTAATTCTAGTGGGACAAGCATGGAGACATTTGTAGGACTTTGGAAGTTTATTTGCCTGAATTTCATGAGACTAAACCCCAATGGTTTTGGTATAATGATTCTTATCCACTTTTTAAGTTACGAATATTTGAAAATGAAATATACATGACTAATAAAAGATATACTTAGTCTCTCAGTTGAGAAGAGGGGCATAGAAGGTTTCTGTGACAATTTCTACACCCACCTCACTCCACTACAAAAATAAGCCTACACAGAAAGCCATTGAAGAGAGCTCTTGAAATTATGATAAGGATCATAAAGTGTAGCTATCCACAAGTGATGGTTTCTGAGGTGGGCAGTGTAGCCAGTGGGAAAAGGCTAGATTTTTTTTTTAAGGGGCTGGCTACTGGGATTTTGACCATGATCCAATGAGTATATGGGCAACACAAATGGGGGTTGTTGTTTTATTTTTCATTTTTGTCGAGGCGGTTATAAGAGTTAGGAGTGGGCAAACTTGGAAGGACTTGGAAAGCAAACACTCAGAGTGCATAATGTAAAATTCCCCCAATATCAATAAAAATATTTTGTTGGAAAAATCATTGCAATCATCTTAAGTGAACCTAAGAGCAGCTTCATGGTAATAAAATGTAGAAATACTTTGTAGGCCAGGTCTTAATGAATCTTTAACAATAACATGACTTGAGTCAAAGGTGACAACTGCCACTCACAGACCTAGGAAAGTACACCAGTAAAAAGTTTTGTGTTGATAATAAAATATTTTTGTCTAGGAATTAACCTCCAGATGCTTGAATAGTCAAGAAGAATTAGAAAAATATAACCACAATAAAATATATTCTACCAGGCCAGAATTATTTGACACCTACTTATTATAAATAGAGAAGTGAGACAACTCTATAACGCTCATGTCTGTGTCATAATAGCTAATGTAAAGTTTTCAAAAAAGATCAGGCAACCAAGTACAACAGCACCTTCAAATATTCCTGGGAAATGGATTAATATTCATTCACAGAGTACAAAACTGGTTCAGTACTGTCATATCAACAAGTTCTGACAGCTTTCACACTGACTACTAGAAGAAAACAGGGTTCTCAGTTTTAGAACATAACTTTAGCAGTTTCTAGTTTATCAAGGATAAAATGTATACCAGAAAAAAATAAACAAACAAATTGGATGGAAATCATTGAATTATGATTTTTTTCATATGGTACACATGGGTATATGTGATATGAATGTACAAAAGTACAAATATAGTTTATAACAACAGTGATAATATACACATTTATTTTATGTACTCCTCCAAATTTTTCACTAAAAAATTTGAACATATTGGTACATAAAGTATCAAAATTAAACAATAAAACAACACTTAGAAACATTTGAGCCAATAGTTAATTATTTGAGAAAAGAAATTAATTGAAAGGAACAGATCTCACCAATGTACTAAAAGTCCTACAGTGTAAACAGAAATATTGATGAAAATAAGTCAACGATAAAAGTGGGAGAATATCTTATGTTCCTAGAATGAAAGACCCCATATTATTAAAGGGTCATAATATACAAAGCAGTCTGCTGGTTCTACACAAATTTCTGTCTTCTCAATGACTTTCTTCACAGAGCTAGACAAATTCCTACCATGAATATGGAACAGTAATTAGAAAAATAAAAAAAAATCAAGAAACATCAAAACAATTGCACAAAAAGATAAAAGATGCATTGTGAACCACAATCTTAAGGTATAATTAATCCAAACAGCATAATAATTATACACACACACATACCCACACACACACACACGTATGTTTCTCTGTGTGTGTGTGTCTGTATGTGTATATATAACAAGTATTCGCACGACAAATATACATTTCCTAAAAGACATTACAGGTGTGATAAACTTTTCAAATAAAAGTGCTGGTAAAAATTGAGTACTTGCTTGAAGAAGTAAATCCAAGTTATCATTTTGCATCAGTTATAAGGAATAAAAATGGACTAAAGTCTTAAACGTTACCTGAGTTTTTATGGTAAGCAGAGTCAAAGTTTTAATAAATTGGATTTCTGGGAAAGAAAGGAAAAAAATTAGCAGAGGAATCCAAAGTTTAAAAGATTCTGTGTAGGAATATATCAAGGTAAAAATTGCCTTGCACACAAAAGGGGATAATCACAAAAGTGAAATCAGAACTTATAGAAAATACTAATATATATGTAAGCTATTATTCAAAAAAGAAGATTGTTTAGATATGGTGCTATAAAGGTATTTTAAATGATAAATAATAATTGAGATTAGAAACTGTAATTTTTAAACTTACAGTATATCTACACAGACTTTTTTCTATTTGTCGCTACTACAGCTTTTAAAACTGTTTAAAATTCATTACTCTATTTTAAAATGAAAATGTAATTCCAAAATTTATCCTTATGTTTTCTCCTTCTAACCCCTCCATGTAATCCTTCTTGCTGTCTTTCAAATTAATGGCCTCCTTTTGTATTAATTGTTGTTGGCATTGACATTGAAATATGTAGCAGGTACACCTGAAGAAAGTATCATTAATCACAAATAGGACTCAAGTAACAACCATGGGCGACCGTGTTCCTCCTAGAAAGCACACAAGGATGCTATTATCACAAAAGGAAAGGTAGCTGCACGCTACACAGCACACCTGCTGTTTCAGCAGTTAAGAGACTGAGAGAGAGGACCAGGTGTGTGAGGTTGTACTGGCTGTATAATGAGACATAGTATACACATAAAATAATAACAAAAAGAAAAAAAACCAAAAAATTGAAAAATATATGTATGGTGAAGCATGGATACAGGGACTCCTGCATACTGTTAGAGGGAATGTAAATTAGTAAACTCATTACAGACAACCATATGGAAGTTCCTCAAAAATGAGAAGTGTAACTACTCCATTATCTAACAACTTTGCTGCTGGATATATATCCAAGGAAATCAGTATATTGGGGAAACACCTGCCCTTCCATATAAATGCAACACTATTCAAAGTACTCCAGAAAACGAAATCTTTTAAAAGTTCATCAACTGGTGCTCAAGGGAGGAACACACAGTGGATATACTCAAAGGAGTACTGGTTAGACATAGAAATGAATGCATCCCAGGCATTTGCAACAACAGGAACTGAGCTAAGGGATAATTGTATGATGGCATGAATATACTAACTTTTTTTTAAAGTTTCTTTCTCTTATGAGGATAACAGAAATGCTGATTTCCTGGATGTTGAAGGTATAACATTGTTTTCAAAAGCTTGAAAGAAAGCAAATATGCTGAAGGCTGTGTGATTAACTATAGAACTCAGAATCACGATTTGCTCTTGATCTTCTGCATGGCAGATCAGCAACAGGCAAATGAGAGTATATTTGGAAAGGTTTTCCATAGACAAATGAGATTTATTTGTATGTGGAGATCTATTTCCAGCCAGAATTTTATAATGTACTCATTACAATATCACAAATTCTCAGTTGTGGTGCATACTTTGTCTTCTTCGTGTATAAGGAAGAGATCATTTGCTTCTATAAAGTAAATCTGACTGCCCTCCAAAAGCCCCAGCAAGCAGCTGAAAGAATCAGATGCAGATTATTTTCACCCAACCAATAGACAGAATCTGGTGACCCCTGTGGTTGAATTAGGGAAAAACTGGAAGAAGCTGAGGAGGAGGCATATACCAGCTGCTATGAGGCCACCAACACATATACAGCAGAGGACCGCCAGGTGTGGGTTCAGTCAGAGAAGATTCATCTAAACATCAAGAGACTGGAGACCTCAGGGAGCGGGGAGGTCTGGTGGGTGGGGACGTCCTTGTGTAGACAGGGAGGAGTGGGGAGTTATAGGATGTGGGAGAGTCAGGGTGGTCAGGAGGGGGATAAAATCTGGAGTGTAAAAAAATGATAAAATTCAAAAATAATAAAGTAAATCTGAATAGAGATGTGCAAGGTTAGAACTCAAGAATAGGACAGAGTCACCCAAGAGATTTAGAGATTAATTTGATTAAAATGAAAGCCAATGTATCATATCCCCATAATAAATATTCAGTTTTTTCTTGATCAATAAAAGAGACAGAGAAGGAGAGTCAGATTGTATGACTGCAAATGGATGTACTGGTGAAACCTTACAACACATTGTACATCAAAACAACCAAGGTTGTCACATGGCACTTAGAGGTAATGAAAAACAAACAAGATTTGCAATCATTTTCTTGCTTTTAAACATGTTACAAATGGAAACCAGAGAACAACATGTAGCTTTTTGCTATTTCTGTCTTGTCATCTCTGGGGACTGAACTCAGGTTATCAAGTTTAGTAGCAAGCATCTTCACTTTATAAGTCATCTAATCAACCCTATATGCTCAACTATGATCGGGACCAAAATTTGGTTCAGTTCATGAATTCAAAGATAGAAATAAAATAAAATTCATGAAGAAATGTGAAAAAAGACAAACAGCAAGTAGTAGGCCAGAACATTTTCCCTTTAATAGAAAAACAAGATCTTAGTTGGAATAACATGTTTACACCAAAAAATATTTTTCAATATTATTTTCTAAAACACGTCCAATGAAAAATAGTAAGACTTAAAAAACACACATAGTAGTTATTTTATATGGATCAAAAAAGTTTTATTTAAGAATATATATTTGGCTCAGTGGTAGAGCGCTTGCCTAGCAAGCGCAAGGCCCTGGGTTCGGTCCCCAGCTCTGAAAAAAAGAAAAGAAAAAAAAAGAATATAAATGTATATAAAAATTAATATGTACATTTAAGAACAATTAGTGAATAAAGAGGCCATGAATCTAAAGAAATTAGGAGGAGTATATGGGAAAGTTTGAATACTAGAAAACATCAATACTGAAAATGGAAATGGGTAAAAAAGGAGATCTTGAGAACTTAAAGGTAAAATAATGCCATGTAATCCACTGTTTGTGTTATCAATCTTGAATATCAGTTTATGCATGGAGGATGCTAGCAGTATAGTAATATTCATATATATGTGCATATATGCATATACATATATGCATGATATTATTCTGACATTGCTGTGTCTACAGAAAATTCTGAGAGTAAAGTGAGGAAAAAAGTTAAGATCATATGGTCGTTTGAATTCATGAACTGAACCAAATTTTGGTCCCGATCACATTTGAGCCCCATAGACTGAAGTATTTGAAAGCATGGACCACAGGGAGTGGCACTACTAGGATGTTTGGCCTTGTTAGAGAGAGTTTTTGTCAGTTTGGAGGCAGGGCTTTGAGGTCTTAAATGCTGAAGCCTCGTCAGTGTGAATCAAATCCAGTCTCCACCTGGCTGACTTCGGATCAAGATATAGAACTCTCGGCTCCTCCAGCACCATGTCTGCCTGGACACAGCCATCGTCCTCACCATGATAATAGTACCTGAAACTTTAAGCCCCCCCCCCAATTAAATGTTTTCTTAGTAAGAGTTGCCTTGGTCTTTGTGTCTCTTCACACCAATGAATCTCTAAGACAGACCGGAAGCATGATTGTGTAGGGGAAAATCTATCTGACAGAGACAAACGGTTTACAAAATAGATTTTAGTTTAAACATAGCGTGAGGGCCATATTAAATTTAGGATTTGAAAATAGTGGTTCTCTGAAAGCCAAGGCTCTAGAGAGGTCTCTTCTTTCTGAACCTATGTAGAATGAAAATGTACAGTAAGCAGACTGACTATAAAGTTTCCTTTGTGCGAAGAATGTGTGCAGACATGAATGTGCATATATGATTACCCTCTAGAGTTACAATGAGAGTGAGGTTTCAAGAGTTTGAAAGATGATATACAAAATGGACTGTTGTTATGGTTAACTTTAAAAGTGTAGATATGGGATATCATAACACTAGGTGCAGAATGAAGTGAGAAGTGGACAGTGTGGAAATCTTTTGGCCAATGATGACATCATTACCTAAGAGCCAATACAAAACAACCTCACACAAAAAATATCTTGGAGGAAGAATGGACAGAAGAAGCAAGAGTAGGGATGGGTGGCATTTCTGTACACACTGATACCTCAGAACTTCAGGCAATGTAGACAGGAAAGGAACCAAGAGATTATAGTATAACAACACTGATTTCCATTTAAGAAAATGTGATTTTAGAAAAAAAAAAGGAAGACAATAATTAAGAAGAGCAATGGTGGATAAAAAGAGCTGCTTCTCCACTCACAGATGCTCTAATAAAGAAGACGGTGTGTGTGGACAAAAGGGATCTATAAGCAATGAAAATACCATAATAGTAGGCTCATTGTATGAAATGAAAATACTAAAAGCAGTTGAACAGAAGAGTAGAAGAATTTTCCCTTGCTTTTATTTTGCTTTGCATTTTTAAGTCATTGCTGTATTCCATGCACAGATTAAGAATTTCATGGTCACACAATTTGAATCATATTTTGTTTCCTTTTGAGCCTTAATAAAATGCACTTGAAATTCAACTATATAATAAATTCCCTGCTGAGGACATTCGCAACTTAATCAGCAGAGTTTCATATAGTTTCTCATTGTTTTATATCGGTTATTCATCTATCAAGATGTTAGTTCTTAACTGTCTAGTGATTTTCTGGTTTTCTTCTGAAATTCTCCTGATGTTTTATTTGTGTTAATGTTCAATATATGAATAGTTTTTATTTACAACATTTCAAGATGTGGATTTTTTCATATGAGTTTTACTCTTCTGAAATTACTTTCTTGTAACAATTCAAATATCATACTAGTAAGCTTTACTCTGTGTGTGTATACATTATTAATTTATAAATTTTGATAAATATTGACTCTAAGAGAAAGCAAGTCAGAGATTAAATTTTCTTTTCTCTGTACTTGATGAGTTTCAATCATAATTAGATTAATCATTTTTATTGAATGAATTATAATAATGGAACAAAGCAGACTTTAGAAAATTTAATGTGGCAAACCTTCTCTTGTATACATTGATGAGTACATAATAGATGAAATATTTAGAGATATGGAATGAACAGCAAACTTAGAATTAATAAAACACCTTCAAAACAATATCAGTTCTGTTTATACATTTATGTAATATGTCCATTCTAGTTTTTTAAAATTTGTCTGAAAATTTGTATTTTTAAACCTAACAGTGCTTATGAGTAGATATTTGAATTAAATGTGTCTATTAGTTTTTAAAAGGTAATATTTTTCAATCTGTCTTTAAAAATGTGTACTTAGACTATTTGTGACAATGTGCTTATTCTTTAAAATAGTCAGATAAGAAACCTAACATAGCAACTACAGGAGAAAATTAGATGGGAGATAGAAAGGAAAAAAAGCAGGAAGACAAAAATGAAAAGAGACAGAGAGAGAGAGGAGGGTGAGGATGAGGAAGAAAAGGAGCAGGAAAAGGAAGAGAGAGAGAGAGAGAGAGAGAGAGAGAGAGAGAGAGAGAGAGAGGAGGAGGAGGAGGAGGAGGAGGAAGAGGAGGAGGAGGAGGGGAGGAGGAGGAGGTGGAGGGCTGAGGAGAACCTCTTTCCATTTATAAAAGTGACTTCTTCACTATGAAGATGTCATTTGTTAGAGCTGACCAGTGCTTCTTATCTCCCATGAATCTGCTTTGTGAACTAAATCCTATTCAGTTACTGTACATCAGATTAAAAATTATGACTTAATTCTTCCTATTCAAAAATCCACTCAAGATCAACACACAATCTATATTTCATTATTCTGGGCACAATTTGCATCACTTGGACATTATTAATTTTTTCATGTGAATTGTACTTTTACTTTAAAGAAAAGCCATCCTTTGTCTAAACACTTAAACACATTTTACTAATACAGAAGTACAAAACATAAGTTAATATGTCCAGTGGGTGGGTGGAAAGAAGGTTGTTTGATGCCCCAGTGTAGGAGAATGCCAGGGCAGGGAGGTAGGAGTGGGTGGGCGGGTGGTTGGGTGGGAGAGCAACCTCATAAATACAGAGGGAAGGAGTATGGAATGGGGGTTTCTGGATGGGAAACCGGGAAAGGGGATAACATTTGAAATGTAAATAAATAAAATATCCAATAAAAAAGGAAAAAAAAACCCAAAAAAGTAGATAAGACCCCACATGTACAGCAATGCCAACCAACCAGAGCTTCCAGGGACTAAGCCACTACCCAAAGACTATACATGGACTGACCCTGGACTCTGACCTCGTAGGTAGCAATGAATATCCTAGTAAGAGCACCAGTGGAAGGGGAAGCCCTGGGTCCTGCTAAGACTGAACCCCCAGTGAACTAGACTGTTGGGGAGAGGGCAGCAATGGGGGGAGGGGTTGGAGGGGAACACCCATAAGGAAGGGGAGGGGGGGAGGGGGATGTTTACTCCGAAACCGGAAAGGAATAACATTGAAATGTATATAAGAAATACCAAGTTAATAATAAAAAAAATTAAAAAAAAAAATGTTTGGGAAAAGTATAGTGAGTAACCTCCAGCTAACTCAAATGGACTTAGATAACCATCGAAATTTGAGAATTTTGTCTTCATATGTTATTTTTATTTATTTTATATTATCCAAGTTTAGCTGTAAATTTGGGAAATCTTTAGATCAGTTTATCATATGAAAATAAAGTTTTATTTTTTGCTCATTAAAAAAAAAAGTAGATAAGCTTGCTACGTCAATGGCAGAAGAAAAAATATACACCAACAAGCGACATATCTTGTCTTTGTCTCAATCAACTCACATGAATAGAAATATTATAAATAATTTCCTATTCCTTTAAAACATTCTGTATGAAAGACATTTAAACTCTGTGGGTGTGAAGAAGCAATAGATATATATATTATCTTTTTTTCATGTAGCAATGTGTTCTTTTTAGTCAAAAATAGCTGATTAATTTTAGGGAGAATGCAATTTAAATGCAGTTCACAACCCTGAAAGAATGTTCAGTCCATGAACTCTGATTATGAGGAAGCCCAAGTGAAGAAATGGTCACTATCTGTTCTGACCCCTGCAGGGTTTTGTAGAGCTAACCCTTTGGAGCTTAGCACTCCACATTCCCTTATTCTGTGAGAATTAGACAGTTACGTATCTCAGTATTACTAGCCACCTACTGCAAAAAGAAGTTCTTCTGGTGAAGATTAAGAGATATAATAATCTATGTGTATAATAATAAAAAGTTATGATGCAGTTTACTAATATGTCCTGTTGTGGAAGCAAGGTCAGAGAGGTTGTAAGAGGCAGAAGTAGTGGATATCTATACTGAAACAGTATTCACCAGGACATCATGACAAGACCCTCTACACAGGAACTGCAAGAGCTGTGATTAAACGCATAAGAGCTGCACAGCATCAAGCTAGTTTAACTCTCGGAAGAAGCACATGAAGTCCTACTGCTAACTGAGGTGCTATTGACAATTGATTGTTGATTAGAGAGGAATAATCTAACCAGGTTTATTCAGAGGCTTAATCACTAAGAGGCTACCTATTCTGTAGTAAATGTCCTGCAACCATGGACAGATAATAAATTGCATTAAGTGGACTCAGTGGGTTTATAAAACAAGCACATGAACTTGAGAGGGAAATATCCTGGGAGCATTAGGTAAAGAATTGGAGGAAAGAAATTAGGAAGCAGAACTTCAACAAAAACATTGTACGTGTGTATGGAATTCAAAAGCAAAACCATGGTTTTATATTTTTAAAAACCATACATCTTATAAACTACTTGGGCAGCTTGCCTTTATGCCAGTGTCTTGCAATGTCCTATAATCAATCTAAAACTTAAAGTGTATATTTTAACTTGAAATTGATAGACAATATAGGAAATTGCCATTGCTTTTGTTCTTTGAGAGCATTTGGTAGAATACAAATGCCGTTTTTACTGGTGAAGGAAGGAAAAGCATTAAATCAGAGCATGAGACATATTGAAAAGGAAACATAAGTGAAGCACGACAAATAAAGGAGACAGGTTTTTCTAATCACTATGAAAGAAATACAGCCAGACAATTGCATGTCCTATTAGAATATTAATATTTTATTGGATATTTTATTTATTTACACTTCAAATGTTATCCCCTTTCTTGGTGTCCCCTCTGCAAACCCCTATCCCATACTCCTCCTCCTGCTTCTATGAGGGTGCTCCTCCACCCACTCATCCAGTCCTACCTCACCGAAGAGAATATGTCCATATTTATATCACAAGTTTAATTACAAAAATGAGTCATCTCTGTTTGCTGTGCTGCAGGTGGAAATCAAGTCTTAAATGTGGGCAAAAACCGTCTCTGCGCCACATACCATTACATTACATCAGCCCTCCTTAACGAGTCTGGGGTATATCTGAAATCCATGAGGTACACCTATTCTTGTATATGATTAAATAGTTTGGCAAAAATGATGTGCAAAATTTTGCCTATAACACGTTCCTCATTAATACATATTGTATCACCTAACTATATGTTGAACTCATGTTCTAGGGTGCCAGAAAAAAAGCATCACTGGAAATGGTGATAAGGCTTAAGTTGTAGTGGAAGAGGAAAGATTTCCTAAGTAGCTACAGTGCAAAGGATATTTTCCAAAAAGTAGCATCAATAATCTGAGAAGGGAGACCCACAATAAAGGTGAAGAGTGAATTTTCCTGACTGCTTTCATCATAGACCACCTAATAACTCATATTCTGCAAATTTAAGAATTTATTCTGACTGGAGGGATTCCTATGTATTGTTAGAATGATCTACTTCAACACTGAATGACTGAGAATAATTTTAAAGGATTCCATTGGAATCTAAACTGAAATACCTTGCTTATATAAAAATTCAGAATCAGGTTTGCATTCTAATCACCCTCTGTCCCCCATACAGCATGCATAATGAAAGATGATTACACAGTAACTTCTATCGCAGCTGGGAGGTGTTCTCTGAATAAGATTTTGTTCTCTTTTCATTTCAAAACAGCTTTTATTTCCATGACATCTCAGAAAGAGCAGATGGTCTCAGAAGTTAAATTTGACCATGAATACTACATTAGCTTGCATGTTACTAGGGAGAGAAGATTATAAACAAGAACTTCCCTTTAAAATATCTCCTTCATTTCACTTTTATACCATATGTATATGTTTTCATTTGGAAGAAAGTATTTGGCAAATATGGTAGATTCTGTTTTATAACTCAATGCTGCTTCATTTTATATCTGACCATTCAGATTCAAACAAGTCTGAATCTCAAGTCTCATCAATATGCAGTAGGGTATTACAATCATATTATCAGGGCAGAAAGAAAAGTAAAAGTTTTCTTGTTGTTTTCCAACTCAAGGATCACTATAAGCAGATGTTCTGTTCTTCAGATGCTAAGAAAATTAGCATTTCTGTAGGAGGTCTGCACAGTGCTGAAATATCCTCCAGTCATTGGAAAAGAAGACTCAGCATGACAGTGAGCTATGAGAAAGCAAACATTATAAAATGTTGCTGTCACAACTGCCCAACTTGCATTATCTTAATGCAGAATTCACAATACTAATGCCAGAAATCTCTTTAGCTTAGAGAGGCACTGGTTTAACTTCAAGTGACTTATCTTGCCAGTGGTGAGAATGACAAGAAAAAGAAAAAAAAAAGAAAAGAAAAAGGAAGAAAACTGAGTAACAGTTGTGAAATATTTGAGAAATTTATTTTAAAAAGTGAATATTTAAAAACTGTACAATATCATATTAAGTTCTTGGCCATTTACAATTTAACTTTGCCTCAATAATTAAATGCTATCACACATCTATTGGAAGCATTATTTTACTTACCTAATTCTTCTCCAGAAAGATCCCATAAAAGGACATATTGAAGAAATAATAGGACTCTAACACCCTGACTGTGACTGTCTCTCACATGATTGTAATTTGACACATTACTCAGTCTCAGTCAGACACAGTGTGGCACAATCTAAATTCTCAAAGATTGAGTATGCACCATAAAGAGAGCAGTTATGAAAAATTTGGATGCAAAGTCAATTAGAACTACAATCTTTGCACATCTGCCGTTCACTTACATATATGAATCAAAACTTATTGATGTTATTTCTATTAATGACACCATTAAAACAGAGAACTAAGCTTAGAAATCAGAAGCTAACAATAAATGCATAGATCTATGAATTATGGGAAACTAGCATAAAGCATTACAATAACCACTCCAAAGATCCTTCAGCACTCATTCAAAAATAGCAAGTCTATTGTGCTTTTTCAAAGAACCCCACCCTATCCTTAGCTTACTTTTTCTTAATTCCTAAAGGGGAGAAAATTACGAAGCTGGAGAATAAGGGTAATTTTATCTTATTCATAGCTGCATCTATATCTTAACAACAGAAATCACAATCACAACAAATAACGTCAGAACTGTCTATAATAAGCCCTTTTCCAGCATGAACCATAGTTTGCTCTTGTCAAGAAGTGACAAACCTTCATTTGCACTGTCTAATGTATGCAATATTACAGAACACATCAACAAAAGCAATATTAAATTCTTCGGGAAAAAAATAAATACTCATTCCAGGTGTGACTTCTACATTTTGCAACTCTTTGTTAAAATATCTTTTAAGCACATAGCTAACAATGAATATGTGAATGTTTTCACTGCTCTACTTCCCAACAAATATACCTGACCAATCACAATTGTCTTTTATCTTAGTTATAAAGTCCCATTCACTAATGTATCTCTTTCTTAAATGCAAACCCCCAACATTCGCATGCCTTACATGTTTCAAAGCTCATGTCATGCTTTAAAGATACAAAAATGCCTAAATATCCCTCTCTCTCTGTCTCTCTCTGTCACTGTTTCTGTCTCTGTCTCTCTGTCTCTCTGTCTCTATGTCTCTCTCTCTCTCTCTGTGTGTCTCTGTGTGTGTGTCTGTGTGTGTGTCTGTGTCTGTGTCTGTGTCTGTGTGTGTGTCTGTGTCTGTGTCTGTGTCTGTGTATGTGTGTGTGTGTGTGTGTGTGTGTGTTAGTCTCTATCTCTGTCTACCTGTTTTTCTTTTCTCCCCTGAAACTTTAATTATTTAGAGAAGAAAAATATAATTAGTTTAAATATACTACAATTTAATAACAGGAAATATGTAAACTGATAGTAAATTAGGAAGAATATTGAAAAGTATACCAGTCAATACAGAGGCAATGACATTTCAGAGTAAGGAAAAAACATAAGCTTATATAAGAGTACAGAGGGATAAGAAATGAGTGTAGTAATAGCACCAGTGGAAGGAGAAGCCCTTGGTCCTGCCAAGACTGAATCCCCAGTGAATGTGATTGTTGGGGGGAGGGTGGTAATGGGGAGAGGATGGGGAGGGGAAGCCCATATAGAAGGGGAGGGGGAGGGGTTAGGGGGATGTTGGCCTGGAAACCAGGAAGAGGAATAACAATCGAAATGTAAATAAGAAATACTCAAGTCAATTAAGATAAAAAAAAATGAGTGTAAGCAAATGGCTCCATAAAATATGCTATGATAAAGATGTTTGCTATTTTTATATAGAAAGAAGAATTATTTGGCTAAGAGTGACCACTTGAGAATTTATAATTTATTGATAATTTTATTAACTAAATAAACTCTCTTATAAATCAAAATGGCCTAGATGCTATCACTTTGTTAATTATTGGTAAATCTGTTTCTCTACATGATTAAAAATGTCAAAAAATGGATCAAATTTATGTTGAAGAAAAGACACCCTAATGAATACCACTAACTTTATCTCAAGGTTTCTGAACTATAACTGCTCAAATAATTAAACAAAAAACTAGTAATGAAGGGTAAGAAGTTAGCACTTTTTCTATAATTAATGATGATGTCCAATTTTATGACCAGCGAGTCATTTATATAGGGTACAGCAGAAAACAGCTAACAAAAGGGTAATTATGGAGGAATTTTAGTCCAGCAATATGGCTGCTCTGTTCATATCCAAAGATCTTCTAGGCCTATGTTATTCCACTGGAATGCAGACATGACCTTGGTACATACCTTTAATCTGAAACAGATAATATCAAATTAAGAGGCAAGCAACGTGGAAAATAGGAAAAGACTTAACATAATTAGTCAGATAGGATATGTTCAACCCTTAGAAGAACAGATACTAAAGAGCTTTGCTGAGAGAATACAGTTAGTCAGTTGGGAATTGAATGATTTGACAGTCAGTCCAGTACAGTTGAATTCATACAGTTCAGTGAAGGTCAGCAAAGTGATTTCAAGCCAGAAAGTAAGAAGGAGTCCGAAGATTAGAACAAATTGTCAAGCAGAGCAAACTTGGCCTCAGTAAGAAGCTGAGAGAAGCCATACTGAATCAGCCTGTTTGAAGAGGAGTTTGGTCCAGAACAGCTGAGTTGAATCACAGCCAGAGTTCAGAAAAAAAAAAAAAAAAAAAGAAGGGGATGGGGGGATTTATTCAGCAGTAAATCTCAGACGTGACATTTTCATCTGGAGAATAAATTTTACATTTACAGGTAGTGTCTATTACATAATTTTATTTCAAAGTTGTAAATAGTGTAACAGAGTTAACTCCTGCAATGTTGGCCTTGCTATATTGCAAAATCTAATAATGAGTGTCCTAGAGACTTGTTCTGTGAGTTTTTCTAGTATACACACAGACTTTCTTTTGAATCATTATGATCATTGGGGTTGGATATATTAGGGTTGAGACAAGTCTTTAAGTCTACAATAATTTTAAAATAAAATGTCAAACCTCCAGAGAATAAGAAGCACATATTTAGACATCTTTCATCATTGCTTAGCTCCAAAATTAGTTATTACTGTCTACAAAAGGGCATGTAAGTATCATCGAAGCCAAGAACCAGGTACTAAATAACAAAACTAATGTTAACCATGACAATTATCAGTCAAATATTTTATTCTTATAATATCTTATAATTTTTAAATAATGATTTTTTTCAAATTTCTAAAGTTATTATTAAAAATCTAATGAATTTAATAGAATTACATGGGTTATTTTAAATAATTATAGATCCAAAGAATATTTGACTTTATTCATGTATCTTTAAATCAAAAATCTTTCATTATATATGTAAATGATGTATGTGTCTGGATTTGTGTCTATGTCCATGTCTGCATGTATTTTTTATATTTATCTTTATAAACATTTTAATATTTAGTCTCCAGTTTGTTGCATTATTTGAAGAGACTGCATAGGTATGCTCGTAGGAAGAAGTATGTTACAGAGGGTGACTTTGAGAGTTTAGAGACTTGTGTCTTTTCTAGCTTGCTTCCTCTGCTTTGTATATGTGATAAAACATGTAAACACTTTGTGACAACACTAAGAATTAAAAAAAAACATAAATGCTGCTATAAGAAAAAACATGTTTCCTAGTGTCAAAGTTACACATTTAAAAGGTGCAAAGCTCCTGAAAGGCAAAGGACAATGTCATTAGGACAAAACAGCAAACAAAAGATTGGGAAAAGGTCTTTACCAAATCTACATCTGATAGAGGGTTAATATCCAAAATATACAAAGAACTCATGAAGTTAGACTCCAAAGAGCCAGGATGAGCCGGAATGCCAGGAGAAATTTCATGCCTTGCCTCCCTCAAAACAGTGAAGATTCGAGGCCAAGGAAGTGTTGCAAGGGTAGCTATGTAAGCATGCTCTCCCTCACAGTCCACTGAGTCCCACTTACACTCTCTCCAAAGATCATTTGTCCTCCCATGTGTCTTACCTCAGCAAATCACCATGTAAGTATGCATCACATGACACAATCAGAAACTTTCACTTCAGTATATTAGCAAACTGAGTGGAGTATGTTCTAATCCTTGTGCAATATTGCAACATCTGAACAGTAAACAAAGAATTGTTATATTTACTTGTAAGGAAATCACTTATAATTATTACAACTGGGCATTAATTTTGTACTTTTATCATTTGAGCTATAACTAACTTGTTATTAGTTTCAATAAACACTGCAGAATAAAAAGTAACTTTAGTTTGCTACTTAGAAGGTTAATTCTAGTTCCTTGCGCTCCAGTAGAGATAAATATTTAAATCTGACAGATGTGAAAAGTTAATTATTACTAATAACATGACCCATACAGCCACATCTGCTGGAGGTTTTATACTTCTTAAACAACCCAGTTATTTATTTTTCTAGTTCATGGTAGACATTTATTGTCTTTGTTTTTCAACAGATAATTGATTCCTTGAAAAATATCATTAAAATATATTTTAGTCATTGTTCCCCTTTTCTGTGTCATATATTCATGGAAGTTACCAATTGTTGGACTTAGTTTGTGCAGGTTTTCTGTCAAAATTGTCAGGTATAGAAATTCTTTCATGGCACATCTACAAAGTATACTGGTGTACTTATAGAGGAAGTTGTTTGCTTTTCTTTTTAATTCTTTCCCCCTATAGCAACTCAGGAGTTTATCAAATTACATTTATCCCAGCAAAAGCAATAAAGAAGGAATTCACATATTAAAATTTACATCTCATAAGTAGAGATCTAAAAAGAGTAGTACCTAAATTAAGTTAATGTTGAAAACTTCTATCTCCTTTTTTTAATAAAAACATATTTGATATTTCAGAGACTGCTAAGAGATTAGTTTTCAAAATCCCTGTGCTCTTATTCAGCTGCCTCAGCAATTCATTGATAAAGTTCAAAATAAAAAATAATCTAGAACACATGAGATTCTTCAGTAGGTGCAGCCAGACACTCTCATGGAGCAATATCAATAACATGGCCCCCACAATGCTGCTGTCCTGACTGCTGAATCTCTACTATCCTTGGTAGGGCTGGACTTGTAGAAAGATATTGTGGAAATTTGGTTTTGTCATGGAATATCATAATTTCTCCATCTTTTAATTGAGAGTTTTGCTGGATACTGTAACCTGGGCTGACATTTGTGTTCTCTTGGGGTCTGTATGACATCTGTCCAGATCTCCTGGCTTTCACAGATTCTGGTGAGAAGTCTGGTGTAATTTCTATAGGTCTGCCTTTATATGTTACTTGACCTTTTCCCCTTACTGTTTTTAGTATTCTTTCTTTGTTTTGTGAATTTAGTGTTTGAATCTCTAATGATACACTGATTCAGGAAATTTGCCAGGTCTACTATCTTATGCCACAGTATTCTAAACGTTTGCAAGTTCTTAAAATGTTTCAAATATATTGCAACATTATTTATATACAAAGAGAACAGAAATTAATAAAAGATTAGGATCTTTGAATAGTTTTTAGTCCCTGCTAATATTTAATTTTCATTGAGTCATTTGCCTTTGCTAACTCCTCTGACAATACTTACATTTAATGCAAAGCCTTTGCTCTGAAATACTCCCTAACATAGGTCTAGAGTTTTCTTTTTGCTAGAAGGTATATGTTCATGGCCTAACTAGATTACAATCTCTACACTCACCCTGGAACATTTTGAATACTTAACCCTCTTCTATCTAAATTATTTTTAAACACGGATAGATAATAAATAACTATGGCCATTCTTGTGAAGTCAAGGAAAACTGGCAAAGTGAACATACGGCTCTTTTATTTTGGTTTAAAGACAAATAAAATCTACACCATGATTTCATCACAATTTTTGTTTAAATTCTTCCTCCTCCTCCTCCTTCAACATCGTCATCACTTTACACTCCAGATTTTATTTCCCACCCAGTTCAGCTTCCCACTGTTCCACCTCCCATACCTCCTCCCAGCTCCTCTTGTCTCCACCCCTGCATCCCTCAACCCACCAGACCTCTAAACTCCCTGGGGCCTCCAGTCTCTTGAGGGTTAGGTGCATCTTCTCTGAGTGAACCCAGATCTGGCAGTCCTCTGCTTTATAATTGTTGGGGTAATCATCTCAGCTGGTGTATGCTGCCTGTTGGGTGATCCAGTGTCTGAGAGATCTCAGGGTTCCAGGTTAATTGAGACTGATGTTCATCCTATAGGGTCACCTCCTCCCCAGCTTCTTCCAGCTTTTCCCTAATTCAACCAGAGGGGTCAGCAGTTTCTGTTCATTGGTTGGGTATAAATATCTACATTTGACTCTTTCAACTGCTTGTTGGGTCTTTTGGAGAGAAGAAATGATAGGTCCCTTTTTGGGAACATTCCATATCCTAAGTAATAGTGTTTGGGTCTTGGGGCCTCCCCGTGAGCTGGATCCCACTTTTGGCTTGTCACTTGATCTTCTTTTCCTCAGGTCCTTCTCCATTTCCATCCCTGCAGTTCTTTCAGACAGGAACAATCGAGGGTCAGAGTTTTGACTGTGGGATAGCAACCTCATCCCTCACTTGATGCACTGTCTTTCTCCTGGAGGTGAACTCTACCAGTTCCCTCTACCCACTGTAGGGCATTTCATCTAGGGCCCCACCGCCCTTTAATTCCTAAGAGTCTGTCACCTCCCAAGGCTCTGGTACATTTTAGAGGGTCCTTCCAACTTTCTAACTCCTAATGTGGTCTGTTTCTATTCATGCTGGCCCTCAGGATTCCAGTCATTTTCCCCACCCAATACCATATCACGTACCCCTCTCCACAACCCCACCCTGTATACTTTCCTTCCAGGTCCCAACATCTGTCCCCCTTTTGATTGCTTTCTTCTACCTCCTAGTGGAACTGAGGCATCCTCACTTGGGCCCTTCAGCCAGTTGACCTTTTTGAGTTCTGTGGACTGCATCTTGGGAATTATGTACTTTTTTAAAACTAATATCCACTTACTAGTGAGTACATACAGTGCATGTCCTTTTGGGTCTGAGTTACCTCATTCACGATGTTGTTTTCTAGCTCCATCCATTTGCAGGCAAAACTCAGGATGTCCTTGTTGTTAATAGCTGAATAGTATTCCATTATGTAAATAAGTCACATTTTCAGTATTCATTCTTCTGTCATGGGATCTCTGGAGTCTTTTCAGCTTCTGGCTATCACAAACAAGGCCACTATGACCATTGTGGAACTTGATCCACTGTGGCATGTTGTGGCATCTTTTGGGTATATTCCCAAAACTGTCATTTCTGACTTTTAAAGAAAGTCAATTATCTGAAGAAGCTCCAGATTGATTTGCAGTGTGGTTGTACCAGTCTGCAATCCCATCAGCAGTAAAGGAGTGGTCCTCTTTCTTCACATTCTTTCCAACATGTGTTGTCATCTGAGGTTTTGATCTTAGCCATTCTGACTGATGTAACGTAGAATCTCAGGGTCATTTTGATTTGCATTTCCCTGATCAATAAGGACTTTGAACATTTCTTTAGGTTCTTCTCAGCCTTTCAATATTTCTCTGTTGTGAATTCTTGGTTTAGTTCTACACCCCAGTTTTTGATTGGGTTATTTGTTTTTTTCTTTGGTGGTTAGCTTCTTGAGTTCTTTGTATATTTTGGATATTAGTCTTCTATCAGATGTGGGTTCAGTTAAGATATTTTCTCAATCTGTAGATTGAAGATTTGACTTATTGACTATGTCCTTTGCCTTACAGAAACTTTCTAGTTTCATGAGGTCTCCTTTATCAATTCTCAATGTGAGCCATTAGGGTTCTGTTTAGGAAATTTCCCTCTGTGCCAATGAGTTGAAGGTTCTTTCCCACTTTTTTGTTTGTTCATTTGTTTCTTTTTTATTTTTTTTTAATTTTCTTAATTAAATATATTTCTTTACTTACATTTCAAATGTCATTCCCTTTCCCGGTTTTCTGTCCATAAGCCCCATCACTTCCCTCTCCCCCGTAAGGATATTCCCCCCATACATCCTCTTTACCTCCCCCCATATTCCCCTTCAATGTGGGTCCAAACTTGGCAAGACTAAGGGCTTCCCCTTCTACTGGTGTCCCAACAAGGCTATTCTCTGTTACATATGCAGTTGGAGCCCTGGGTCAGTCCATGTATAGTCTTTCCATAGTGGTTTAGTCCCTGAAGCGCTGGTTGGTTGGCATTGTTGTTTTTATGGGGTTGCAAGCTCCGTCAACTCTTTAATCCTTCCTCTAATTCTCCCCAAGGGGGTACTGTTCTCAGTTCACGGGTTTGCTGTTAGCATTGACCTCTGTGTTGGACATGCTCTGGATGTGTCTCTCAGGAGAGATCTATATCCAGTCCCTTTCACCATGCATTTTTTACCTTCATCAATCTTACCTAGTTTTGGTGGCTTTATATATATGGGCCACATGTGGGGCAGGCTCTGAATGGCCATTCCTTGAGTCGCTGCTCTAAACTTTGCTTCCATATCCCCTCCTATGGATATTTATATTTTACCATTTTAAAAAGAGGTAGGAGAATCTGCATTTTGGTCATCCTTCTTCTTGAGCTTCCTGTGGTCTGTGGAATTCATCTTGGGTAGTTCCAACTTTAGGGCTAATATCCACTTATCAATGACTGCATACCAAGTGTGTTTTTCTGTGATTGAGTTACCTCACTCATGATGATATTTTCTAGTTCATTCCATTTGTCTATGAATTTCATGAATTGTTGTTTTTGATAGCTGAGTAGAACTCCATTGTGTAGATGTACCACCTTTTTATAATCCATTCTTCTGTTGAAGGGCATCTGGGTTCTTTCCAGCTTCTGGCTATTATAAATAAGGCTGCTATGAACATAGTGGAGCATGTGTCTCTGTTGTATGTTGGAGCACCTATTGGGTATATGTCAAGGATAGGTATAGCTGGGTCCTCAGGTAGTGGAATGTCCAGTTTTCTGAGGAACCTCCAGACTTATTTCAAGGGTGGTTGTACCAGTTTTCAATCCCACCAACAACGGAGGAGTGTTCCTCTTTCTCCACATCCTCATCAGCATCTGCTGTCACCTGAGTTTTTTATCTTAGCCATTCTGACTGATGTGAGGTGGAATCTCAGGGTTGTTTTGATTTGCATTTCCCTGATAACTAAGGATGTTGAACATTTCTTTAGGTACTGTCTAGCCATTCGATAATCCTCAGCTGAGAATGTTGTGTTTAGCTCTGTACCCCATTTTTAATAGGGTTATTTGGCTTTCTGGAGTCTAACTTCTTGAGTTCTTTGTATGTTTTGGATATTAGCCCTCTATCAGATGTCGGATTGATAAAGATCTTTTCTCAATCTGTTGGTTGGCATTTTGTCCTAATCACAGTGTCCTTTGCCTTACAGAAGCTTTGCAGTTTTATGAGATCCCATTTGTCGATTCTTGATCTTAGAGCATAAGCCATTGGTGTCCTGTTCAGGAAATATTCTCCAGTGCCTATGTGATCGATACTCTTCCCCATTTTTCTTCTATTAGTTTGAGTGTATCTGGTTTGATGTAGAGGTTCTTGATCCACTTGGACTTAAGCTTTGTGATAAGAATTGATCGATTTACATTCTTCTACATGCTGACCTCCAGTTGAACCAGCACCATTTGTTGAAAATGCTATTATTCTTCAATTGGTTAGTTTTGGCTCCTTTGTCAAAGATCAAGTGACCATAGGTGTATGGGTTCATTTCTGGGTCTTTAATTCTGTTCCACTTATCTACCTGCCTGTCTCTGTACCAATATCATACAGTTTTTATGATTATTGCTCTGTAATACTGCTTGAAGACAGGGATGTTGATTACCCCAGAAGTTCTTTTATTGTTGAATATAGTTTCTGCTATCCTGGGTTTTTTGTTATTCCAAATGAGTTTGCAAATTGCTCTTTATATCTCTATAAAGAATTGAGTAGGAATTTTAATGGGGACTGCATTGAATCTGTAGATTGCTTTTGGCATAGTGGCCATCTTTGCTATATCAATCCTGCCAATCCATGAGCATGGAAGATCTTTTGATCTTCTGAGATCTTCCTCAATTTCTTTCTTCAGACATTTAAAGTTCTTGTACTACAGCTCTTTCACTTTTAGGTGTGCTGTCAAGGGTCTGACATATGCTCTCTTCTGTTTTTTTTTTTTTTTTTTTGTAGGCACTCAGAGCTGTCGTTTTCCTCTTAGCACTGTTTTTCATTGTGTCCCTAAGTTTGGAAATGTATCTTCATTTTCATTTCCCACTTTCTATTCTATTAGATTCAGTGTATCTTCTTCTATGTTGAGGGCCTTGGTCCACTTGGACTTGAGTGTTATGCATGGTGATAAACATGGCTCAATTTTTATTTTTCTACATACATACAGCCAGTTAGAGTAGCACAATTTACTCAAAATGCTTCCTTTTTTTGCATTGTACTTTCTGGTTTCTTTGTCAAATATCAAGTGTTGCATAAATGTGTGGTTTTATTTCTTGTTTGAATTTCAAATCAAGAGTTTCATATATGACACAATAAACATACTCCTAACTTAGTTCCTTTCATAGCCAGAAGAACATTGACAGATATGTTAAACCACACTGGTCTCAGAAAGACATTCCAAGTTATAAACACATGATCAAACAAAAGGTACCTCAACTTCAGAAAAACAAATGCTAACAAACAACAAAACAGAAATCCTAAAAGAGAATCTTGAAATCACATTAGATAAAAAATATCTGATCTTCTGCCTGTGGTTACTCATAAGAGTTCCTCAGTATTAGGCTAGACTCATGATTGTCAACTGAAAAGAAATATGGCTCTAATTTTATCATTGAACTCTACAATAAACATCTACTTATGTTAATGTCTGACAGGTTCAGGGTTCCCATGAAGGTCACCATATCAGGGTTGCCTCTCTTTTTCTGTCTTTATCTTTATTTTCTGTCCCTGCATTTTATTTCTTAATATAATCATTCCATATAATCATTCCTCTCTACTTCTAACAGGATTGATTCTCTAACTTAAGTGCAGATTTTTTTTCAGACTAGCTTTGATTCTTAGTTATATGAATATTAATGATTGTTGATTGACATGGTGGTGATATATAAAAATTCAAAAAGTATCTAGATAAAAATATCCTAGCCCTTGAGATGCTGAGGCAGAAGGAATGTGTATTAGAATCCATCATGTGTCATATAACTAAATTTTGTCTCAAAGAAACACACACAGACAAACACACCACACACCACATACACGCCACATACCACACACACACACATTCTCTCTCTTCTCTCTCTCTCTCTCTCTCTCTCTCTCTCTCTCTCTCTCTCTCTCTGTCTCTCTCTCCTCCTGCCTCCCCTCAAATATGGACTCTGTTTTCAAAAAACCTCAGTTAAGCTTTTTTATTTTGGAAAAAGAGATTGATGTTAATTCTCTGTTGACACTGTATTAGTCCACATGCCCTTTATTTTTTCAGTAAAAACCCAACATATATTTTAATATATATAAACAGTAATCATCATGTTGAAATTGATTGAAATCCTATTTTTCATTCTCCCCTTCTTATAGATAATTTCAATATTTTAGTATGATTAAGTTTCACAACTTTTAAAAAGTGATACTCTTAGAGACATATCAGAGATTCAATGTGTAAAATCCTTGAATAAGACAGTGACTGTCTAGGTATTATGTAAATAAACTTGCCATGCATCTCTTTAAACATACTAGGTACTTACTTTAATAAGAAAATAAATAATTCAGCCTGAAATGTTGAGCTTCCATTGTTAAGACATTTTAGATTCTCAAGGCATACAGTTTATTTTTATTTTGATGAGCTCCACAGTTATGTTTGCAATAATCATTCAAAAAATGTAGAAACTTCACAAAATCTGCTGAGTTTCAACAAGTCATAGCATATATAATTGCTCCTTAACACTCTGTAAATGTATCCACAAAGCTCTCACCATTCCATTTAATAATGTAGGTGTTGTTATATTTGGTAAAAGTAGCATTGATACACGCTTCATCCTGAAGTACATTACTTTATTCATTAGGTTTTGTAGCAGTTACCTGTACCAGATTTTAGAGTTTTATTTTGTTTTGCTTGTTCTGTTGTTGATTTTTGTTTGTTTGTTTTGCTATGTCTGGTGTAGAAGGACCCCAGCTTACCTTGCCTCTTTGAAAGGTTTCCATAATTGTTGTTTATCTATATCAGCACCTTTAATGTCTGTTGTTTCAGTTTGGGATTGTTTTCTGACTTTTTCCCCGCTTATTATTGGACATATTCTTTATCTACGTTTCAGATATTATCACCCTTCCTGTTATTCCCTCCGGGAATTCCCTATCCCATACCCCTACCCCCTGTCTCCATGAGGGTACTCCCCCACCCATCCACTCATTCCCTCCTGCCTCCTGCTTTGGAATTCCCCTATACTATGGCATCAAACCTTCATAGGACCAGCGGCCTCTTCCCACTGATGTCGCCAAGGCCACCCTTTGCTGCATATGTGGCTGGAAACATCATTATTAGCCTCGAGCTATGTATTTTGCTCCAAAACAGATAGAACTGTCTATTTCTTTCAAAGAATCAAAAGGAGAGGAACATGTTTTCCCTTTACTGATAGTATTAATTTTTTTCATTTGGATAAAATAAGTTTTCTGAATTTCATTGGTACTCTATTTCATTTGTAAGTAGTTTGGTTGTATGTATGTGTGTGTGTTTGTGTATTTATATAGGTGTTTGTTTGTGTAAATACATGAATACTTATAGATGTACATACTCATTTGTGTCTATGTATGTGGATGCCTGAAATTAACAGCCTGTGACGTCATTGTTCACTATACACTTTATTATTGAGGAAGAGTATCTCATGCTATCCAGAGATTATCTAGCTTGCTTTTGCATTTTCTCCAAATACTGGGATTACAAGTGACAGCTATGTCTGATATGTTTGTTATGTGTATTCTATGTAGGGAGATTTTTGCTCTAATACAACCCCCTGAGCTAATTCTTCTTCTGTTCTGCATAGTATTGATGACATTGCATATAGTCTATTTGTGATACTTTAAAAGCTCAGTATTTTAGGATTATATTAAAATTATTTGCAACATATTTATTAAAATGTTATTGGGCAATGAGACAGCCCAAAATAAAAATCAGATATAATGTAAAAGAGCTATGTAAACTATTGAATTCGAGAAAACTAGTTCAATTATCCAAAAGAAGCTTGGCAAAATTTGATTAACATTCAATTTCGCACATCTCTGTCCATGGTCTGTTGGTTCTGTCACATTCTTCACTTAGAATATCAGCATTACCCTGGGAATTCATAGCATATTCAGAAAATAAATTGGTTTTATTTATTTTTAATATTTTATTAAATCAATATTTTTGAAGTAGTAAAAGGAAGGCATTCTTTCTAAGATGAGGAACAAAATTTGTACTTTAGCAAGTACTGAGTATACACTAACTTTTTAACTGAATCATATTCATTCAACTGAAGTTGATATTTCTGGTTTCTTTGGAGACTCAGTTGTTTCATATGATATTTTTCTGGAAACTGTCTTATGAAAGGATGTTTTAGATGAAGCAGACCCGTGGGAAGCTGATTTGTTGAGAACAGACACATGGGGTTTTTCTGGATGCATCCTAGAAAAGTGCATGCAATGATTTGGTAGAGAGAGCACTTGAGGGAATATTTGGGATCTGAACCTGCCTTGAGTTCTTGGGTGAAATTCATGTTAACAATGAAATTTATAAAGGCAGAAGTAAAGATCTCCATTCTTCTGGTAGTTTGGATTTGAATAGTAACTTCACTGTATCTGGGTACCACATATTGTAGATACTTTGGGAGGGGGTATAGTCTGTTTATGGAGATCAATTCTAGTCCGAAACATGTGTCCATCAAATGTTAACACTTAGGTTATGGGTTGTACTCTATATTCTCAATATGAAATTTTGTCCGATTCCTATTGGGCCACCCTGGCATAACATCTCTCTGTTTTTTAATTTATTTTTACATTTGAAATTCTAAATGTATTTTCCCAGCAAAAATTATCAGCCACAACTTAGGACAATTTGCATGTGGTTTTCAAACAACTAAAACACTCTTAGAACATGACAAAGAGCACTTACTAGCAACTGGAAAGAGGAAATTAAGCTGTGTACTTTATGACTATATTCACATAAAATTTTCAATAAGTATAAATAAACCGGAAAGAACAGTGACAAAGAGTTACCCAAGATATTTCTTTTATTTAATTCCACTAATGAGAATACTCTCAAACTTTAAAGAACAGCATGACATGTCTTTACTGTACAGCAGTAGGAAATGTTTATTGTTTTACTTTATCACTCTAATGCCCAAAGACTAAAGCACTAACTACTATCCAGGAAATATAATCATAATGACAATAATATTAGGTAAGAGGGTCTCAGTTTTAGTTGTGATAAAAGATAAAAGAAAAATATATTAAATAGAAGTGCAGTTTACGAAGAACACACTTAACCTGGATGACCTTATAGGCAGTCAAATTGACCTAACTAATGCAAAATCACTACACTGGTGTTAGTGGAGGAAATGTGTGTCAAACAGACTTTCAGGGTACTCACACACTAGAGTGCATTTTTCATTCCAAGTCCTCCCTGTAGGCCAATTCTCTTCTGTTTCAAGCTCTTCACATACCTTAAAGCTGTCTGTAGATATTTATATTCTATTAGAGATGTGAAAGAGATATTTGACCTTTTTATTCTTAATATATGTGATTGGAACTGGAAGCAAAATTAATGTCAAATAACAGATTAATCAATGGCACACTGTCCCAAGTGACAACGGAACACTTATCCTTCCCTTGGTCTGCATGTTCCTACATTCTACTCAGAAGGCACCTTCATCGGTGACTGCCCTGTTTCTCTAGAGAGTCATGTTCTTTTACTTATAATTTACTAAAGGAAACAATTCCCTTTCTTTTTCTTTTATTTTTATTGGATATTTTCTTTATTTACATTTCAAATGTTATTCCCTTTCCAAGTTTCATGGCCATAAGTCCCCTATCCTATCCTCCTCCCCTTCTTCTATAAGAGTGTTCCCTCTCCAAAAACATCCACTTCCCCCTCCCCACCCTGATATTCCCCTACACTGGGGAATCAAGCCTTCATAGCATCAAGGACCTCTCCGCCCATTGGTGCCTGACAATGCCATCCTCTGCTACATATGTGGCTGGAGCACTGCATTGCTCAGTGTGTACCCTTTGGTTAGTGGTTTAGTCCTTGGGACCTCTGGGGTGTCTGATTGCTTGATATTGTTCTTTCCATGGGGTTGAAGACCTCTTCAGCTACCTCAGTCGTTTCTCTTACTTCTCCATTGGGGACTATGTTCTCAGTCCAATGGTTGGCTGTGAGCCTCCACCTCTCTATTTGTCAGGCTTTGGCAAAGCTTCTCAGAAGACAGCTGTGTCAGGCTCCTGTCAGCAAGCACCTCTTGACATCCCCATTAGTGACGGGGTTTGGTTACTGCATGTGGAATGTGGTAGTCTCTGCATGGCCTTTCCTTCAGTCTCTGCTCCAAACTTTATCTCAAGATTTTCTCCTGTGAGTATTTTGTTCTACCTTCTAAAGTGTGAAACATCCACATTTTGGTCTTCCTTCTTCCTGAGCCTCATGTGGTCTGTAAATTGTATCATGAGTATTCTGAGCTTTTGGGCTAATATCCACTTATCAGTGAGTTCATATCATGTGTGTTCTTTTGTGATTCTGTTACCTCATTCAGAATGATATTTGCTAGTTCCATCCAATTGAATAAAAATTTCATGAAGTCATTTTTTAAATAGCTGAGTAGTACTCCACTGTGTAAATGTACCACATTTTATGTATCCATTCATCTGTTGAAGGACATGTGGGTTCTTTCCAGCTTCTGGCTATAATACCTAAAGCTGCTATGAACATAATGGAGTATGTGTCCTTGTTATATGTTGGAGCATCATTTGGGTATATGCCCAGGGGTGATATAGCTGGGTCATCATGTAGCACTATGTCAAATTCTCTGAGGAACTGCCAGACCTATCTTTTCTTCATTATCCCTTATCAAAGTGAATGTACATATTCTTTTATCAATTATTCCGTCTTTTTGTGGAGGTTGTTTCTTGCTATCATGACTAATATAGTACGTTGTCGCTACATTGTGTTTTATCATACCCATACATTCAAATTTATATATGGTTGCAGGTGAATGCAAAATTTTTGATGCTTTTAAGGGTGATTATAACCAAAGGGATATAGTCTGAAGGCAGTTATAGAAGTAGTATCTTATTTTCAGAGAATAGCCATTTCTTATTTTCCCTCAGTTCCTCTTTCTGTTGTCTTGTGAATGACTACATCACACCAAACACCAAATAACGCGATAAGATATTGAACTCTGAAGGGTGAATGAGCAAAACACAGGAAGAGACTGAATTCCTGATGATGACTTCAAGCCACCATCCTTTCAGGAGCTACATTTTATGAATACCTCCTGCTGTTTGTAGTATGTTTTATTTCCCTCAGGAAGAGACATATAGTCTGAACCAATATATCTATCCCCACTCTCTTCCCACCATATTCTATCCCACAGGACGGTGTGCATGGTGGTTATTAAGAAAATATGTGTTCTTGAAGTTACTCTGTTTATTTCTTCTGAGCATAGCTGGAAGCAGAGGCAAACAAACTATGTCTGTGGTTGCCCAGGATGTTCTTCATCTCAAAGCTCAAGTAATTTTGACTAAACACACACCTCTCAAGTGCTTTACATCAATGGAAATCTATCAGGATTCCTCTCAAGATTTCTCTAACATTTTGTAGGAATTTATATTCTCCAGACTCTAGTTTATAATTCATTTTTATGGTGCTTAATCGGGAAATGAAAAGGGAGTTTTTCCCATGCAATTTTACTAGTTAGGTATAAACTTCTTTATTTACAGGACATAATTTCATTTTCTTAACAATTTTCCTCCATCATTCAGATAATCAGCTTGATTATCTGAATTTTTATAATCATTTTTTGCTTCAAAATGCTTCCTATGTCTGCCAAATACCTGTTTCCCTGGATACATGATTAATACAGTAATATTTACCCTGAAGAGTTCTGTTCCCTTCACATTTTCTCTTTGTATAGTATTAGCTGACTTCTTTAGTGACATTTAGAAATGAATTATAAGTCAACTTCTTTTTATTTCATGACAATACTTATTCCATTATAACATTTCTGCCATAAAGCAGACAAAAGATTTCTTTTTTTTTTTTTTCCGGAGCTGGGGACCGAACCCAGGGCCTTTCGCTTGCTAGGCAAGGGCTCTACCACTGAGCTAAATCCCCAAACCCCAGACAAAGATTTCTAATGTGAAATTTTTGTTACAGTTTTGTGGCAAAAATGAAACTTAAATATATGTGAGAAGGCATAAACTTGAGAATTAGCAAGGAAGAATAGTCACTATGATAGAGAATTTAATTGTTTATAAAGTTTGAGGAAGGAATTTGATAATATTTGATTATTAGGGTTAGGTGATAGAGCAAAGTCCATTTTGATTAACCAAATGTTAGTTTGAAATTAATCATTAGATAATGGATGTGACCTGTAGCTTTCGGTTGTGGTTATTCTTCTTTTATTTGATATTTTTTATTTATATTTCAAAGGTTATCCCCCTTTTACATTTTCCCGTCCATCCCCTCTCCACCTTTGTCTATGAAGGTGAATCCCTACCCATAGACCCACCTCTTCCTGCTTCCCCACCCTGATATTCCCTTACACTGGCAGGTTGAACCTTGGCAGAACCAAGGGGTTCTTCTCCCATTGGTGCCCAACAAGTCCGTCCTCTGCTACATATGCACCTGGAGCCATGGGTCACTCCATGTGTACTCGTTGGATGGTGGTTTCGTCCTTGGGAGCTCTGGTTGGTTGGTATTGTTGTTCTTATGGGGCTGCAAACCCCTTCAGCTCGTTCAATCCTTTCTCTAACGCCTCCAATGGGAAACCAATTCTCAGTTCAATGGTTGGCTGCTAGCATCCGGCTCTGTATTTGTCATGCTCTGGCAGAGGCTTCCAGAAGACAGCTAAATCAGGTTCCTGTCACCATGCACATGTCATCAGCAATATTGTCTGGGTTTCGTCGCTGTATGTGTATAGCCTGGATCCCCAGGTGGGACAGTCTATGGAAGGTCATTCCTTTCAGGCTCTGCTCCAAATTTTATCTCCATATCTCCTCTTATGAATATTATTGTTCCCTCTTCTAAGAAAGACTGAAGCATACACACTTTGGTCTTCCTATTTATTGAGTTTCATATGGTCTGTGGATTGTATCATTGGACAATCAGAGCTTTTGGGCTACTATCCACATATCAGTGAGTTCATACCATGTGTATTTTTTTATGATTAGGTTACCTCACACAAGATGATATTTTCTAGTTGTATCCATTTGCCTATATATTTCATGAAGTCATTGCTTTTAATAGCTGAATAGAACTCCATTGTGTAAATTTCCATTTTCTGTATTCATTCCTCTGTTCAGGACATGTGGGTCCTTTCCAGTTTCTGGCTGTAAAAAATAAGGGAGCTAAAAACATAATAGAGCATGTGTTCTTGTTATATGTTGGAACATCTTTTGAGTATATGTCCAGGAGTGGTATAACTGGGTCCTCAGGTTATACTAAGTCCAATGTTTTGAGGAACCTCCATACTGATTTCCAGAGTAGATGTACTGTCTTGCAACCACACCAAGAATGGAGGAGTGTTCCTCTTTCTCCACCTCCTTGCCAGCATCTTCTCTCACCTCAGGTTTTGATCTTAGCCATTCTCACTGGTGTGAGGTGGAATCTCAGGGTTGTTTTGATTTGCATTTCTCTGATGACTAAGGATTTTGAACATTTCTTTAGGTACTTCTCTGCCGTTCAATATTTCTCAGCTGCGAATTCTTTCTTTAGCTCTCTACCCCGTTTTTCAATAGGGTTATTTAATTCTCCGGAGTCTAACTTCTGGAGTTCATTATTTATATTGTATATTAGTTGTCTAATGGATGTAGGATTGGCAAAGACCTTTTCCCAATCTGTTGGTTGCCATTTTGTCTTAATGACAATTTACTTTGCCGTACAGAAGCTTTGCAACTTTATGATGAGCCACTGTTTTTCTCTTCATGAAATTTTCCCCAGTGCCCATGTGATTGATACTCTTCCCCGCTGTTTCTTCTATTAGATCCAGTGTATCTGGTTTTATGTGGAGGTCCTTGATCCACTTGGACTTGAGCTTTGTACAGGGAGATAAGAATGCATAAATTTGCATTCTTCTACATGCTGACCTCCTGTTGAATCAGCACCATTTGTTGAAAATGCTATCTCTTTTTTCAACTGGATGGTTTTAGCTCCTTTGTCAAAGATCAAGTGACCATAGGTGTGTGAGTTCATTTCCACGTCTTCAATTCTATTACATTGATCTTCCTGACTGCCTCTGAATCAATACCATGCAGTCTTTATCATTATTGCTCTATGATAGAGCTTGAGGTTGGGGATGGTGATTCCCCCAGATGTTATTTTATTGTTGAGGATTGTTTTTGCTATCCTGGGATTTTTGTTATACCAAATGAATTTGCAATTGCTCTTTCTGACTCTATGAAGGATTGAGTTGGAATTTTGATGGGGATTTCATTGTATCTACAGATTGCTTTTGACAAGATGGCCATATTTTTTCAACATTAATCTTACCAATCCATAAGCATGGGAGATCTATCTTTACATCTTCTGAGATGTTCTTAAATTTTTTTCTTCATAGACTTGAACTTTTTGTCATATAGATCTTTAAGTTTCTTGTTTAGAGTCACACTGAGGTATTTTATGATATTTGTGGGTAAAGGGTGCCCTTTCCCTACTTTCTTTCTCAGCCTGTTTATCCTTTGAGTTGAGGAAGGCTACTGATTTGTTTGCATTAATTTTATATACAGCCACTATGTTTAAGTTGTTTATCAGCTCTAGGAATTCTCTGGTGGATTTTTTTTTTGAGTCACTTGAGTATACTATCATATCATCTGCAAATAGTGATAATTTAACTTCTCCCTTTCCAATGTATATCCCTTTGACCTACTTTTGTTTTCGGACTGCTCTGGAAATGATTTCAAATACTATATTGAATAGGTAGGGAGAGCAGCCTTGTCTAGTCCCTCATTTTAGTGGGATTCCTTCAAGTTTCTCTCCATTCTGCTTCATGTTGGCTACTGGTTTTCTGTATATTGTTTTTACTATGTTTAGGGATTGGCCTTTAATTTTTGATATTTAGAAGACTCTTAACATAAGGGGTATTGAAGTTTGTCAAATGCTTTCAGAGTATCTATGATCATGTGTGTTTTTGGTTTGTTTTTACTTTGTTTATAGACTGGAATACATTGTAGCTATTCTTATATGTGGAATCCACACATTTCTGTTTTGAGAGGCTGAATTTGTCATAATCTATTAAGATTTGATAAGATACTAATATGAAACAGTACAGAAATCAGAGAAGAGACAATATATTCCAAGAGACAAAATATTCCTGATTTTTGAATCAGCTTCCATTTTATTAACACAAAGGAAAATTAGAACAGTAACTCATTTGGACAATCAATGGTAGATTGTATTTAACAAAATATCACACTTAGCTCTTTCATTTTAATTATACATAAATATTTATAATAACATTTTAATAATTTAGATAAAATTATTTGTGACTTTTGAAAATATCTAATATTTAAAAGAAAGAGAGTTGTTTATTTTAGCAAATTATAAGTAAACGAACAGGTACTCTCCAGAGAAACAGAATAGAAACAGAAGAAAGTGCTATCTGACCAGAAGTTGTAAGAAAATGTAGACCAGCAGAGGAAGGATAATTGTCCTACTATCAATTGGTAGTGTCCCATTGTTTGATCCATTATTTGACATTTATTTTGCTTCCAGTTTCAATCACATATATTAAGAATAAAAAAGGTGAAACATCTTTTTCTCATCTCTACTAGAATATAAATAACTGCAGACAGCTTTAAGTACACACAAAACTTGAAACGGAAGGGAAGAAGGGGCCTATACGGAGGTCTGAGAAAAAAAATTCATTGTAGTGTGTGAGTGCCCTGGATGTCTGTTTGACACACATCTCCTCCACTAAAACCTGTGCACTGACTGTGCATTAGATAGGTCAATTTGATTGGCCATAAGATCAGGCAGGTTAAGTGTGTTGATAGCAAACTGTACTTGTATTTAGCACTTGTCAAAATGCATCTAAATCATTATTTAGGTATTAATTTTTCTACCAAATTTAATTACATATATTAAGAAAGGAAAAACTGTGAATGACCTGTCCTTTGCTTATATTAGACAAAACTCTAACATGTCTTCTCTGAATTCCATCCCCAGAAACTCTTACCTTTTATTCTATTAAACAGCAACCTAGAAACTCCCAAGATAGAGACTCAAAAAGTTCCTCATGGAACTTTTTTGAGATTTAGGATGCTCTAAAGTGAAATGAAGTACTTAAAACTCAGGAGGCAAACAAAGCAGCAGCATCAGGAAGTCCCTGAGTATGATCAGCTTCACTAGCCACCACCTCATCCACAAATAACACCCTAGTTCTTAGTGTACAAACTGTAATAAGTAGGGTTCTCAGAGAAGTGTGATACAAGCTGAGTTTCCTAGAAAAACTTCAGACCAAAAAGGCTGCTTGCTAGAGACTCAAAATCTTTGAAACTACCTCAAGCATATATAGTCAAGTTCCAAATTACTAATTTTCATGAGTTGTCACCATGCTGGTTAGACATAGATAACCGATTGTTGAGTCATTTTTGTTCTTGGAATTAACCCCATAGCTATATTTCTATAAGGAAATGTATAACATTGACTCACTAAGTTAGACATTGCTATCTAGGTCTTTACTTTAGTTTGTTACTTGTTACCTAGCCGTGAGTAGATACTTCTTCACATCTCACCTGAAACAGTGTCATAGGAACAAGGAAATACTAGATCTTAGATTAATATTACCACATAGTGTTAGGTGTTGAAAGTGATTTAAAAAGATTCATAGCTTGAAGTGAGAAACACAAGATCAACATCTTGCCAGATCATACTTCTATATGGCCTTTCAGCAGCAATGACTGAAAGAATATACCATTTAGCCTTCAACTTTTGTATGCAGGAAAGGTGAAATCAAACACTATTAAGAGAATCCTTATATTTTTAATATTATAGGTTATTATTAAGATTTCTTAGTATTTAAACTAAACCTGTAAGCTTTAAAAGTTCTGTCAAAAGTCAGAATAAAGAACTGAAAATAGGTGCACAGATGATGACCAACTCTATTAAATTTTTATTCTTTATATACACTGGCATTGCTATATAGTGTGATTTTTCATAAAGAAACTTCAAATGCATATTATTATTTTATAAACTTTATAATCATAGTGATTCCTAAAAATCATATCTTTCTCAGGATTAAATTTGAGATGTAAACTTATACCACTATAAAATTAATAATTTACCAAATTTCTACAATTTTTATTTTATTTTAATCACATTTAGACTTCTTATGCACAACATATTATGAACAATAAAAAATGTTAACCTGTACAGACAATATAACTCATTAAGAAAATTTCATATCTAGCAAGCAGCTTGGCTTCACTCAGAAGAATTCATATTTAAAAAAATCCTTGAAAATGGCTTTGCAATCCTGGGACTCACTGTTTACCTATCAAGTTCAAAGACAATGAGAGATTTGAAAGATGTCAACTAGAAATGAAAAAGAAAGACAATACCCTAGGAACAACACCTGAAAGTGTCCTGTAGCCTCCACATGCATGATGATTTATACACACATGCAAGCAGGCACACACATGTGCATACATATGCACACATATATCCACATACTCATGTTCAATAAGTACAATGAGTTGTTAAACAGACTAGTGTTATCATTTCTTTGATTTTGGAGTGATGATAAATTCCTGTTTCCCCTGGAAAAATCACAGAATCACAATTCCTACCTAATAAGGAAGGCATAGAATGAAACATTATTTGGAAGAACTGATTAAATGTATTCTGGGATGAGTAATGAGACATGCACTAAAATTATGATGCTTCTGTGGAGATAAAAATCCTGACATGGCTATCCATTCCTATGTAGTAGGGGAAAGTCTGCACATTTGTTATTTTGTGGTTTCATACTCCACACGATGGATGATAAGATAACATCAAGATTAAGCCTTCCGAAGTAGAGTATCTTTGGCAGGAATTCTGGAGTGACGTATCCCTGTGTGTGCTTTAGGGAATGATTCCTTCATTAGTATTATGGACCTTGTGTAAGGATGTCACCAAATGTGTAATGAAATATTGAATATATTATAATTGTCAAAAGTAGCATGGTGAGATGAGTTTGTAAGCAGGCTGTAGGAGCAATTTTGGGCCTTTCCTGTGAGTATTGAGTCATAAAATTAAATCTCAGCATTCTGTCCAAAAATAACTAGCTTTTGTAAGGAAGGAATGCAATAAGAAAATGATATGAACCTCACACTGTGTTAACCTCTGATTGACCACCAAATACTGTTAAAACGGAGGACAGATGAAGCTTTGAGTTGTCACATCCTGTAAAGATCAAGGTCAAAGAAAAATAACACAACTATTCCTCAGACTCCCAAACATGAAACCTAAACATAGAAATAATCAAACAGGGAAGAGGGAAGAGTATGGCACAAAGAATAGAAATGGCATTTCTCAAATCTGAGCTTTAAAACAGAAGATAAAATTATGATTCCAATTCTTTGATAAAGTCCCAATATATCTTCAAAGAATACTCTGCCAGACTGTCTGAATTTTGGACAATCTTAAATGGGAAATAAAATTGTTTCTCTATGTTTAGTTCTTGAGCCTGTGGGACATGTGAAACTGGGAAAAATCTGAGTTCTGTAGAAGCAGATAAATTGAGTTGTGTATGTACTCACACATCCTAATGGTAAAGAGTTCAAAATCTGAAGTCAATATCATAAAAATCAGTCCTTGCTGGAGTGACTACTAAGGGTATTTGGGACATTTGCTTGCTTCTAGTTGATATCACCAAGCATATCAAGGACAGATGAACAGCAAAGGGCAAACAGTATTTAGAATATTTTGTCCAAGAGAGATAATGCTTGATATACAATTCACCAAACCTGATAGAACTCTGTTGAGAACAGCAGAGTTCTCAATGTGGTTGATCCAGCAGAGACGTTGGGAACAGTGTGTGGTCTAGCAGACTGGCTGAACTCTGTAATGAGACAAGATTTTGCAAGGTTGAAGATTTTTGACAGATCTTCAAGGCTTCATAAAGAATAAAAGTTAGGTTCAAGAGGTGTTAAGGCATTCAGGAAGGGATGGAGAAAAGAAAGCAAACATAGGGGGCTAAGTTACTCCAAGGTAAGAGATATTTTGAAGAATAGGAGTTCCTAGGGAAAAATTAACTAAAGGTCAAATGCTGTAATAGTGAGTTTCTGAAGGCCTTTCAACTCAAAGAAGAAATAAATTATATGATAGTACAGAAAAGATTAATGTTATACTAGAGTGAGCTAAAGCTGTTAGCCCAACAGAAGTAAGCTTGAACTGAAGATTGTTTTTCTTTCAGCCTGTTAGTTAACAGGATGTTGTAGAGTGAAGGTAAGGGTTTTGTACTGGCCTGGGGCTTCCTTGGAATAAGGAACGCAAACATGATAAACATAAGCATATAGCACAGGTTTAAATATTGCTGGCCTTAAGTTAATTGTCAAGTGTGACCCATCAAGCATATCAGATGTGGAGGAATGAGCTATGTCTTAGTAGTTTCTATTTCTCTGATAAAATACCATGACCAAAAGCATGTTGTGGAGAAAATGTTTCATTGGCTTACATTCCTACATTGTAGTCCATCATTGAAAGAAGTCAAGTCAAGAACTCATCGAAGACTGAAACCTGATGGCAGAAGCTGACTAAGAGGCCATGAAGGAGTGTTACTGGCTTTTTTCCCATTGTTTGTTCAACCTTCTTTCTTGTGGTACCCAGGATAACCAGCCCAGGAAAGACACCACCCTCAAGAGCTTGGAACCTTCCCTGTCAATCACTATTAAGAAAATGTCCTACTTGTTTGCCTACAACCATCTTTTTTTTCTTCTTCTTCCATTTTTATCAAATTGCGTATTTCTTATTTACATTTCAAATATTATTCCCTTTCCCAGTTTCCTGATCATCAGCCCCATAACCTCTCCCCCTCCCCTTCTGTATGGGTGTTCCCCTCCCTATCCACCCCCATCACCACCCCTCCCAACAATCCCCTACACTGAGGGTCTCTTATATGAGCATTTACTTAATTGAGGCTTCTTTCTCTCTGGTGATTTTAGCTTCTGCCAAGTGGACATAAAACTATCAGTGCATGCACACATTTATATTTCATTATATGCTTAAGAACTTTGTGTCTCTACATACACAAATCCTTTCCTAGAGTTTATAATGTTCTTACGTTCTGAATGCCCTTTCATTTTGTCCATATTCTTAGAAAATACTTTGTCAGAACACATTTTTTTTCACACTGAATATCACTATCCAATTTTAGAAGTTATCCATCACTTTCTGGAATCCTTTCTTGCCACTAAGGAAGCTTCTGGCATTGCAAATGTTTAGAGAAATACTCTAACTGTTTTCTCTTTAGTATTTTGCATAAGTCTCTATTTCTGCTACAATCTCTACTACATAATCCAAGAAAAGGCTGCATTATTACTCATGGAGAATGGCTGTGTATTAGGAGGTTCTAGACCCATCCATGCTCAAATTGTGCTTTTGGGTGAAAAAAATGATACAAATTATGGAATATTTCTATAATGTATTAGATTATTTTATATTAAAAATAAATTCTAAAAACGCTTAGTGCCATCTGGGTCCGCTGTGCACAGGGAAGGAGGCACAGGCCCTTCTGGTTGCTGCCCTCACAGAGAGCTGAAACGCAGCCCTAAGAAGTGACCTCAGGCCCAAGACCAGAGGTAAGACCAACTTTTCTGCTCCAAGTCACCTTCCTGGTGGACTCAGGACACAAAAAGGCAAAATTCCTCTGGGACCAGACACTACCATTTTCTAGATGGTACCTGAAACTTGCTGATCCTGGCCCACAGCTCCCTGCTCCCAAACCTATGGGAGAGAGAGCTCATTCTGCCCATGTGTGGGCACTCCTGAGACTGCAGGGTAGGAGAGACTGCCACTCCTGCCCACCTTTGCCCACATCCCTGGCCCAAGAGGAAAGTGTATAGGGCCTCTATGAACCGGAAGACTGGGGCACTCAAGCTGCAGGAGACGTGCAGACCAGACTGTGCCAGGATTTAAAGGGACCTGGTCAAACAGCTCCCTGCACTCAAACCCCATCGGAGGGCGAGCTAGACCTTCAGAGGGGCAGACATGCCTGGGAAACAAGAGGAGACTACTCTCTGCCCACATTTCTGACTCTAGATGAAAATGCCTAGTGCCATCTGGGCCCCTGCACACAGGGACCCTGAAGAAGGAGGGGCAGGCCCTTCTGGTTGTCGCCCTCATGGAGAGCTGAAACCTGGCCCCGAGGAGAGACTTCAGGCCCAAGACCACAGGTAAGACCAGCTTTTCTGCTCCAAGTGACCTGCCTGGTGGACTCAGGACACACACCCACAGGAACAGCAGAAAGCCAGTAGACAGGAACAACTACACGCCTGAAAGCAGAACACTCTGTTCCACTAACTGGCTGAAAGGAAACAGGAAAACAGGTCTATAGCATTCCTGACATACAAACCTATAGGACAGTCAAGCCATTCCTAGAAATAGCAGAATAAGGTAACACCAGAGACAACCTGATAGTGGGAGGCAAGTGCAGGAACCCAAGTAACAGAAACAAAGACTACATGGCACCAGCAGAACCCAATTCTCCCACCAAAGCAAACACTGAATATCCAAACACACAAGAAAAGCAAGATCTAGATTTAAAATCAAATTTGATCATGATGATGGAGGACTTCAAGAAACACATAAAGAATTGCCTTAGAGAAATGCAGGAAAATACAAGTAAACAAGTAGAAGCCCTTAGAGAGGAAACACAAAAATCCATGAAAGAATTACAGGAAAACACAATCAAACAGGTGAGGGAATTGAAAATGGAAATAGAAACAATAAAGAAAGCATAAAGGGAGAAAATCCTGAACATAAAAAACCCAAGGAAGAGACAAGGAGCCATCGATACAAGTATCAACAACAGAATACAAGAGATAGAAGAGAGAATCTCAGGAGCAGAAGATTCCATAGAAATCATCAACACAACTGTAAAAGACAATGTAAAACTGAAAAAGCTACTAGTCCAAAACATAAGAGAAATCCAGGACACAATGAGAAGATCAAGCCTAAGGATAATAGGTATAGAAGAGAGCGAAGACTCCCAACTCAAAGGACCAGTAAATATCTTCAACAAAATCACAGAAGAAAACTTCCCTAACCTAAAGCAAGAGATGCCCATAAACATACCAGAAGCCTATAGGACTCCAAATAGATTGGACCAGAAAAGAAACTCCTCTCATCACATAATAGTCAAAATCCCAAATGCACAAAACAAAGAAAGAATAATAAAAGCAGTAAGGGAAAAAGGTTAAGTAACATATAAAGGCAGACCTAACAGAATTACACCAAACTTCTTACCAGAGACTATGAAAGCCAGAAGATCCTGGACAGATGTCATACAGACCCTAAGAGAACACAAATGCCAGCCCAGTTTACTGTTACCAGTAAAACTCTCAATTAACATAGATGGAGAAACCAAGATATTCCATGACAAAACCAAATTTACACACTATCTTTCTACAAATCCAGCCCTACAAAGGAAAAATGGTAAAGCCCAACACATGGAGGCAAGCTACACCTTAGAAAAGGCAAGAAAATAATCGTTTTCCAACAAAACAAGGAGAAGACAAGCACACAAACATAATCTCACCTCCAAATACAAAGATAACAGGAAACAACAATCACTATTCCTTAATATCTCTCAACATCTGTGGACTCAATTCCCCAATAGAAAGACACAGATCAACAAACTGAATTCGCAGTGAGGACCCATACTTTCCAAGTACTTTCCAAGCAAGTGGTCTGAAAAAGCAAGCTGGAGTAGCCATTCTAATAACGAATAAAATCGATTTTCAACCAAAAGTCATCAAAAAAGATAAGGAAGGACACTTCATATTCATCAAAGGAAAAATCCACCAAGATGAACTCTCAATCCTAAATATCTATGCTCCAAATACAATGGCACCTACAGACATAAAAGAAACCTTACTAAACCTCAAAGCACACATTCTATCTCACACAATAATAGTAGAAGATTTCAACACCTCACTTTCATCAATGGACAGATCATGGAAACAGAAAGTAAACAGAGACAAAGACAGACTAGCAGAAGTCATGAACCAAAAGGCCTTAACAGATATTTATAGAACATTCTATCCTAAAACAAAAAATATATACCTTCTTGTCACCACATCATGGTTTTTTCTCCAAAATTGACCATATAATTGGTCATAAAACAGGCCTCAACAGATACAGAAAGATAGAAATAATTCCATGCATCCTATCAGACCACCATGGGTAAAGCCAGTCTTCAATAACAATAAGGAAAGAATGTCCACATATACATGGAAGATGAACAGTGCTCTACTCAATGATAACCTGGTCAAAGAAAAAATAAAGAAAGAAATTAAAGTCTTCTCAGAATTTAATGAAATTGATGGTACAACATACCCAAACTTATGGGACACAATGAAAGCTGTGCTAAGAGGAAAACTCAGAGCACAGAGTGCATGCAAAAGAAATAGGGGAAAACATAAATCAGCAGCTTGACCACACACCTAAAATTTCTAGAACAAAAAGAAGCAAATAAACCCAGGAGGAGTAGAAGGCAGGAAATAATCAAACTCAGAGCTGAAATCAACCAAGTAGACCAAAAAAGGATTATACAAAGAATCAACAACTGAAAGCTGGTTCTTTAAGAAAATCAACAAAATAGATAATCCCTTAGCCAGAATAACCAGAGGACACAGAGAGTGTACCCAAATTGACAAAATCAGAATTAAATTGGAGACAAAACAAAAGAATCAGAGGAAATTCAAAAAATATTGGGATCCTACTACAAAAGCCTATATTCAACAAAACTTCAAAATCTGGAGGAAATGGACAATTTCCTAGACAGATACTATTTACTCATATTTAATCAGGAACAGATAAACCATTTAAACAACCCCATAACTCCTGAAGAAACAGAAGCTGTCATTAAAAGGTTCCCAAACAAAAAGAGCCCAGGTCCAGATGGATTTCGTAAGAATTGTATCAGACCTTCACAGAACACCTCATACAAATACTACCCAAAATATTCCACAAAATTGAAACAGATGGAACACTACTGAATTCCTTCTATGAAGCCACAAGTATAAACCACACAAAGACCCAACAAAGAAAGAGAACTTTAGACTGATTTCCTTTATGAATATCGACTCAAAAATACTCAATAAAATTCTTGCAGACCGAATACAAGAACACATTAAAACAGTCATGCATCATGATCAAGTAGCTTTCATCCCAAGTATGCAGGGATGGTTTAATATACGGAAAACCCTCAATGTAATCCACTATATAAACAAACTGAAAGATAAAAACTACATGATCATTTCATTAGATGTTGAGAAAGCATTTCACAAAATTTCACACCCCTTCATGATAAAAGTCCTGGAAAGAACAGGAATTCAAGGCCCATACCTAAACATAGTAAAGCCATATACAGCAAACCATTACCTGACATTAAACTAAATGGAGAGAAACTTGAAGCAATCCCACTAAAATCAGGGACTAGACAAGGCTGCCTACTCTCTCCCTACTTATAAAATATAGTTCTCAAAGTCCTAGCCAGAGCAATCAGACAACAAGAGGAGATCAAGGGGATACAGATTGGAAAGGAAGAAGTCAAAATATCACTATTTGCAGATGATAGGATAGTATATTTAAGTGATCCCAAAAGTTCCACCAGAGAACTACTAAACCTGATAAATACCTTCAGCAAAGTGACTGTGTATTAAATTAACTCAAATAAATCAATAGCCTTCTTCTACAAAAAAGAGAAACAAGCTGAGAAAGAAATTAGGGAAACGACATCCTTCATAATAGTCCCAAATAATTTAAATTTAACCAAGCAAGTGAAAGCCCTCTATGATAAGAACTCAAGCCTCTGAAGAAAGAAATTGAAGAAGATTTCAGAAGATGGAAAGATCTCCCATGCTCATTGATTGGCAGGATTAATATAGTAAAAATGGCCATTCTACCAAAAGCAATCTACAGATTCAATGCAATCCCCATCAAATTACCAATCCAATTCTTCAGAGACTTAGACAGAACAATTTGCAAATTCATCTGGAATAAAAAAAAAAAAAACCCAGGATAGCTAAAACTATCCTCAACAATAAAAGGACTTCTGGGGGAATCACTATCCCTGAACTCAAGCAGTATTACAGAGCAATAGTGATAAAAACTGCATGGTATCAGTACAGATATAGGCTGATAGACCAGTGGAATAGAATTGAAGACCCAGAAATGAAAGTACACACCAATCATCACTTGATTTTTGATAAAGGTTTCAAAACCATCCGATGGAAAAAAGATAGCATTTTCAGCAAATGGTGCTGGTTCAACTGGAGGTCAACATATAGAAGAATGCAGCTCGATCCATTTTTATCACCCTGTACAAAGATTAAGTCCAGGTGGATCAAGGACCTCCACATGAAACCAGAAATATTCACCCTAGTAATAGAAAAAGTGGGGAAGAATGTCGAACACTGGGGCACTGGATAAAATTTCCTGAACAAAACACCAACGGCTTATGCTCTAAGTCAAGAATCGACAAATGGGATCTCATAAAACTGCAAAGCTTCTGTAAAGCAAAGGACACTGTGGTTAGGACAAAATGGCAGCCAGCAGATTGGGAAAAGTTCTTTATCAATCCTACAACTGATAAAGGGCTTATATCAAAAATATACAAAGAATACATGAAATTAGACAGCAGGGAGAGAAATAACCCTATTAAAAATGGCTTTCAGAGCTAAACAAAGAATTCACAACTGAGGAATGCCAAATGGCTGAGAAACATCTAAAGAAATGTTCAACATCTTTAGTCATAACGGAAATGCAAATCAAAACAACCCTGAGTTCCACCTCACACCAATGAGAATGTCTGAGATCAAAAACTCTGGAGATAGCAGATGCTGGTGAGGATGTGGCAAAAGAAGAACACTCCTCCATTGGTGGGATTGCAGAATGATACAACCATTCTGGAAATTAGTCTGGAGGTTCCTTAAAAAATTTGGACATTGTACTACAGGAGGACCCAGCTATACCTCTCTTGGGCATATACCCAAAAGATGCTCTGACATATAACAAAGACAAATGTTCCACTATGTTCATAGCAGTCTTATTTATAATTGCCAGGAGATGGAAAGAACCCAGATGCCTTTCAACAGAGGAATGGATACAGGAAATGTGGTACCTCTACACCATCTAATATTACTCAGCTATCAAAAACAATGACTTAATTAAATTCATAGGCAAATGGATGGAACTGGAAAATATCGTCCTGAGTGAGATAACCCAATCACAGACAAACACCCATGGTATGCACTCATTGATAAGTTGATATTAGCCCAACTGCTTGAATTACCCTAAGTGCACAGAAGATATGAAACTCAAGAAGGATGACCAAAATGTGAATGCTTCACTCCTTCTTTAAAGGGGGACCAAGAATATCCTTGGGAGGGAAAAGTGATACAATGTTTAGAAGAGAGGCTGAAGGAACGCCCATTCAGAGCCTGCCCCACATGTGGTTCAGACATATACAGCACCAAACTAGATAAGATGGATGAAGCAAAGAAGTGCAGGCTGATAGGAACCAGATGTAGATCTCTCCTCAGAGACACAGCCAGAATATAGCAAATACATATATAAATGCCAGCAACAAACCACTGAACTGAGAACGGGACCCTGTTGAAGGAATCAGAGAAAGGACTGAAAGAGCTGAAGGGGCTTAAGACCCTATATGAACAACAATGCCAACCAACCAGAGCTTCCAGTGACTTAGCCACTACCCAAAGACTATACATGGACTGACACTGGACTCCAACTGCATAAGTAGCAATGAATAGCCTTGCATGGGCACCAGTGGAAGAAAAAGCCCTTGGTTCTGCCAAGCCTGGACCCCCCAGTGAACTGGATTCTTGGGGGGAGTGCAGTAATGGGCAGAGGATGGGGAGGGGCACACCCATATACTAGGGAAGTTGGAGGGGTTAGGGGGATGTTGGCCTGGAAACTGGGAAAGGGAATAACATTTGAAATATAAATAAGAAATACCCAATTTAATAAAGATGGGAAAAAAGGAAGAAAGGAAAAATAAATAAATAAATTCTTCTCTTATTGAGCATATGTCTCTATTCATCCTTGGTTTCCTCTTTCAAAAGAACAGGCTTTCAGGAGAAGACAGCCAATGTGGACAAACAAGTTATATAAGACAAAGTGAAAGCCCTCCTATCAAAGTTGGACAAGACAATCCAATAGAAGAAAAAGAGTTTCAAAAGTAGGGAAAAGGAGTCAGAGATATACCTGGTCCCACTGTTAGCATGTCTTTGTTGTAGAAAAGTAGTGTCACTCGTTTCAAGGAGTCAGAATTGAACTAAATGAACTTCCCTGTCTCTGTAAAAGGTTAATTTTTATGAGTTATAACTCTTGATTGACAGATGTGTAAAATCATTTACAAGAGAAACAATAGTATTTAAGTTAAATGTGGTTTGAATTCTGCTTGAATGCATAAGGGCACCTCCTGGAGCCATAGGTTTACATGGAAAGTCCAGATACAAAAATACAAAGTACACAAGAACAAACATCTATTTCTCTATGATTTATGTGCCACTGATATTATAGAGAACCTGGAAAAGAATAAAGGCTACTTCTACTACACTTTACAAGAAAGAGGAGATTAAGCTGTCTGGAAGGCAAGGAGTTTCCGGGGTTAATTTTTGTGTATGACACCCATGCTGTGTTTGGCTTTTTAATGATTCACATGCTTTTGTGTGACCCATTTTTATGTAAGTAACTCCTCCCTCAAACATTTTAAATACACTAACAAATTCCTTGGTTCAGAAAACGAGAATAGTAGCTAAGTGGGTCACTAGAAATATTTCCATGTCTCTCTAGGAAAACTCATTCAACAACAGGAAATACAAATATCTTCATAGTTGATGGCTTCCATTATGCTCATGCATATGTCTCTTCCCAGGACCTTCTGTCCTAAATCTATTATAGTCTTCTGTTTCAAGACTTTGGTTTATCAATCAGTCAACCATTTGCCCTTAACCATATGTCTATTTATGGTAAGTTAAGGTCTAAAATCTCTGCTAAGTTAGATCCCCTACTTAATGTGGTAAGTTTAGTTCTTCACCAATAAATTATTGTTGTAGGATATTATTTGTTGATTTGTGAAGTATAGGTGTTGGAATTTTTTATTACAATAAGGAATGCTGGTATGAATACCCTCACACAGGTTAATGGTATACACCTGTAGATACATTTCATTACAAATTGAGAAAAATGCTATTCCTTTGTTACATAAGTCAAAGTGTTTTTCAAATTAATTATGATCATTTTTGTTCTGTTAGCGACATGTAAGAGTTTCTATTACTTCATATCTAGGAACATTAATTAATACGATGTCTTTGCTTTGCTTCATTTATCTTTATAATTTCATTCATTCCAAAGTGTACATATTCCTGTCTCAATGTTGTGTTGTGAAATTGAAGTGAATGTGCTGTGACTATTTCCTTTATACTCAGTATATACTTAGTAAGGAAAATTAATTTTTTGTCACTGCATCTTGTTAGTATGATAGTAGCAGAACTGAACGGTAGCATTTTATCAAGCAGTATATTGTGTCTCTTTGAAGAGAAGAGGAGGCATATTACAGTCTTTATAAATTCCAACATTAATAATATTTGAGTTGTTCTTTGGATTATGACAGGTCTTTATACTAAACACAAGCTTTATCATCTGTATATTATATTTGTCTTTAGAGAAAGCAATACGTATAGAAACTAGTCATTATTGTAGGTAACAGCGATGTGGTTCAATCAACAATACTTGCTATACTTTAGAAATTATTATGTATATACTGTAAAAAAGAGGTATTGCTTTGAGTTTTCATGATGAGTACTTACATTAACTAATTTCTCAAATGTTAAATTACTAATTGGATTTGTAAGTGTTTAAAAGTTTAGAAAGTAAAATTATCTCCTGTTCATTTTACATTATTTATTAAAAGTCTTGTGCTATATTTATTTTAAGAATATGAGTGTGTCAAGCATTCTCCATTAAAATAATCACAATCTCTAACCAGTATCTGATTTGTCTTAAGAGGCACTCCTGATATGAAACCCATCCATAATATTGCTTTGGTGGCCAAGAATCAGAGACTAGATAGCTAAGGAACCTTGCAATAAAAGCAAATACTCTTGTTCTACCAAAGAAAATGTATCAATAAAATTACTCCTAATGATATTCTGCTATGCTCATATCAGTGCTTTGCTGAGGCATTATCAGAGAAATTCTTCCTGTAGCAGATGGAAACAAATACAGAGATCCACAGGTAGACAATATGCAGAGAGTGAGAGACTTTGAAACACTCAGCACCAAACAACACCAAATCCCTCCTCCCAAGTTTCAGATATCACTGTCAAAGACGGAAAGAGTACAGGGCCTGGAGAGGAGAGAGAACACAAAGGAAACAAGGCTTTCTAAGCACAGTGGACTGACACATGCATGCATTTACAGATACTGAGGCATCATGTACAGAGGATGCACAAGTCTGTACCTAATGAGGTTCTATCACAGTTAGGTTAATGGGACACATGCCCCCACCCCTAAAGCAGAAGATATTTTTTAATCAATAGTTACTTTAAAAAGCACAAGTTAATTTACTCACCATTCCAGCACTTCATGGGTAACAGGAAATGAACTTAATGGAATCTTTGCCTCATGATATTATGTTATGACTTTCCTATTTTTTCTTCTTTTTAAAAAATTTTTCTCTTATTGTTTGTCTTTTATTTTCCTTTTTAACTATACATATCCTTTGCACATAAACTATGGATTCCAGATCTGTGTCTTTATGAGATTCCTGAGTGTGTCGATGAGAAGGTCTTTGCATAGATATCTGATTCTTCTAATTTTTCTGGGACTCTTTTTTTCTGTTTGTTTGTTTTTTCCTACCCCATTGTGATTGTTTTTTGTTGATATATATTATATCATATCACATCATATCATACCAAATAGAAGCCTGTTGTCAGATGCAAGACAGAAATGGAGAACAGGGAAGAACAGATGTAGGGGAAACAGTGATTATATATTACATAAAAAATAATGAAGTGAGCATGGGGACCCCAGTGGAGAAGTTAAGGGAAGAACTGAAGGAGCTGAAGGTACTTGCAACCCCATAGGAAGAGCAACAATATCAACAAATCAGAACCCCCAGGTCTCCCAGGGACCAAACCACCAACCAAAAGTACACAAGGAGGGACCCAGATCTCCAGCTGCCTATGTAGCAGATGACTGCCTTATTTGGCATCAGTGGGAGGGGATGCCCTTGGTCCTGTGAAGGCTTGATATTCCAGTGTAGGGGAATGGTAGGATGGTGAGGTGGGTATACGTGTGTGACTAGGGGAGCACCCTCATAGGAGCAGGGGGAAGGGGACTGAGATAGGGGGTCTTTGGAGGGGAAACCAGTAAGGGGAATAACATTTGATATGTTAATAAATAAAATAACCAATAAAAATTTAAAAATTAATAAAGCAAAAATAATCATATTAAACTCTCTGAAAAAGTAGTATAAACATCAATCTCTCTCACTCATATATATGCAATAAAGAGGTGGATTAGCCCTTCTCTTTTATATGTTGTATATCTAAATTGACTACATGTTTTATTTGAATTACAATATTTTATATACCCTCACGAAAGACAACCCAAAATTATGCTTCAAGCATAACATGTATTAGTTAACACACTATAGTGATTAACATCAGAAGAAGACAATTGTGCTAATACAGCAAGGCAGGACATTTCTGCTTTTTACTCTGTGTTTAAACAAAGTAGAAGAAAAATAAACCTCATGAAATCTTTCTAATTTGAAACAATTGAATAAAGAATAAGAGGACAAAATTGTATATACTAAGTACTTAAGAACAATTAATAAATGTATGAATTCATAAAATTAAGTTGAAGATATTTTATAATTAACATACAGAAGATACTTATTTTAATTTTCCACCATATGACACCTCTCTACATATGTATCAGTATGACGATCAGCCTTTAAGATATGTAATGATGCTTTTGTTCAGAGGAAGAGGATCAAATGGGAAAGCCTTTGCATCACAACCTGTTAATTGGTATTGATGCAATCTTGTCACTCATAATTTCACTTGGTTACAACTTCAAAATGATGGAATTGTCTTATGTTTAGGACACAAATACCTTAATTCATAGGCAAGACTTGACAAATAAAGGGAGACATGTAAGGAAATAAGCAGAGAACACTTTGGACAGAGAGTTTCCCAACTCCCTAAATTAAAATATAGAAGGCAAACTCTGAGAGAGTGCTCTGATGTTGAATGTTTTTCTTGAGTTGGCAAATAACACAAGAAACAGAAACATAAAATACTTACTTGATGATCTTTCGTTTTCTATAAATTTCTTTCTCACCACCACATTTATTTCAATCTTGAGAAAATATCCACCATTAATTTTATGCTAGCTTTGTCACAAAAGTAAATTGTATCTTTTTATGATAGAAAATGGAAGTCAAAGTCAACACCACAAAGACATCAAAAAGATAATTAAAATAATGTAATCATTTCTGTACTTATGTATGTCCCCATGAAAGTCCATCAATCTAGAAGGACAGAAACAGTACTAGTTGAAAATACCCAACAGAGGAATCTCAACTGGCTAAGAAATACTTAATGAAACATTTAAAATCCTTAGCTGTCAAAAAATGCAAATCAAAATGACTTTGAGATTCTATCTTACATCTCTCCGAAGGGCTAAGACAAAAACAAGAATGAGCTCATACAGGCAAGGATGTGAAGCAAGGGGGAAGACTCCTTTATTGCTGGTGGGAGTCTTGTACAACCACTTAGGAATAAATATAGCTTTTTGTCAGAAAAATGAGTATTAATCTAACTTAAGATTTAGCTATAGCACTATTGAGCAGATACATAAAAGCTATTTCATTCTTCTACAGAGACACTTGCCCAATGATGTTCATAGTTCCTTTTTTCATAATAGCCAAAAACTGAAAACAACCTAGGTGTCCATCAGCTGAAGAATGGATAAAGAACATGTGGTATATTGACACAGTAGGGTATTATACAGTGGTATATTACACAGCTTGGAGGAAAAAATGACATCTGAAATTTGCAGATAAATGGATAGGATTAGAAAAAAAGGCTTCCTGTATGGCATGACTCAGCCCCAGAAAGACAAACATGGTATGTACTCACTTTTAAGTGAATATTAGTTGTTAAGTAAAGGCTATCATACTACAATCCACAGACCTTGAGAAGTTAGAAATGATATGTCTAAGGAGGATATATAGATCTCCGTAGGGGGAGGGGTGGAGGAAATAATAGATTTTGTGTTTGGTCTGTCTGTGAGTGGGGACAGCAACAGAAATGATCAGGTAGGAGAGTGAGGGAGGAATGGACTAAGCAGAGATTTTTGGGGACAATGTGGAAACATAGTACACTGGAAACTTCCTGAAACTTATGAAGCTGAACATAACAGGGACTCCTACTAATAGAGGATATGGAGCTTGAACTGACCATCTTGTCAAACCAAGCTACACTCCCAGCGGTAAGATTAGGACACCAACCTATACACCATACCTAAGAATATAACTGGTCCAGCCTGCAAGATGCACTGGGACAGTGGTGGCTCAGAGTTTGTGGGTGTGTCTGACCAATGACTGATATAACTTGAGTCTCAAGACAAAAGAGGAAGCATATGCCCAGCACTGCCTAGTTGGCCAGAATCTACATGGCATATGGCCCAGAGAACTAATGTAGAACCAAACAAAACTGACAAAAACAAACAAGTGAACAAAAACCCAACAAAATCAATTAAATAATTAGTAATGATATTCCTCTATACTCACAGATTTGTGCCTAGATCAGTCCTCATAAGAGAAGCTTCTTCAAGCAGCTGATGGGAGCACATACAGAAACCCACATTAAAATATTAGGCAGAGCTTGGAGAATCTTGCAGAACATGAGGAGAAAAGATTGGAGGCAACAGAAAATCCTCCTTTACATAAGGATAATATTTCTGCTTCCTCTTCTACTTATTTCTCTGAACTCTGTGGGGAGATTTTTTTATAAAAACATCCTACTTAGGACTGAGTATTGCAAGGCTTCCCATTCTCTGAATATTGTCTAGTTGTGGATCTCCTCATTTTTCTCATCTATTACAGGAGGAATCTGAGAGAGACACTGTCTATGGGTATAGTGGAATGGCATTGGGAGTAATAGTATTATTTTCATTCATCCTTTTAGAAGAACAATAGTCTGTCTTTGTTTTTCCCCTGGATGTATGACTCATTGAGTCTTGCGTCTTAGCCACTAAGCAATGTCAGGCATGGTTTCTATTCCCTGGAGTGGCCTTCATGCCAATTAGATAATGGATGATTACTCCTGCAACTTAGTCTCACTATTGCTCTGGTTGAACCTGCCCACCTGGTGGATTACAGGCATTGTAGCTCTTTAGGTATTTCTTAGCCATGATATATTCTTTTTTTTCTGCATGCACAATAATTTTAGTACCAGAAACACAAAACAGTAATGGTTGAAGGAATCAATTTAGATACCATCATGACTTCTCCATGTTCAATGAAATATGTATTGTTTTCAGCAGTTGGTATTTACCATAAATTTTGGTAGCCACCTATTGTTGAAAATGTGAGTTGTTTGTGAGTTTTCATAAAGATCCGTTGGACAACTTAATTAAGTGTAACCTATTTCTGGCAATGGAAGTAACACATAATGGCAAGAGATATCTTGTTGTTGCTTTGTCTTCTGGTTATTTTGTGATTTCATTTAGCCTTCATTCATGAATGTAAAAATGCTAATAGATTAGAGTAAGCTCATATATAAACCTTCAAATAGCCCCTGGTGTTAGCTATTCCTCCATATTTTATCTTTATTTAATTTTCCTATCCCAGCATCCCAGAAGTCTTTCCATAACTATATATCTTATTTTCCCTTCCTTGGAAAAACCTCTCCCAATTACTCCTTTAATCTATAATCAGACTTTGTTGTTATATGGGTTGTAGCATGACTATCTGCCTCCAATCATATTACAAAGTTTGCAGGGATTTTTGGACAGTAATTTTTACTTCCTGAGAATTATGAAGGAATACATTATTGTCAGTTATTTAATTAATGAGAATTTTCTGTTGAATCAAATATGAGTCATTATACAAATATATTAATGAAATATATCATACTTCAGATAATTTGCATGCTGTTTTAATTTTTGATAGATGCTAAAATTAAGGCACCTTTATGGAGAAGGAAAGGGAATAAACAATAGAAAAATGTTCATCAAGACTTGTCTAACACAGGTGATAACTTAGTAGTATAGCACTTACTATATTATCAAGGATAACTGAGATCAAAACTTCATGATCTACCTAGAACTTTGGGGAAAGCAAACAGAGACAAGATTGCCTGGGTATTGGTTCCCAGCTCAACTTCACATTTAGTAAAAGATAGATTTTAGTAATAAAGAATAATCAAACAGGATACAAAGTATCTAACACTGGCCTTTTCATATGCATATCATAACACATGCAAAAGTAAAAAATAATTTAGTTATTCATTCTTTAATTAAACAAATAAGTAAATGTGATTGTAAAAAAGCCACTATTGTTTTTATAGAGCTGCTGACCATTGTCTTTATGACAAGAAAACACTTGAAACTTCAACCTGCAAATACTAAAAGTTTTTCCCTTTTAGTATTCCTTTCTGTATAGAGTTCAGAATTATGTTAATATTTTATTGATATGTATACATGTATGTACAGCTACATACATGTGAGGTCTACTTTTAATATGTTTACTTAGTGGATGTTTCAGGATTGAAATTATGTTTAATTAATCAAATTTTATAGAATTGTGATTCACCATAATTCATAATCTGAGCAGAAACCATGTATGAAAGCTCAAACGGAATAATCCCCTAACATATATACATGTATATATATATATATATATATATATATATATAACATATGTATATATAAAATATTATACAGTGTTATATTTATTTTTATTGGATATTATTTTGTTTATATTTCAAATGTTATTCCCTTTCCCAGTTTCCAATCCATAAGCCCCCTCTCCCCTCCCCACCCCCTTCTTCTATGAGGGTCTTGCCCATCCCCTACCACCCCACTTCCCACCCTGACATTCCCGTATACTGGGGATCCAGCTTTGGCAGGACCAAGGGCTTCTTCTCCGATTGGTGCCCAACAAGGCCAACCCCTGATACATAAACATCTGGAGCCATGGGCCTGCCCATGTGTACTCTTTGGGTAGTGGTTTAGTCCCTGGGAACTTTGGTTACTTAGTATTGCCATTCTTATGGGGTTGCAATCCTCTTCAGCTCCTTCAAACCTTTCTCTAATTCCTCCATGGGAACCCTTTTCTCAGTTCAATGGTTTGCTGTTAGCATTCTCCTCTATATCTGTCATGTTCTGGCTGGGCCTCTCACAAGAGAGCTATATCAGGCTCCTGACAGCATGAGCTTCTTGGCTTCATCAATACTGTCTAGGTTTGGTGGCTGTATATATATGGGCTGAATTCCCAGGTGGGGCAGTTTCTGAATGGGCATTCCTTCAGTATCTGCTCCAATTTTTGTCTTCATATATCCACCTATGATTTTTTTTTATTCTCCAGTTTAAGAAGGACTGAAGCATATGCACTTTGCTCTTCCTATTTCTTGAGATTCATGTGATCTGTAGATTGTATCTTGGGTATTTCGAGCTTTTGGGCTAATATCCACTTATCAGTGAGTGCATACCATGTGTGTGGTTTTTTTTTTTTTTGTGATTGTGTTACCACAAACAGCATGATATATTCTAGTCCCATCCTTTTGCCTATGAATTTTGTGAAGTACTTGTTTTTGAAAGCTGAGTAGTACTCCATTATGTAGATGTACCACATTTTCTGTATCCACTCCTCTGTTGAAGGGCATCCGGATTCTTTCCAGCTTCTGGCTCTTATAAATAAGGCTGCTATGAACATAGTGGAGAATGTGTCCTTGTTAAATGCTGGAGATCATTTGGGTATATGCGCAGGAGTGGTATAGTTGGGCCCTCAGATAGTAGTATATCTGACTTTCTCAGGAACATCCAGACTGGTTTCCAGAGTGATTTTACCAGATTAGAATTCTACCAACAATGGGGGAGTGTTCCTCTTTCTATACATCCTTGCCAACATCTGTTGTTACCTGAGATTTTGATCGTAGCCATTCTGACTGGTGTGAGGTGGAATCTTAGGGTTGTTTTGATTTGCATTTCCTTGATGACTATGGAAGTAGAACATTGCTTTAGGTATTTCTTAGCCATTCAATATTCCTTAGCTGAGAATTCTTTATTTAGCTCTGGACACCATTTTGAATATGGTTATTTGAATCTCTGGTGTCTAACTTCTTGAGTTCTTTGTATATATTGGATAATAGCACTGTATCTGTAATAAGATTGGGAAAGATCTTTTTCCAATCTGTTGTTTGCTGTTTTGTCCTAATGACAGTGTCCTTTGCCTTACAGAAGATTTGCAATTTTATGAGGTCCCATTTGTTGTCTCTATCTTAGAGCAGAAGCCATAGGTGGACTGTTCAGGAAATATTCCCCCTTGTCCATGTGTTTGAAGATCCTCCCCATTTTTTCTTCTATTAGTTTGAGTGTATCGTCAGTTTTTATGTGGAGGTCCTTGATCCATTTGGACTTAAGCTTTGCGCGGGGTGATAAGAATCAATCGATCTGCATTCTTCTACATACTGACTTCCTATTGAAGCAGCACCATTTGTTGAAAATGCTATCATTTTTCTACTGGTTGGTTTTGGCTCCTTTATCAAAGATAAAATAACCATAGGTCTGTGCATTCATTTCGGGGTCTTCAATTCTGTTCCATTGATTTTTCTGCCTTTCTCTGTACCAATACCAAATTGTTTTTATCACCACTGCTCTGAAATAGACTCTGAAGTCAGTGATGGTGATTCTATCAAAAGTTCTTTTAAGGTTGAAGATAGTTTTAGCTATTTTGGATTTTTGTTTTTCCAAATGAATTTGATTGTTCTTTCTAACTCTAACGAATAGAGTTGGAATTTTGATGAGGATTGCATTGAATCTGTAGATTGCTTTTGGCAAAATGTCCATTCTAATCTATATTAATCTTGCCAATCCATGAGCGTGGGAAGTTTTTCCAACTTCTGAGATCCTCTTCAATTTCTTTCTTCAGAGACTTGAAGTTTTTGTCATACAGATCTTTCACTTGCTTGGTTAACACCGAGTCACAGTGAAGTATTTTATGATGTTTGTGACTATTTTGAAGGGAGGCATTTCCCTAATTTCTTTCTCAGCTGGTTTTCCTTTGAGTATAGGAAGATCACTGATAAGTTAATTTTATACCTACCCACTTTGCTGAATTTTTTATGAGGCTTAGTATTTCTCTGGTGTAACTTTTGGGGTCGCTTAAGTATACTATTATATCATCTGCAAATAGTGCTATTTTGACTTCCTTTCCAATTTGTGTCCCTTTGACCTCTTTTTGTTGTCTGATTGCTGTGGCTAGGAATTTGTTTACTATATTGAATACATAGGAAGAGAGTGGGCAGCCTTGATTAGTGAGATTACTTTCAGTTTTTCTCCATTTATTTTGATGAATTTTGCTTTTACTATGTTTATATATGGGCAATGTATTCCTGAACTTTCCAGTACTTTTATCATGAAGGGGTGTTGAATTTTGTCAAATCCTTTCTCAGCATCTAATGAAAGGATCATGTGGGGTTTTTTTAGTTTGTTTATCTAATGGACCACATTGATGGATTTCCATATATTGAAACATCCCTGCTTCACTGTGATGAAGCCTACTTGATCATGATAGATGATTATTTTGATATATTCTTGGATTCAGTTTTTGAAAAAAATTATTTTTGCATCTATATTCATAAGGAAAATTGGTCTGAAGTTCTTTTTCTTTGTTGGGGCTTTGTGTGGTTTAGGTATAACAGTAATAGTGGCTTCATAGAAGGAATTCGGTAGTGCTCCATCTGTTTCAATTTTGTGGAATAGTTTGGATAATATTGTTATGAGGTCTTCTATGAAGGTCTGATAGAGCTCTTCATTAAACCCTTCTGGTCTTGGGCTTTTATTGGCTGGGAGTCCTTTAATAACTCCTTCTATTTCTTTAGTAGTTATGGGACAGTTTGAATGGTCTATCTGATCCTGATTTAACTTTGGTATCTGGTATATGTCTAGAAAATTGTCCATTTCATCCAGATGTTCCAGTTTTGTTGAATATAAGCTTTTCTCAGAGGATCTGATAATTTTTTGAATTTCCTCAGATTTTGTTGTTCTGTCTCCCATTTCATTTCTGTTTTTTGTTCATTTGGATTCAGTCTCCGTGTCCTCTGGTTAGTCTGGCTAAGCATTTATCTATCTTGCTGATTTTCTCAAAGAACCAGCTTCTGGTTTGTTGATTCTTTGTATACTTATTTTTGTTTCTACTTGGCTGATTTCAGTTCTCTGTTTAATTATTTCCTGTTGTCCTCTCTTCTTGCATGTATTTGCTATGTGCTTATTTTATATCTAGAGATTTTTAGGTGTGCTGTTAACGCTAATATATGCTCTCTCCAGATTTTTTTTGGGGGATGTATGTTGTGCCTTATTTTCTTTAAATTGTCAAAAGTCTAATTTCTTTCTTTATTTCTTCTTTGACCAAGTTATTATTGAGTACAGCGTTATTCAACTTCCATGTATATGTGGGCCTTCTTTCATTATTGCTGTTATTGAAGACCAACCTTAGTCCCTGGTGATCTGATATGATGCATGGGGTTATTTCAGTCTTCTTGTATCTATTGAGACATGTTTTGTGACTGATTGTATGGTCAGTTTTGTAGAAGATACCATGAGGTGCTGAGAAGAAGGTATATTCTTTTGCTTAGGATGTAATGTTTTATAAAATCTATTAATTCCATTTGGTTCATAACTTTTCTTCATGTCTTTATGTCTCTGTTTAATTTCTGTTTCCATGATCTTTCTATTGATGAGAGTTGTGTGTTGAAATCTTCTACTATTACTGTATGAGGTGCAATGTGTGCTTTGAGCTTTAGTAAGGTTTCTTTTATGAATGTAGGTGCCCTTGCTTTTGTAGCATAGATAATTAGGATGGAGGGTTCATCTTGGTGAATTTTTGTTTTGAGGAATATGAAATTTCTTATCTTTTTTGAAAACTTTTGGTTGAATATTGATTTTATTCAATATTAAAATGGCTACTCCAGCTTCTTTCTTTGGATTATTTGCTTGGAAATTTGTTCCCAGCCTTTTACACTAAAGTAGTTTGTATCTTTGTCACTTATGTGTGTTTCCTGTATGCAGCAAAATGCTGGGTTTTCTTTCTGTATCCAGTATGTTAGTCAATGTCTTTTTATTGGAGAATTTGAGTCCATTGATGTTAAGAGGTATTAAGGAATAGTGATTGTTGTTTCCTGTTATTTTTGTTGTTAGAGGAGGAATTATGCTTGTGTCTCTCTTCTTTTGGTTTCCTTGCAAGGAGGTTACTTTCTTGCTGTTTCTGCTGGGTAGTTCCTTCCTTGTGTTGGAGTTGTCCATCTATTATCCTTTGTTGGGTTGGGTTTGTAGGAAGATATTGTGTAAATTTGGGTTTGTCAATGAATATCTTTGTTTCCCATCTATGTTAATTGAGAATTGTACTGGATATAGTAGCCTGTGCTTGCATTTGTGTTCTCTTAGGATCTCAATGACATCTGCCCAGGATCTTCTGGCTTTCATAGTCTCTGGTTAGTAGTACGGTGTAATTATTATGGGTCTGTTTTATATGTTACTTGACCTTTGTCCATTACTGTTTTTAATATTATTTCTTTCTTTTGTGCGTTTGGTGTTTTGACTATTATGTGACAGTAATAATTTCTTTTTCGGTCCAATCTATTTGGAGTTCTGTAGGATCCTTGTATATGTATGGACATCTCTTTCTTTAGGTTAGGGATGTTTCCTTCTATAATTTTGTTGAATATATTTACTGGCACTTTAAGTTAGAACTACTATGTCTGATAAACAACTTCAGCAAAGTGGGGGGGGGTATAAAATTAACTCTAACAAATCAGTAGCCTTCCTCTATTCAAAGGATAAACAGGCTGAGAAAGAATTTCAGGAAATGACGTCCTTCACAATAGTCCCAAATAATACAAAATACCTCGGTGTGACTTTAACCAAGCAAGTGAAAGAAATTGGGAAGAGATACTTACCAACACTATGTCTAAGAGAGGGCTAATATCCAAAATATACAAAGAACTCGTGAAGTTAGACTCCAGAGAGACGAATAACCCTATTTAAAAATGGGGTACAAATCTAAGCAAAGAATTCACAGCTGAGGAATATCTAATGGCTGAGAAGTACCTAAAGAAATGCTCAACATCCTTAGTCATTAAGGAAATACAAATCAAAAGAACCCTGAGATTCCACCTCACACCAGTCAGAATGGCTAAGATCTCAGATGTGCTCATGCTCCCTTGAGACAGGCTTTCAGCCCTGGGCACAGGAAGAAACCATAATTGTCCTGCCCCTGACTGCTCCTAGCTTCCTGTGCCCAGAGGGCCCTAGGAAGTATCTTCTTGGGCCAAGAATGTGAGCAGAAGTGGAGGTCTCCCCCTGAGCAATCAGGAATGTCTGCACTTCTGACGGTCCTCCTCTCCCCTGCAAGGGATTTGGGCACAGAGAGCTGTGGAACGTGGTCTGCTCCTGGTGTAGGCAGTAACCTGAAGGGTCCTGTCCCGGACCGCTCCTGGGTTTGTGTGATCTGAGGCCTGCAGGTGGGTTGCTTGGAGCGGAAGAGTTGTTCTTTGCTCTTCTCTCAGGTGTGCTGGTGCTCCTTGACAACTTACTGTTCTATTTCTATGAAAAGCTTGATTAATGGCACGCTGTGATTATTTCAATTGTTCATTCACGAGAAGCTTTATTTACTTCAGTTGATTTTTTTCAGTTTTATAGCTGGTTGAAATTAAACATTAGTAATTAATCCATCCTTTCAGCTATAAATTATCAGCTTCAATACTCTAAGATATACTTGTACAGTATTCTTTTCCATTAGATTCATCATCAGTTATCTTTTCAGTGTTTAGTAGTTATGCCACCATGGGCTGTTTTACTATCTGATATAGTTACTTTACATCTTCAACTATGACAACAATCCTCAGAAATACCATGCAAGTTATTAATTCTTTTTAGATCATTTGGTATTATTAAACAAGTCACTGATAAGCATTCAAATCCATTTAAACATTTGTCTACTTCACTAATAAGGCTTATGATGTTCTTGATACATTTTTCATGTATTATTTCCTCTACTTGGCATATATATCCATTTGAATTAAGCACACATTCACACAAACACACACATGCATGCATGCACACACACACACACACACACACACACACACACACACACACACACACACACCTATCCTTAACAGCTACAGATATATCTTAGCAGTTTAGAGAAAATTCTAAGTTTGTAAAGAATGAAGACGGGGTTATCAGTTCTAATATTACCAATTCATAATCTTCTATTACCCCATTTCCAGTTGAGTTCTTCTGGTCTCATTAAGCACCAGGTTGACATGTCAGATCCCCACATGTTTAACTGAATCTCTGTATAAGCATTTTGCAAGATTATATTTTTCTTACTTATATGCCTAAAGAATTAACCACTTTTGTACATCCTAAGCTACCTTTAAAAAATCATTCAGAATGAATAGAACTTCATGTACTAACAGTGCACTTGATAATAACATGATTTCATCTGAAAATTTTTGGTCGTTCTTTCAGCCTCATATTTTTAAAATTAAGTTTGAACTAACTCGCCATATATAGACAGCAGTTATTTTTACGGCAGTATCTTAAGGAACTATCATTGATTCTGCCACCTGAACAAATTATTTACTAGGTCTTGGTCATTGATTTTTCCAACCACAAATTTTTAACTGATTCAAAATTTATTGCATTACATGATTGAATTTTTGTAAAATATGTAGGTCAGTTTCCGGCACATGTTAAACTATTTACAAAATATTATTAGTGTTCTCATCATTATTAATTTTTGTCATTATATGCTGTCCTTATCAAGCAGGCCATACATTTGCAAGTAGATTCATTTGGTGACATCTATGTTGCTTACTCTCTCTCTACTACCCTATACTAAGAAAAATATATCTTTCTTGAAATTCTACTATTTAAGAATGAATGTCTTTAACCAAGCAAGGGAAAGATCTGTACAATAAGAACTTCAAGACTCTGAAGAAAAGAAATTGAAGAAGATCTCAGAAAGATGGAAAGATCTCCCCATGTCATGGTTAGCCAGGATTAATATAGTAAAAATGGCCATTCACCAAAGCGATCTACAGATTCAATGCAATCCCATCAAAATACCAATCCAATTCTTCAAAGGTTAGACAGAACAATTTACCAAATTCATCTGGAATAACAAAAAACCAGGATAGCTAAAACTATCCTCAACAATAAAAAGGACTTCAGGGGAATGCTATCAGAACAAAAAGCAGTATTACAGAGCAATAGTGATAAAAACTGCATGGTATTAGTACAGAGACAGACAGATGACCAATGGAACAAATTGAAGACAGAAATGAACCCCACACCTATGGGCATTTTTGATTTTTGACAAAGGGCCAAAACCATCAATGGAAAAAGATAGCATTTTCAGCAAATGGTGCTGGTTCAACTGGAGGTCAACATGTAGAAGAATGCAGATCGATCCATGCTTATCACCCTGTACCAAAGCTTAAGTCCAAGTGGATCAGGACCTCCACATCAAACCAGACACACTCAAACTAATAGAAGAAAAACTAGGGAAGCATTTGGAACACATGGGCACTGGAAAAAATTTCCTGAACAAAACACCAATGGCTTATGCTCTAAGATCAAGAATGGACAAATGGGATCTCTTAAAACTGCAAAGCTTCTGTAAGGCAAAGGACACTGTGGTCAGGACAAAACGACAACCAACAGATTGGGAAAAGATCTTTACCAATCCTACAACAGATAGAGGCCTTATATCCAAAATATACAAAAGAACTCAGAAGTTAGACCGCAGGGGAGACAAATAACCCTATTAAAAAATGGGGTTCAGAAAGCTAAACAAAATTCAGCTGAGGAATACCGAATGGCGAGAAACACCTAAAGAAATGTTCAACATCGTTAGTCATAAGGAAATGCAAATCAAAACAACCCTGAGATTTCACCTCACACCAGTGAGAATGGCTAAGATCAAAACTCAGGTGACAGCAAATGCTGAGGATGTGGAGAAAGGGAACACTCCTCCATTGTTGGTGGGGTTGCAGACTGCTACACCCATTCTGGAAATCAGTCTGGAGGTTCCTCAGAAAATTGGACATTGAACTGCCTGAGGATCCAGCTATACCTCTCCTGGGCATATACCCAAAAGATGCCCCAACATATAAAAAAGACACGTGCTCACTATGTTCATAGCCTTATTTATAATAGCCAGAAGCTGGAAAAAGAACCAGATGCCCCTTCAACAGAGGAATGGATACAGAAAATGTGGTACATCTACACAATGGAATATTACTCAGCTATCAAAAACAATGACTTTATGAAATTAATGGGCAAATGGTTGGAACTGGAAAATATCATCCTGGGTGAACTAACCCAATCACAGAAAGACATACATGGTATGTACTCATTGATAAGTGGCTATTAGCCCAAATGCTAGAATTACCCTAGATGCCTAGAACAAATGAAACTCCAGACGGATGATCAAAATGTGAATGCATATTGCTCCTGAGAGACACAGCCAGAATACAGCAAATACAGAGGCGTATGCCAGCAGGAAACCACTGAACTGAGAACAGGACCCCGTTGGAGGAATCAGAGAAAAGAACCGGGAAGAGCTTGAAGGAGCTCGAGACCCCTTATGGACAACAATGCCAAGCAACCAGAGCTTCCAGGGACTAAGCCACTACCTAAAGACTATACATGGACTGACCCTGGACTCTGACCTCATAGGTAACAATGAATATCCTAGTAAGAGCACCAGTGGAAGGGGAAGCCTTGGGTCCTGCTAAGACTGAACCCCCAGTGAACTAGACTGTTGGGGAGAGGGAAGCAAGGGGGGGAGGGTTGGGAGGGGAACACCCATAAGGAAGGGGAGGAGGGGGATGTTTGCCCGGAAACCGGGAAAGGGAATAACACTCGAAATGTATATAAGAAATACTCAAGTTAATAATAATAAAAAAAATATTTAAAAAAAAATAAAGAAAGAAAGAAAAAAAAAAGAATGAATGTCTTAATCCTTCAAATCTCTCATCAGTTGCTTCATAACATTTCTCTGTTTCAGATAATGTTCTTTCAAATCTGTTTTGATACCAAGCATTGTTTCTTCTTCAATTAATCTGATATGCCAATTTATAAATAAATGCATAAAGCACTAAACATTTTTATATTTCAGTTGAAAGTCTATATGGTTCTATTCTTTTAAAATATCATTATATGTTCTATGAAAAATTCATGTAAAATACTATGATCATATAAATCCTTATCTCCCAACTCCTTTAACCACCCTATCCAACAGGAACTCACATGATAAACCAAATGATAAGTGATGTATGAGAGGAATTAAAGTTGTTGGAGTAACTGCTATATTTACACACTGCTCTAATTTGAATGAAACCCCCAAAATTCATGAGTGGGAAATTAATCCCCAATACAACTGACAGTGGTATTTGAGGGTAAGGTCATTGAAGGTATTTTAGGATTAATTAAAGTCAAATAATAGAGACTAATTACTTTATGAGACTAATTGACTATTGTGTTTGGATACCTGTTGACTCTTATCTTTTATGTGCTTTGCCTAGTAATGGCATAGCAAAAACGCTTTTAGCAAATGTCAAGCATAGCACAATATAATGCTTATAGTTTTTTAATAGAAGCTTTTATTAGGTGAGTCATATAATGCTCCCTTCTTTGTCAATAGTTCTGCTTCAAACACATTGTCACAGCATCCTTAAGCAGACTGATATACACTCTAAGTCATTATAATCATGATTCTTTTTTCATGCAATTCCAATGTAATCATTTACAATGCATGGATTCCATAGGATTTTAATTTCTTAGATAATCAAATTCTGGGACATAAAATCCATGTGGCATTTGATTATGATAAAAATCTACTGTATACTTTCATTCTCTGGAGTTACTCTGATTTCAAACAAGTGATGTTAGAAATTTAGCATGGTGGAGAAATTAATTGTGAAGTGAATTACATTAAATTTTAGTATTTTTGACCACCTACTTACTCTGTAACATTGGATAAGATGTTTAATTTGTCAGATTACATATCCTTTCTTTTCTGAACTCAGCCATACAGTGCTATCTCTTTGACTTCTGTCTTAGTTAGGGTCTAATTGCTGTGAACAGAACCATAACCAATGTAAGTTTGATAAAGGGCAGCAGTTAATCGGGACTGGCTTACAGGTACAGAGGTTCAGTCTGTTATCATCAAGGCAGGAGTATGGCAGCATTGCAGCATCCAGCCAGGCATGGTGCAGTAGGGGCTGAGTTCTACACCTTCACCTGAAGGAAGCCAGGAACAGACTAAGCATCCTCAGCCAGCTAGGAAAAGGGTCTCCAAGCCCATAGCCAAAGTGACACACTTCCTCCAACAAGGCCACAGCATGTAATAGTGTCACTTTCTGAGCCAAGCATATGCAAACAATCACAACAATATACCGAGAATTTAGTGCTATCTATTATTCATTGTATAGCTTTATAATATATGAGGAATTTTAATATATACACATGAGAAAATTGAATATATACTGCAAATATACAATTTATTTGAAAACATTCCAAATGACTCTAAAGAAATCATATTGGACTTCTGGTTTCTGGCTGGACCCATAGCTGAACAGCTCCCACAGACCTCTGTACCCAAATCCCATGGGAGAGAGTGCTGGATTCTAAGAAGTGCAGACAATTTTGAGAGCTCAATGGAGACCACAATTTCTGCCCACATTCCTGGCCCAAGAGTAACCTGCCTAGTGCCCTCTGGATACAGGAACCTAGCTAGGAGCAGACTGGGCAGGACCTTTCCTGTTTCTACCTGAGCCAAGAGCAAAAAACCATTTGCCTGGAGCACTGACACACCTGAGAGTAGAGGTGAGACCAACTCTTCTGCTCCAAGCAACATGCCTGGAGGCTTTAAGGCACACAAACACAGGAGCAGCTCTTTGTTCCCAGATTCAGCTGAAAGAAAACAGTTCTACCACAGTGGTGACACAAAGATGTACAGGAGGGAGGGTCATGCCACTGTCAGAGAAAACAAGACAAGCTAACACCAGAGACAACATGATGATGAGAGGCAAGCTCAAGAACCTAAGCAACAGAATCCAAGACTACTTGGCATCATCAGAACTCAGTTCTCCCACTGAAGAAAATACTGGATATCCAAACACACCAGAAAAGCAAGATTTGAATTTAAAATCTCATTAAATGGTGATGAACGAGGACTTAAGAAAGACATAAATAGCTCCCTTAAAGAAATACAAGACAAGACAGGTAAACAACTAGAAGCCCTTAAAGAGGAAACACAAAAATCCTTTAAATAATTACAGGAAAACACAACCAAACAGGTGAAGGAATTGAACAATACCTTCAAGGATTTAAGAAGAGAAATAGAAACAATAAAGAAAGCACAAAGGGAGACAACCCTGGAGATAGAAATCCTAGGAAACAGATCTGGAGTCATAGATGCAAGCATCACCAACAGAATACAAGAGATAGAAGAGAGAATCTCAGTGGCAGAAGATACCATAGAAAACATTGACACAGCTGTCAAAGATAATGTAAAAGGTGAAAAGCTCCTAACAAGAAACATCCAGGAAATCCAGGACACAATGAGAAGATCAAACCTAAGGATAATAGGTATACAAGAGAGCAAAGACTCCCAACTTAAGAGGCCTGTAAATATCTTCAACAAAATTATAGAAGAAAACTTCCCTAACCTAAGAAAAGCGATGACCATAAATATACCTAGAAAAAAAGGGATTCTTCCAACAATGGTATCAACCAACCTGACCCTCCAAAACTCCCAGAGACTAAACCACCAACCAAAGAGTACACATGGAGGGACCCATGGCTCCAGTTGTATATGTAGCAGAGGATGGCATTGTCTGGCATCAATAGGAGGTAAAGCCCTTGGTCCTGTGAAAGTTCATTTCCCCAGTGTAAGTGAATGGGAGTAGGTGATTGGGAGTGGGTGGGTGGGAGTGGGAGCATCTTCATAGAGGTATGGGAATAGGTTAGGGAATGCAAGAGGGGGAAAGGGGATAACACTTGAATTGTAAATATATAAAATATAAATAAATAAATAAATAAATAAATAAATAAATAAATAAATAAAATGTTTTCTTCCTTTACTATTTCAAACTCTCTTCCTACTTGAAGACAACACCTTTCCATACAGGGTAGTTCACAAATGTTAAAAATTGACTATGGTTGTGATGTTCCCTAAGGAGCTTAAGTTTCATAAAAAATCATGGGAGAGAAATGGTAAGCAGATCTAAAAATGAAGAAGCATTTATAAATGTCTCTTATTAAGCCATTATTTATCCTTTGGAAGCTCTTACCTTTTTATTTTGACTGAATCCATGTGTTTCATCATGGTAGATAAGCAGCCCTATACTTTTGATCTAAATGATACATTTTTTCTGTTTTGAGAATAGACATTACTACATTTTTCCTATTGCTCTTGAGCTTTTAACAGTCTGTCTCTGGAATAGCTAATACATAAACCTGCACTACTAAGTCCACCCACCCCAAGCTTTTAATATCAGCATTTGTTTCACAGTAGTTCATTGTATTCCAAATGAATCTAATCATTTTATTTATAAATATTCCTCTATATAAATTCAGCTTCTAGAAAATTGTGTTAGCATTTATTACTCCTCAAAACTAAGACATTATTCTTCAAATAAGGGCTCAGCGATAATCTTTTAAATGGTTATATACATATTTGTTTAGTATTTTAATTTTTATCAATCATAACATATTTCTCAGTAATATTAATTATTATTAATAGCGTTGTTACCATAAGCCAGATGCTCATATAGGTATTGGTCTTCTTGCCATTTCATTCTACTTATTTTTCATTATTACTTAAGATAGATTCAATAAGATAAAAATATAGCATAACTACAATTACTTTATAGTCATATTCTGCAATTTAATCATGGGAGATTTGGTAAAATTCCTAGTTTCAAGAAAAACTGATTTGTAGAAGTACTGACATATCACCATGGAATATTATATAAGAGTTTAGGAAAACAGTAGTAATAGAATGTAAGCTATTAATTCTGACCTTATCCCAGAACGACTACTGGATCATTAATATATTTATTATATATGTAAAATTTTTCTGGCTTAATTATAGCTAATCTAATGAAAGTGCTATTAAAATTTGATTCTGTTAAAAAAACAAAGCTGTCTCTTTTCAATAAGATAAACATTCATAACTACAAATTCAGCTGAGTGCAGTTGCAAGCAAGCCCACATATATTCGTGACTCAGTGGAGGAAAATTCTGTCACACTGTCCTCTAAAGACCACTGGAGATTTCTTCCAAGTTTCTCTCTCCAATGTGTCTCATTGTAAAATACTTTCTTTTACATTTGTTTCACTGAAGTTGGAGAGAGTAGTTTCGAAAATTATGACAGTTGTGAAAGATAAACTACTTTTGTCTATAAGATTTGAAGCTAAAATATTAATGTAGAGGTATATGATTTGGTTTATCAACACTTATCTCTTTAGAACCCTTCCAAAATTTATCAGCTGTCAGATTCTTGTGGCACATGGAAGACAGGGAATTAATAGTTTGCATATGTTGCAAGTTTCTTCATTTAGGGAATGAAAATTTAAAATGATATGAGTGGAATTTTTTAACATCAAGGAAAAACTTCTAGTAACTCAATGAGGAATTACATTGATAGTTTCTTAGTTCTATTTTTTTACTATCTCACTTTAGGGTGCTGAAAAGATTAATTTTAATAAATTTATACGAATAAGTTAATTTACCAACATACTCATCTCCATTTATGCTTATGTTGGAAAGAGTGTAGAGGTAACATAGGCTTAGAGATCAAACAAAGAATGTATTACTTCCATTTAATTTACAACAAAATTAATTGACCACAACCTGTCAGTAGTTGACTTCAAGCTACATTACAGGTCTAATAAAGTTTGCATTGACTTTCCAAGAACCAAATATGACTCAAGATTTATTCAGACTTGAATTGTTATTTTCAGTTTTTAAAGCAAATATCAAACCAAAAGTATTGATATGAAATAGTGAAGAATAGCACATATTGAAAATGAAAACAGAAAAGAAATATATCATCATGAAATTTTAATAATTATGAAAAATATATGTTCTGGGACTAATTTTAGAAAACAAACACAAAAGGAGTAAATCTTAGACAAAAGTTAATGAACTGAAATTTAAATGATTTCAATATCCTAGCCTCTTCTTTATATATACCTCAAAAGTAATAATACGTAAGTACAATATACAACTAGCCTATCCTACAGAACAATTGGATTGACACTTCTGTAGGCATATTCTACCCAATTAATATAAAGTACATCATCCTGGCAGCTGATGGAAACGTCTCTAACTTTGCAGTCCAGAAGGGAAGCCTTCAAACACACAAAATCAAAACAATTACTTATATGTCATCAAATCATAAAAGTATAAAAATAGAGATAAGTAGCTAAAGAAAAATAAACTTTTGAACAATGCATATTTGAGTAGATTATGAAAGAATTAAATAATTCCAAGATAAAATGGAATACATACTGCAGTTTATGAGAATCCCCAAGTTACATCAAAAGCAGTAAAAGAGGAAAAAGTGAGATATCTATGAATACTAAATTAAACAAAATCTACATGTATTCAAATGCCTTATGTGGTATCTTATGAGGTTAAAAAAAATCAAGTGGAAAATGCCACAAATGACAAGAAATAATGAAAATAGAAAAATAAATTAATGAAATAAAAACTAGTCAAAGATTTGGTTATTAAATAAATAAGTGAAAAAAGAAAGTGACTGACTGACATTTCCTATCCAAACTAAACAACAGAAAAAAAAAATAAAGAAAATCTGGTAAAACTTACAGTTGATCCCTTAAATCAATGAGGTTCTACTCTGGTTGTTAGACCTCAAGATCTTATAATCTTTTTGACCCATTTTTCATAATAGTCTCTAATCCATTAGGGAGACTGGATGCCATGGGTGGTAAATATATGTCTGAGTATTCCACATGTTCTCATCTTCCATCTCACCAGTTTAGAGTTTCTGCCTTAGTATCCAAGTTCACTGCACAAAGCGACTTTTTCATAAGGACTTACAGTTGCACTAAGCTATGAACTGAAAGATTCCTGAGGGAACAAAGGAGTGGTTCTCTGATTCTTGTATCTTCCTGGAGCTTGATTCCTTGTCTTGGTTTGTCCCGTACAATTCCTAAGTGATAGTTTTGTCATATTTTATTATATTTTTAAAATAGTGGAAGGATGTATGGAGGAATGGATTGATGTTTGGATGGATGGCGGGAGGGATAGATAGTTCAAAGAAAACCTAGCCACAAGAGTATATGTTAATAATTAAACTGTCTTTTATACCTTATGAGAGTAGGAGGATGACTGTCTTCAAATAGAGTGAAAGGGGGTCTATGAATCACTCCAGGACAGGTGTGCGGTTGAGAGATTCAGAAATAGTTGATTGACAAAAAATGGTCTCCACAGTTTTTGTGTGTGTATGTGTGTGCCTGTGTGCTTGTGTGGTTATGTAGCCACTGATATATGTGAATATATGTGTGTGTGTGTGTGTGTGTGTGTGTGTGTGTGTGTGTGTGTAATTTGGTTATGGTTTGGTGTAACCAAGCATCATTTTTTTTTTTTTATTTCTTGGGTGTGGAGATTTTATGTTGGGTTTTTGTTTGTTTTTTGAGAAAGAATTTAAAGTTGGTTGACTAGCATTAGGTAGAAGATTTGGCAGGACATGGCAAAAGGGGAAGAATATGTTTATAATATATTTAAATTTAATATGCTTTAAGTAATAAAAATATAATTTAATATATAAGAAATGATGCAAAATTAGAGGGTTGTTTAATAATGTCTGTTTATCAAAACAATAATAATTGTTCACCCATGGGGTAAAAGCTCTCCATCTATTTGTGAAAATGTAGAACAAAAGGATGAATTCCCAGGCAAACATGTTGTACAAAGCTTAAAAAAGTACAAAACAAAGCAACAAAGCATAAAGAGTTCTACCCAAATCTAACTTATTGAACTAATGGCTTATTGGGATTACTAACAAAAGAATGGTGACTCAAAGGTAGCTGCATTATCAGAAAGCCCAAGTTTAACCTCACTAAAGCCCCATACTCAGAGTTCAATGCCCTACTGAATGTAGCTTCATGAACAAAGTCTTTTCTCTGTGGGAAAGTATTTATTATTCACCCATATTTGGGGATATATATCTACATCTGATAAACTTCTAAGTTTCCCAAGGCTTATAAGATCCCTAATCTTTAAAGATAGAAGCTTACTCCTCATACTCAGAATGCCATGTTTAATTCAAAGGGAATAGATATATCACAATCCACCCACTTTGATCTATTTCTACAACTTCTGTAACATTACAAGAGCCTCAAAAGGCTAGTAGACATGTTTGATCATTTTCTTCCAGTTATAGTTGGGCTTTAGGCCACTGTACACCAGAAATAGTACTTAATTTTGCCAGGATGGTAAATTATGAGTCTCTTTTATCATCACTGCCCACACCAGGAATGATCCTGACAAGAGTTTTATACTGTGGACATAAACAATGTGTGTAGAGACAATCTGATGTCCATATTGTGTTCATGCTACAAAATAATACCAGCTGCTTCCACATATTTGACTATAATCTGTTAGCCTTGGGACTTTAGTCTTGGCTTACAGTGTCAAACAAGAGCTGCCTATTGTGAATCCTGTAAAACAGGCCTAAAACTGAACTGGAAAGATATTGGCTATATCCATATTATTTATACTGCTCTAGAAGAAGGTACATATAATCTGACACTTTAGATTACAGAATGTGGTACATATAACTAAGGATGGCTATTAATAATAATTATTACTCCCTTGTTCTCACAGTGCTTTCCAGCAACGAATATTCTAGAAATAAAAAAAAAAAGATGGTTTGTGGGTACACTTCCTTCTTGCTTGTGATTAATGATGAATGAGTCTGCTGACATCCTTTGTTTTACGAAGTGCATTATTCCCCGGTAAGTTCCTCTGCTTATGCATATGTCCTTGAGAGACTGTCTTAGCCTGAAGGAAATGGCCTTAATCAAACATAGATACTGTGCATGATAAACTGGCCATGTAGGCATTTGTAAGTCATTGCTTATCTTCCTGGAATTAGCCACGCTTTGTGTTACTTGGCTTTACTGGGAAAATACACTGGCTTGCTGGCACGGTAATCACAAGCAGCCCTCCCATCTCTGTCTCTTGAATCTTCTTCCTGCCTTTCCTATAATCATTTTCACTCCCCTAGTCCCAGCTCCCCTGTTGACTGGCCAGCAGGTTCAGGCAGAGTGGCACCCAATGTGAAAGCTAGACTACAGGACGCAGTGAAGGACACCTTTGTAAGTGAGTAACTTTCAGGGGTAAACAGCATAGAACATAGATAAGAGAGCTCAGAAAAAGTAAGGGAGCTTATAAAAAGTGAAAGTCAAGGAGAAAAGGAGAGAAAGAAAAGAAAGAAAAAATGGGAACAGGCGTGTGTGCAGATGCTTAATGTGCTTCACTAAAGCAGGGCAACAGCACAACAGCAATTATGTGGGTTTTTTTCAGGTTTAGTCAGGAAGGTTTGTCCTTTGTTTCCTAAGGAAGATAAAATCAATTTAGCAACCTGGAAAAAAGTTGAAGAACGACTTCAAGATTTTTATTATCTGAATATACTAGGTAAAATGCCTGTAGACACTTTTAGTCTTTGGAACCTTTTAGGGCTAGGAGAGAGAAGTGGGTTTCAGAAAAGCAGCCCTTCCTACTGCCCTGTTTGGGGATACTTTGGTGAAGCAAAAAGAAAGCAGAGAAAGTAGTGCGGAAGCAGCAGCCTGCGCTCCCTACTGTCTCTCCCTTCCTGAGCAGCTGTGGAGGCAGCAACACTGTGTTCTGGCATAAATAAGTTACGATCCATTGGGTTAAGGTCTAAGAAAAAATTGTTTATGGAAATGTTTGATATTGTTAAATGCAAGTGAGTAAGGTTAGAGAATATTAATGAACTAGAGTGATGATTTAAAAAGAAAAAATGATTCGGATGAAAGATGTTTAAAGTTGGTCATGTAAGTAAATAGGTTTAAAGTTGGTAAGTAAAGATGCTTATAGTTGCTAAATGCAAGCTATAATTGTATAAGAAGATGTTTTAAGGTATATAAATGCAAGTAGTAGAGATGTAAGAAATGACTTAAAAGGGGGTGTTCATATTCCCCCCACATGCTACTCTTATATCAAAGTTCAGAATTTTAACATTTATTAATAGAGTTCTGATAAGTTAATGGAATATCGGTGGTTTATGGAATGTTGGTGGTTTAAAACCAGTAACAAGCTCAAGATTTTCATTTCCTTTAGGTTGGTATCTCAATATCAACTTAAACGTGCTTTTCATCATGCTGAAAGCATTTCTGTTCACTCTGTATATCACTGTAAACCTATAGCTTTCAGTAGTTCTCAAAGGCAACATGAGTCTACTCCTGTTGTTTAGCAGACAAACTGCTAACTATATTTCTAAAATATTGATTTCAATATAATGATAAGCACTAATATACATCTTTTGTACATTCAAGTTAAAATAAGCTTCAGGGAATCACGAGTCTTAAGACCTGCATGTCACAGATGAAATGGACTCCAGGTAAGCAGACCACCTACTTTTATCAAATCTAGCAGGGGTCCCCAAATATGAATTATGTAAGTTAACCATTATCATACAAATTACAATGGATCATACATTGAAAAATGTTCCAACATGCATATATATGTTATCCACATTAAATATAAATTATACAAGTTAAATACACATTATTTACATTGATTATGATTTACTTACATTAATATATTTTATACAGTAAATAAATGTATATATATTAAACATTACTTACATAATTTAAATGATACATAATTTTAAGTATACACATTAAATATTAATAATATGTTAAAATATGGATTAAATAGAAGCTAAATCTATAACATATAAGACATAATCTATTAATATACATAATTTCTCATGTCTTCAAACATAGGGAATTATGTTGTGAGCCCACAGAGCTCTAAAAAATCAGTTATATAATATTATATAATAAATAAATAAATAAATAAATAGATAGATAGATAGATAGATAGATAGATAGATAGATAGATAGATAGATAGATAGATAAGGGAGGGGAGTTGTATACTCTTTCACCATAAAATTTTGCTTTGAACTTTTTTTGACCTTGGACACTAAGATCATCTCTGATGGTTATTTTCTATGGCGTCCTACAGCTAGACATACTGTGCCCAGGTGAAGTGGAAGGATCTATTTATTGGCATATGCATGGTCCTGAGTCTTGCTGAGTGCTCTGATGATGGTTACAAGAAAGCTCTACTGGGTATATGTTCCTGACCTACCTTTGCTACAACCTTCTGCATGGTCAAGGCCAGAAGTACTTGTGACCTCTAATAATACTCAGCTGTTAGAATGTTTTTGGCCTGTGCTTAACATATTTTAAACTAGTGAATTACACTGCGCCTGGGTCAGTGCCAGCCTATTTGTTTTGTTAGAAATACTATCATTGCTGGATGCTACTCGGTGGAGCCTCAGACTTCAAAGATGAAAATCCCTAAGACTGTAGTGCAAAGCATTAAGATGGGAATGTCTATATTACAGACTTGACAAGCTACATTGACTCAGTCTTTCAGAACTTTGGGACAGAGAACTAGGGGACTGTGGAAGCTGCCTTTGGAAAGTCAATCTAATGGAGAAGTTGTTATAAATAACCATCGTATTCTTTAATGAGACCAGTTATTCAGAATTAATCATGAACTGGACTGGAAATAGTCAAATGTTAGAAAAAAGGGAAGGACAGTTGGCATTTGAAGGGCTGGTTATAGACATTTTCGGAGACATATTGGCAGCTGCTTTGTATAATGTCATGTTTCAGGTGATAAAAATGGAATAGGTTCTGGGGGTTAGGTAAACATACACTAACCTATCTAATCTTTTATTAATTGGAAATTTTAATTTTGTTATTGGCACTGATGATGGGTTCAATGTTTTTTGTTTTCTCTTATTTCCAATTGTGTTTCTGCATGATATGATGGTCAATATGTAATTGTAGTGCATAAACCAGGTTCTACTATGATTACTGTAAATTTATCTGAACCCTGGTATTCAAAAAAAGACTTACAAATATTGGAAATATAAGCTCAAACTCTGGCAAAAAGAAAACAGATTCTTGGATTGATCATTGTTGGTGTTGTTCCTAACACTTATTAGCCAGTGCTATGACTTCAGAATTAGCTTTTGCTTAAGAGAAACAAACAATTAGTTTTGTTAGTTATCATTCACAAAACATAACCAATGCCCTGAGCAGACAAGAGTATTTGGATAGATGTCTAGAAGAATTGACACATTATGTGATATCGTGCAGATCATGGGAGATGGGGCACAATGAATGAAAGTCAGAAGCCATTTGCAAAGTCATACTCAATATCTCTGGATTTAACTCCACAAATGTATAATAAGAGTCAGCATAATTGGACCACAGTAAAAAAAAGTACCTTCAAGGTATATGACATGATACTAAATACATCTTTATATTTGTTAGTCCTGCACAAGGAGGTTGTGAGTTTAAGAATTGCAATAATATTCTAGAAAATTTATAGGCCATTTTTCCTTCATGGTCCTTGTTTACATCTCTCTTTTTGGGTGTAGCAAGTCTTAGTTTTATGGTACTTTTTATGGCATGTCTATTACCTGTACTTATGAGAGGAATCATCAGAGCTTTTATAGATGTCAAATCATTGTAACAAAAGTTCAAGCTCTAATGTCTTCCCTAGTAGAAGTTGGTAGTCAATGACAGGTCAGATCATCTTGAAAACCTTCTCAACCTAAGACAGGCCATGAATACAGAGTTATTCACAGGGAATGACAGGTACGAACTGAGTTTTCAGATGGCAACCTAAGATAGGCACAACTTTCTGCTCTGTGACTGATAAAATGCCTCTTACAGATAAAAAAAAATTGGTAAGATTCTTTCAAAGGTGAATCAACCTAAGTCAGGGTATGAGGGCCAAGGTTCATGTAATGGAGATCAGTGAGGCTCATACTTCTTGATGGGAGGCCTATGACAGGTACAGTCTTTCTGTACCAATGGCTGAGACAGCTTTGGCTTATATAGATAAAAGTGGGTACATGTGAGGAGTACTTTCAGAGTTAACCTTGGCAGAATTCTTGCTTGTGATTAGTCATTGATGAGTCTACTGACATCTGTCTTTGTTTTTAAGTAGTATATGTATTTTATCCTGCCGAGTACCTCTGCTTGTGCATATATCCTTGAAAGACTGTCCAAGCCTGAAGGAAATGGCCTTTGTCAAACATAGTTACTGTGTATGATAAATTTGCCATGTAAGAGTTTGTGGTCAATATTTGTCTTTCTGGAATTGGCCACGCTGTGTGTTGCCTGCTTTTAAAATACAATGAGAAAATGTACTGCTCCCTGGGGCAGCATTAACCAGCAGAACCTCTCATCATTGTCTTCTGCATCTTCATTCTGCCTTCCCTATAATCCAGCCCCCTACCTCATTCATTGTTCCCATTGACTGACCATCAGGCTCATCAATGCTTTCAACTCAGTCAAAGAATGAGGCAAAGTGAAATCAACTATGATGACAATATACTACCACTTCTCTGAGGACCCAAGCCCTACTCAAAGTTATATCCACAGAAGACAGTATGTCTTTTCATGTTTTGGTGTCACATACATTTTACTTCACTTTCAGTATTTGTGCATGTGTGCATGTGTGCATGTGTCTCCAGTTGTCATGAAGGGTGCAGTAGAGAATATAATGAATTGGAAAAGAGAAGAGACAAGGGAACAATAGGATCCCACAAGCAGAAAGGAGCCTGGGAGAAAAACAGAAGAAGAGACCAATAGACATCGAGGGAGGCTGATGAGAATGAAGTTTTACATGAAAAATAATGATAATAACCCTGCATACAGTATATTTTAATTTAATAAAAATCTCTTCCTGTGCAAAGGAGTCCAGGACCTTGCCAATGCTTTCTCTCTATCAGCTTCAGTGTATTCGGCTTTATGTTGAGGTCCTTGATGCATTGGAATTGTGCCTTATGCAGAGATAAATATGGATATATTTAGATTATTTTATGTGCTTTCATTGTTTTAAAGATTGACTCTTTTTTTCCAATGTGCATTTGTGTTCTGTTTTATTAAAGAACAATGTCCAAAACTGTGTGGATTTAAGTCTGCTCATTCGATTCAACTCCATTGACCAACGACTGTGCCGGTTTTTATGACAAAGCATGTGTTAATTTTATAACTTGGTAGTACAACTTAGAGTTGGGATAGAGATACTGCCAGTAGATGTTATTGTACATAACTGTGTTATCTATCATCCATTTTCCATGTGAAACTGAAAATTTTCCTTTAACAATCTGTGAAGAATTGTGTTGAAATATTGATACTGCATTAAAATGTAAATTACTTTTGGTAGCATGCCCATTTTTTTACTATATTAATCATATCAATTAATGAACATGGAAGATCTTTCATGTATTGATAACTCCTTCAATTTCTATTTTTGAATGACTTTAAGTTTTTATCATGCAATCTTCAATTTGCTTAGTTAGTGATGCCATTTAGCATTTTATATTATTTAAGGCTATTGTACAATATGCTTCCCTAATTTCTTTTCCAGACCATTTGTTATTTGTATAAGGAAGGAGAACTTCTGTTTTTGTGAGTTAATTTAGTATCCAAGTTACTCTTTTTAAGATGTTTATCAGCTATAGGAGTTCCTAGTAGAATTTTTGGGTCACTTTATGCATGAAGATACTTTGATTTCTTCCTTTCTGTTTTGTATTTCTTTGACATTCTTTAGTTGCACTATTGATTTAGCTTGCTTTAAGAAAGAATTTAAAGTTGGATGAGGGTATCTGGAAGGACTTGGGTAAGAGAAAGAATATGATTAAAATACACTTAAAATTAAAAGTTTGTATTAAATTATAAAAATATTCTATAATAATATAACTTAAGCAGGGCTAAACAAAAATAATTTTAAAATATCTTAGGCAAAGCTAATTTAATTTATACTCATATGTATATGTGTTTTTTGAAAATATTAAACAAAATAATCTGCTGGTAAATTTAATGATATCAACCAATGGCTAACTAGAAAGGAAATGAAAGCAAAACAGTATAGAATGGTGACAAAATATTAAATATTAATATAAAATAACAGTAATCACTTTAGCTAGGAATGGTCTAAATATGCCAAAAATAACAACATAACAGGATACATGCACAGGTACAATAATGGCATGTATATTAGTAAGATAAGGAACAAAGACCAAGAACAAAAGACAAGAACAAACTACAGACCATCACCCAGGTGTACAACTGGGTGTGTCAGGTGTGTTGCTACCAGGCTAGGGCATTCCTTTGTTAGGAACAAAAGGCTTCTACATGCCTTAGCAGGGCTTTGGGCTAGGATCAAAAACTGCAGGGAACCCAGAAGGATCTGTGCAAGGGGGATAAATAAACATTGTATCAAACCGACCTTTATATTTGTATCTGTGTATCCATCAATTAGTGAAACTCTCTTATCTCATCAGAGTCGTTTCTTTTTGAAGTTGAGAATGTTTAACATAAGAAATCACATCTGGTCAAAGTTTGGAAAATAACCCTTAATGGAGAACTCAGTCACTAATATCTCCCCAGTGATTCAAAAAATGTTTCAAAAGAGGGGATGAAATGATGTTGAGGGCATCTAGAGATAGGTGAGGGCTACAAAGAAAAGTGTCTTCCATAAAGTGTAGCTGTATTCATTAACACATAACAGATGTTCTTGTTGTCAAAATTCAAGCAAGATCAAGCAGGTCAACATTTTATCATGGGGTAGAATAGACTCATGAGCATCTCCTCTCAGCTTAGAAGCTATGGAATTCTGGAGCATAGACAGCTTTTTTAAGGGTGTAGATTCCTGGTTGGTTCACAGATCTCCGGAAGGTACCCTGCATCTATGATTACAAATTGGACAAGTACATTATTGAAGAAAGAAAAGAGAAAAGAATATTTACGTGAGAACAGAGGTGAAGGTAGATATGGAAGGAGTTCAAGAATAGAAGAGGGATTGGATATAATAAGAGTTCAACTAATGAAACCCCTACAGAATGATAATTCAATGAATATCAAAGTAAAACATAATAAGGAAAGGAAATCAGGCTGATGCAGGCAATTCAGAGAGAGTGTTCATTGCTCTTCCATTTACAAATCTAAATTATTGTAATGTTTCTTTCATCAATTTGTATTCCAGAGTAAGAGTATAAATGAGAGCAGGAAAGCTGAGGTAACGTGCACGTTTGTAAGCTTTGCGATGATTCTTCAAGACTCACACAAAGTGAAGACAGAGAAATTCTTCCATGTAGCAGAATATTTGGAAAAAAGAAAAAGACTAAAAATTAACAGCTTTTCTCCCCCTCAAACATTTAACTTTTTTGTGATATACATTTGAATGTTTAGGTATACAAATACATATATTCACTTTTTCTAAATGCTGCAACACAAAGTCATACTTTCCTACTAACTCATAAATTTATTGATGTGTCCAGTCAAAGAGTGATGCTATTTCCTTTGACTTTTTTAAATCAGTTCCCACATGGAAAATTCTAAGTTCCAGAAATGAAAGTAAGTGTTTAAATTACCATCAAGAAATTCATACTAGGCTATATTAATATAGATAATTGTCATTATAATAATATATTCTATTGTAAATTCACTGTTATTGTCTCTAGATTATTTGATATTTAACTGCCATTTCTTCAACTACAAAATTAATTAGAGTATAACACTCCCCCTATTAATGTTGGAAATTAACATATGAGGCAGCATAGCTAGTTTCAAACAGAAAAATTATCAGTCCTTGCTGGAATTTTAGGTAATTTCCATTTAGAATATGCATAATTACATTTTTTATAATAATTTTTGAAGACAAACTTAGATTCCTTTTACTTTTCATTTTATTTAAGGTAATTTTCAAGAAAAACGAAAAGCTTGATCAGGATTCTGTATAACCTTATCAAACAAAGAAAAGCAAAACATTTTATTAGCAATAATCCTACTTTATGGTTACAAAGGTAAAGCCTAGAAAGTTCCTTTTGTTGTTGTTGTTGCTGCTGTTGTAGTTTTTAAGATGGAGTAATTGTTCATTTTTATATACGTGTTAAACACTTTACTTGTTAAACATCTTTTCCAGTAGGAAACAGAGAAAGAAAAGCAGTTATCAGATACTCTATTCTGCTCGGGCCTGGGTTTCCTTTTGCCCACATGGTAAGGTAGAGGGTTGTTTGTACACCCCCTCTTTCATTAGTTTATCCAACTATTCCTTGACCCACTGAGATGGGTCCTAGTTTGGGCCAGTCACTGGACTGCCTTTCCCTCAGTCTTTTCTCCATTTTTGCCCCTGAAGTTCTTTTAGACAGGAACAATTCTGGGTCAGAGTTTTCGACTGTAGGATGGCAACCCCATCCACACTCGATGCCCTGTCTTTCTTTTGGAGTTGGACTCTACAAGTTCCCTCTCCCCACTGTTGAGCATTCATCTGTGATCCCTCCCTTTGAGTCCTGAGAGTCTCTTACCTCCCACCAGGTCTCTGGTATGTTCTAAAGAGTCCCTACATTCTTTTTGTAAAATTGTGGCATCAGCATTGAGAGCGACACTTGTAGGGCTGTTTCAGCACTTTGTAATGTCAAATGACAATCTAAGCCAGTGGCTCATGACCTTCCTAATACTGTGACCATTTAATATAGTTTCTCATGTTGTAATGAGCCATAAACACAAAATTATTTTGTTGTTACATCATAACTGTAATTTTGCTACTATTATGTAGTGTGATGTAAATATATTCGCTTTCTGACAGTCTTAGGTGACCACTGGGAAAAGGTAGTTCATAACCAGAGGGACCATGAACCAGAGGTCAAAAACACTGATTAATGCACAACTTTTTCTATTCACCAAGGAAAAGCATAGCTGGGGAAAGGCTGGAGGAAACTCCTTCTGAAGGACGAACACCCAGGTGATGAAGTCTAGGACTAGCCCTGAGCCCAGCCACCCACAGTGAGAGGAAATGTGTTAAGGAGTCTTCCTAGCATTTGCTACTACCACCCCACAGCCATGCCCTTGTCAGCTTCCCTTGGCATAGTTCACAACTCTTTCATTTCTTTAACAGCAAAATTTAGGAAAGTAAATTCCCTTATCAGCTTTTCTCCCTTTGAGTAGCCAGTAGCTAAATTCATGCAATATTTAGAGATCCATCAGCACAGATGGCAGCTTACACCTTGGAGTTCTAGGAGAAGAGATAGAGGGTAAATCACTCTGGTCGTCAGAGTTGAACAAAGTGTTTATCATACAGCCTCAAGAACAGCATTATTTGGTTGTGTGAGAAATTCTTCGAATATTTCTTCTCTCTTAACCTCAGAATGAAAAATACATTTGAAGGCACTTGTGAATTTCAATTGTAATATCAACTTGCTGCCTACCTTTTTACAGTAATCATTTTATTTTTAGCTGAGCCTTACTTAAAATAAGATCCTCACTAGAGTTTTGTATAACACATCAGTAAGCTGATTTATGTATTTGTTCATCTGATTTATTTATAAATAGAAATATAAAAGTCATGTTTAAGGCTCAATATGATGGCACTACCTCTTATTCCAATATGTGAGAGACTAACCCACAACAGGAGAAAGTATTTCATCCTAGTATGTTTTCCTGTTATTTGATTAAACAAAGCAAAATAAAATGACAAAAACAACTTAGCACAGGGATCATGGGGTATTCCTTGCTACTTTTGTCCTTTGTGTGTGTGTGGGGGGGTGTTAATTTAAAATCTTTTTTCTTTAATTTCTTCACTTTATTTCTGGCTCTCTGCCCCTCCTGGTCCCCCACCCCAACTACCCTTTCCCCATTCTCCCTCCCCTTCTCTGAGCTGATGCCCACCCCCTGGCATACTCCTACAATGGCACTTTAGGTCTCTGCAAGGCTATATGCTTCCTCTCTGACTGAGGCCACACAAGGCAGTTCAGCTAGTAGAGGATAGATGATATATAGCCAATAGCTACCTCTATATCATAGTGCATTATTCAGAAAATTCAGGACAGAAGTTCAAGGAAGACACCTGGTGGGAGGAATGGACCAGAAACAGTGAAGGAAGATTTCCTACTAGATTGCTCTTCAGCAGTTGACCAGCTTACTTCCTTATAAAACCCACACCCATATGGCTAGAAACGGTACCACCTACAATGGACCAGACTTTTTCACTTCAACTTTCAGTAAAAAAAAAGTTTCGTAGCCATGTTCAAAGGATTTGGTGATGGAGCCAGTTACCAAATTTAGGATCTTACTACCCATATGACTTTAGATTGTATCAAATTGACAAAAAACTAACCAATATAAAGCTGCATAATCACATACTCTTTCAAATAGGAAGCTAAGTCAAATAAAAAATATTCACATTAGGAAGCAACTATATAATATTCAATATTGGTGTTTATAAATATGTAGCCGTTTAATGTTTATATCATTAACTATATTTATCTTTCAAACAGTTATATTTCTTCATTGTAGAATGTTTCAAAATCCTTTCTTCTAACTTTAAAGAGATCTGTTCACATTACCCTTCTATAACATAATATTTATTTGTAAAACCAGTTTCATCCCTGCTTCCTTACATATAGCAGTCTCCAAATTCTGTTAACTGTCATTTTCTAGTCAACTACCACCCAATCACTATTCTTAATTAAATGTTGCAAATCCATTATAGATATAATATATAATATTCTAAATATTGCAAAACTTCACAAAAGTAAAGTTTACATAAATAATTGTGTGATTTTGTTTCATTTAACCTTCTTAATTTTTACATTTTATTTCTTTGAGAAAAAAATAAGGTGCACTGCTTCGAAATAAATTTCCCACGTCTCTCCCCATTACCACTCTTCTATCCAAAAATATGACCTTCAGAGGAAGTTTCTTGTTTCTTTTGCCTGGGCAGTGTTAGATGACAGAGAGTTTTCAGTACGGTTTACATGAACTATCCCGGATGCCATTGTTGCACTCTTAGGATCCTAAATTTGCCATATGGATTAAAAATTATGGCTTGATATCTTTGAAGGACTGCCACCATTGTATTCAGATTTCTGCTTAATTTTCAGCACAAGCTAACAATACAACTGTTGGACAGAAGGATTTGTTTAAGTTCTTTCTTGGGATTAGTCTTAAATCTATACTGTAGTTTTCATTGAGACCTTGCTAATATAAACCTGTTGTTGTTGTTTTGTTTTGTTTTGTTTTGATTGTTTTTTATTCTCTTGGGGTTCTAAAATTAACCACAAGCATTTCCCTCTAGTACTTGCCATTCCCATTGTCTCCATAAAATTCAAGTGCAAAATTTTCAATTTTAAAGGTATTTCTTCTGCTACCCTGAAGTGAGCTGATGTTACTGAAATATATAAAACCATATCTTAATTTTATGAACCTGTGAATATTGATTTGTATTATAAATATATGATTAAATCAAAAATCTTAAGAAGTTTAACCTTTATCATCTGAGTGATCACTAAAATCAGTCACGTGTTCCTATAAGACATTGGCAAGTTTATTACAGCAAATATAAATATGGTGTGGTCATTTGAATACACTTGGTCTTTAGAAAGTGTGGCTTTATTGGAGGAAGTGTGTTACCTTGGACTTTGGAGTTTTCCTCTTATGTTCAGGCTCCACTCATTGTAGAAGAGAGCCTTCTCCTAGCTCCCTGAGGAAGTCTTCCATTTGTCTTCTGAACAAGATGTTCCTTAATACCGCCCAAGCCATGCCTGCCTGGGTGCTGACATGATTTCTGCCATGATGATAATAGACTGAACTTCAGACCCTGTAACTGGCCCCAATTAAATGGTGCTACTCATAAAAGTTATCTTAGTCATGCCATCTTTTCATAACAATTAAACTCTAAGATAGATGAGAAAGGTCATGGAACACAAAGGGTTTGGAAGACATTAAAACCTAGACACAACTTTGAAACTTGCCACAGGTAGACCCTCTGTAGTAAGTATAGCCTTTCTAATACCGTGACTTTGGCTCCTGTCCTCTGAAATATCAAAGAATCTATTTGTGTTTCTATAATGGCAATATATTATGACAGTAAGAGGAAACTACTTAGTAATAGATGTTTCCTTATGTCAGGGTTTATCTCTGATGCTCTATCTTCAGTGACGTTACAGTCCTTATCTGATTGGTGAGTCGATCCATCCTCAGAACCTCACCTGGAAGATCTAATTTTCATGAGCCCTGTTACACAAATTATCTTAATTTCATAAGAATTATGAGACCAATCATCCATAATCAACTCACCTGTGTTTTTTGAACGTTCATGATTGCAATAGTTGTAATTGTGGAAGATGGCAATTCTCTGCAGTTTCCCATGTCTTCCAATGTTTGTGTTCTTTCTCCCCTAGTTGGATATGGTCCCTGAACACAGAAATGACACAATAAATATCATATTTAGTGTCAATTACTCATTCAGTACTCAGTCTCACAATATTGTGTGGTCATATATTTCTGCATTCCTAAAGGTTCACTGAAAATATAAGCTTTTCTGATTGGGAAGGGGATTCTGGGAGTAGTAATTGTTCATATCCATAAATATCTATATTCAGATGACTATTCAGTGCTTATTTAATTTAGCAAAACAAAATAATTAAGCTTAGTTTATGTGCAAAATGAGTCTTATTGAGTGGTTTAAGATACCAGGTATAAATGTGGTACTGTGGAATGCACCTTAAACCAACCAAAGAGTTTTGGTTACCCATATATCAGTCATGACACACCACACACTGGTCTCACATACTAGCATCATAGTATGTAGTGTTTCATAGAACTTTAATAAGTGATTATTATTTTATTCTGACATGTAGTAGGTAATCATAAAAGTATGAAAATTATCTAACTTATTGAAGCATTAATTCTCTAAAATACTACCATCTAGAAATTGTGAAAGAAAGATTGCAATAGAATCTACAAAAGAAAACTTTGCTATTTTCTAATATTTTGCATAACTGAACAAAACTATTAAACACACTTATGATAAATAGTTTTCCTTCTAGGGATGATATATATATATATATATATATATATATATATATATATATATATATACATTTAAGAAGCACCAATAGTGTCTATATAGATGGCTACATAATTAACATTATTGTTCTGATATCCTTTTATTTTGGGAATCACTAGTAATTATATAAATATATCCTCATACCTATACATGAATTTGCTATGAGATTGTGTCTCCTAGAAATAGTAGAAGCTGAACACAGAAAGGAGCACCTACAGAACTGCTTAAATTTGAGCTGAAAAAGAACAACCAGAGTAAACATACTAACATGTACATGGAAATTCCAGGAGACCTAAACCCTATGTCTTTGAAAAGACAAACCTTTGAAAAGAAGACGAACTGTAGTCAAGTAAAGAATACTGTGAGCTAGAGAAATAATCTCCTCTAGGAAAGAATATTTACCAATATTGCTTATCTAAGACCAAATGACCAACCATAAAATTGTGTATACATATAACATTGTACAGACAGATCAGGATGCACTTATATTCTTAGGATTACATAAATAAATGCATACCACACACACACACACACACAGACACAAACACACACGTGCACACACACACACACACACACACACACACACACACACACACAGAGGCATTCATACCACAAATTAAAAAAGAGACCATGACTTACCAGAAGGAGTACATGGGAGTGTGTTTGGAGGAAGAAAAGTAAGGAGTAAATTATATAATTATATAATAAAGTAAAAAGTATAAAATATCAATTACAACTGGACTGTAATAATAATAATAATAATAATAAATTAATTAGACAATTATTTACTGATATTATTTCACTTTATCCCAAGATAACTTTTTATTTATCACTTTAAAGCCAAAGGGGGCTGAATCTTGGCAGAGTTTTTGGTAGGAGCAGAGTTTGAATGTAATAAAAGCAAATTTCACTAATGTATGAAACTATCAAAAGATTAAGACAGTTGATGACTTTAAGGAAACACTATTTCATTGCTGTTTCTTATAGAGCATTGTCAACTCAAAGGTAGCTGCATCATCAAGAAGCCCAAGACAGTAAGAGTGAGACTGGTGATTCTCCAAGCAGCTATTACAGAACATTAGAACATTCTAACTCTTAGTCAGCTGGCATGAAGGAGTTTTCCTGTACAGTTCCGTTTTGACTTGTGTGTTTGTTATAGTCTTAACTACCAGGTTTTAGAGGCAACAGAATGGGTGCCAAGAACCTGCACTGTGTGGTAGAACACTATGTAACTCATTTTGCAACAGTGTACATTCAGGAACTTCCAACTTTCTCTTTTATAGGATTTTGCGCTTTCTTTGCATACCACCTAGAGTTTGCTAACCCTGCTGCAAGCACTGATCTGGATATTACCTTCCTATACCATTGTATGTTTCACTCTCCTCCCTTATTTAAAGCATCTTACTCCCCACGCCCTCTTTCTAATTTTCTCTCCTCAACAAGAATTCTAAATTGAACATAATAAAACCAGTTGTTCAAAGTTAATGTCTACATATGGAGGAGGACACATGTTTATTTGTCTGGACATTGGCTACCTCAATCAGCATGATTATTTTAAGAGTTTCAGTCATTTATTATCAGAGTTCTTAATTAGATTTTTATAGCTAAATGAAATTCCATTGTGTATACAGGCTGCATTTTAATTATCTGTTTTTGTTAAAAGGGTGCCCAGGCTTATTATATTTTCTACCTATTGAGAATAAAAAATGAATAATTAACATGGGTGACCAAGTATCTCTGTAATAGGTATCAAGTCACTTGAATATATGCCCATTCAGTATTCCTACATCACATGGTAGTTCAATTTTTAGCATTTTAAGTACTCTCTACCCCAAGTTCCACAGTGGCTGCAAAAATTTCCACTTCAATTGACAGGGAATAAGGTTTTCTCTTTTCTACCTACTCACCAGCATTTACTGTGAGTGCTGTCATTTGATTTCTTGATGATAGCCATTATGACTGAGGTAAGGTAGAGTCTCAAAATAGTCTTAATTTACATTTCCCTGGTGGCTGAGGATATGGAACATTATCACATTGCCCTTGCTCAATGACTTTTTATTTTAAACTATTTACTATTAATCTTCTGTGTAAAAATAAGATAAATCATGAGCAATCTTCTCATAATTTTTCATAAATTCAGAATGACTTGTGTTCATGAAAATATGTTTTCATTAATAGAAAAATGTATCCTGGAACTAGGCAACATTTAAATAATTCAATAAGTAAGATATGTATAAATATGAGCCCTACCAACTAGATTGCAAATTTAAAATAAAACACTCTTTAATTAATAATAATATGGAATAATTTATACACTTAATATCCATTATAATTTTAATTTAACCACTAGTGTTCTAATGTGTGTGTACATATATATATATATATATATGCAATTAAATTAAAAATAATGTTAAAAGCTATATTGTTAAGATATATTCATATAAAATAAGAGTGGTAGGGTTATGTGGCTCCTATATGAATTAATGAAATGTTTCTAACAAAACAATTTAATAGTCAGTATAGAATATTAAAAAATGGCTTAATTCAATTCTATGAACTACCGATTCTTTTCCAACTCAGGATAAGTCTGTTGTTCCTCATCCTCTTTATTCTCCCTTTCCTGCTTTTTTGCTCCCTCATTTCTTTTTTCTCTCTCCTTCAACAAAGTTAAAGAACATTCAATTTTCAAACCTTAATCTTTCTATTTTATCTTCTACTGAGCCACATAACTTGAGTTATGATACCTGAAGAATTAATCCCTCTTCATGTTTGTAAATTACACTTTCACAATGAAGAATTGTGTCAATTTCCTTTGCTAACTATAGTATTTATCAAATTACTACATCTTAAATTATTCACTCACTGCTGAATGCATTTATCTTGACTAAATGCAGAGACTATCACTATTATGGAATCTCTGATATTCTTAAAATTTATTTAAAGGCTATGTTTGGAGGCATAACCCTGCAATTCCTACAGTGGGAGTCTAAAGTAGGAAAGCCTGAATTTTAAGTCACAGAACATCCCCAAGAAGGGGCTGCTGAGAGAAAGAGAGAGAGAGAGAGAGAGAGAGAGAGAGAGAGAGAGAGAGAGAGAGAGAGAGAACACGGAAATAATATTAAATATTTTTTTTCTTTTTAGAACATGAAATATAGGTAGGTTAGTGATGATGGTTAGGATTGGAAATGGAAGTTCACTACTCAACAACCTGCCATCTCTGAAAGAATCATCACTCAAAACCTCCACAGTGATTTCTCCTGGGTATCTTTAAGCTCCATTCTTTCCTCTAACCTTTATTTCTATTTCATATCTTGCTTCTTGGAAAGCTTACTGCCTTGTAGATTTGCAGCCTTCCTAATTTCCATCCTCAGCATTCTGCTGGATCGCTGAGTCTAGAGGGACGCCCTTTTCTATTCACTTTTCTTTTCCAACTGCAATAGAACCTTCTGAATTACCGACTTCTTCACTCCTAAAATGAAGTTCACTTAACTGAAGTTCCGACAGTGGTAAACTCCAACCCATTATGGTGCAAACTGGAAAGCCTAAATTATCTCTGACATTATTCCAGTCATTTGAAAACTCCATATCAGAATTTGTCTCCTATATAAAACTTGGTATCTAGAAAGGAAAACAAAATGCAAAAATAAATGAGGACATATAAATAGCAGAGAGAACTGGGGGAAACAGCACACAGAAAAAGTGAGTATAGTTTATTTGAACAAAACACCCAGCATTCTGCAGTGTTTGTGACATTGACAAAGCTTAACCTTAGAGAAAGCAGTACTGTTGATGGATCTGTTTATGATTGTTCTCTTGTTTGTCACCTGTCACTGCACTAGAGTAAAACTACCACACTGTGCCTGAAACATCTGATGTGGCCAACAGAACTCTATAGCTTTACCCATGACATCAAAATATGTTAGCTATAAAATCAATGAAACTATCATCAAACTCCTGATCAAAACTTTCCAAAGGAAAAGATAGTATATTTGTGTTACTATTCTTAAATGGAGAAAAACAGAAGAAATTCATTCATTTCTTATCTCGACTTGCTTGTATCCATTCACAGGTTGTCTAGCAAATTCCTTGCTCTTGTTTCTTCCTCAGTTTTGCTACACTAGGTTCTTTTTGTTGAATTTTGAATTCCATTCTCACATGTATGTTTTCATAGCAGAGACTGTGTGTCAAGTTGTTTATTGAATTGAAATTATTACACTTACTTTTATAGTCCAGAATAGGGGAAAGGAACAAGATGTAGAAAATGCCTACAAGTACAAAGGTGACCAGAATGGGCAGTGCTGAACATTGATTCTTTCATTAATCTCAATGAATTGTTTTACTTGCCTTTTGTTTTATTTCTTCAGTGGGTATGCATATACCTACTTTTGGCTTTTTATGTTGAAATAGAGAAAATCTAGAGGAAGCTGAAGAGGAGGGCAACACTGTAGGAAGACTAGCAGTCTCAATTAACCAGGACTCCCATGACCCTGAACTCTCAGACACTGAATCACCAAACAGGCAGCATATACCAGCTGAGATGAGGCCCCCAACGCAAATACAACTGAGATTTCCTGGGTCTGTGTTCAGTCAGTGAAGATGAATGTAACCTTCAAGAGATTGGAGGTCCCAGGAAGTTTAGAGGTATGATGGGGTGGGTGGGGTGGAGACATCCTCATGGAGAAGGGGAAAGGGGGGCATCAGGGAGAAGGTATGGGATGTGGAACAGACAGGGAATAAAATCTGGAGTGTAAAAATAAATAAATGAATAAATAAATAAATAAATAAATAAATAAATAAATAAATAAATAAATAAATAAAAAAAACACAAATTAACTGAATCAACTAAAATTATAACTTCTCAAATCAGCAACCCAAATCAACCATTTAAATAAGTTATAATCCTGGAGACCTGAGAACTGGAGAGAGTTATAGGGCAGGGGATCTGTTTTAAATTGTCATTACTCTAGAGAAATCATGGAACTTGATAGTTCAGTCTGAAGGCATCTTGGGAGCAGGCAGTGGAGATTTGGGGAAAGGTTATGGTAGCCTTGATACCTCATATCCTCAGCTGATTAATGGCTTATAGTGAGATAACTCGGAATCATTAAGTGAGTAATGCTTAATAGAGAGACAGCCTGAGATCATCTGCTGAATAATAGCTTAGAGTCATCCTGGAATCCTCAGATCAGTCATAGTGTAGAATAGGACAGTTCCAAGTCTGTGGTCAGCAGGCTGGAGCCAAAAAGAAGACATTACGGCACTTACTTTTTTTTCTCTCTCTCTGTTTGTATTATACTTAAGTTCTGCCAAAAGACCAAGTCAGCTGTTGAAAGACCCTCTTCTTTCTTGCTGTTATCCAAAACCTCTTACTTGGGTCATAGAACAAACAGTTGCAGTTTCCCCTCTCCCCTTGCCATGCCTAGAGTAGATCCCATGGGCCATCTTCCTCAGCCTCTAACACCAACAATTACTACCTGTGAACAAGCCAGCTGATCAAGCCAGTAAAACAAGAAACACACTTTGAAAATTTACAGAGGAAATCAAAAGCAAGAATCAAAACACCAACCCAAAGGACAAAGCCAGAAATCAACTCCTTGACCTATATTCACCTCAAATCAGGAAATGTTGATGTCAACATAAGAATATAATAATAGCTGACTTATAATAATAATAGCAACATAACTAAAGCACACGCACACACACACACACACACACACACATCCATGTTAACACCAATAATATGAAGAAGATAGAGGTACTTGATGATGAAATGAATAAATCCCTTTAAAGAAAACACAAAAGAGCAATTGAGAAAATAAACTTAAAAGACAGCCAATGGAAAACACTTGAAAGAAATGAATAAAATTGTCCAAGACCACAAAAACCAAAATAGAAATAAAACAAAAACACGAAACAGTGAATTCTGAAGATGAAAAGTTTAAGTATGGTAATAGGAGATCCAGGGGCAAGCTCCAAACACACAATACAAGAAATGGAAAGAGGATCTAAAACACTGAAGACAATGATTGAAGAAATGGACACCATAGTCAAAGAACAAGTTAGATATAAGAAGTTTCTGAGAAAAGACATCCAGTAAACCTGGGACACAATGAAAATACCAAATCTAAGAATAATAAAAGTAGAAGAAGAAAACAATTCCAGAACAAAACCTCAGTAAATATTTTCACTGAAATTATGGAAAACTTTTTTTCTAACCTAAAGAAAGGAATGTCTCTGAAGGTATGAGAAGAAAACAGAACACCAAGTAGATTAGACCAGACAAGAAAGTCTCTGTACCACATAATAATAAAAATAATAAACTTAAAAACAGAATTTTTAAGGGGAAATGATCAAATAACATATAATAAAGGCCTATTAGAGTTAATCCCGATTTCACAATGGAGACTCTAAAAGATAGAGGGGATAAACATGTTCTTGAGACTTTAAAAAGACCACAGTTCCCCATCTAGACTACTAAACCCAAGAAAATTTACAACCACCATTAATGGAGAAAGTAAAATATTCATGACAAAGTCATATTTAAACAATAATTATAAATAAATATAGCCATACAGAAAATGAAAGAAAGAAAAGTCCAAACCAAGGAAAACCAAGGAGCTAAACCCATTAAAGTATGGGAAATAAATAATATCACACCAGCATACTATAAAAAAGGGAACACACACACACACACACACACACACACAAACACAAGCACACACAAAATCACCATCAGTACCACCACCAACAACAACAGCAGCAAAACAACATGAATGAATAACAGTGCTGTTCATTGATATTCCTCAATATAAATGGTATCAATTTCCTAAATAATAAGACAAAGACTAATAGAATTGAGGTGGAAACAGGATCTGCCCCTGTGAAACACACAAAATCACAACTCAACATCAAAAGTAGACATTACATGAGGATAAAGAGTTAGAGAATGCTATTACAGGCAAATGGACTTAAGGAGCAATCTGGTATAACCATTTTAAAATTAAAATAAAGGCTTCAAACAAAAATTAATCAAAAGAGATGGGTAGGATATTATACACTCAGCAAAGAAGAATTCACCATGATATTTCAGTTGTTAACATATGTGGTACAAACACAAGGGTATACACACTTGTAAAAGAAACAGTACTAGAGCATAAATCATACATTGATACTTATTCACTGATAGGAAGAGACTGCAATAACCACAACATACAAGTTACCTAGCCGAAACTGAAAAGAGAAACATCAAAAGGAACCTATAAATATTTTTCAGAACATTTCACCCAAACACAAAAGAATATGCCTTCTTTTTAGCACCTTACAAAATTTAAAATTAACCACATACTTAGACAAATCTGAATATATACAAGAAAATGGAAGTTATTAACTCCATGAATTCTATTGAACTACTCTTAATTAAATCTAGATACCAATAACAGGAGAAACAGCAGAAAGCATACAAACTCACAAAAAGTGAACAACTCTTTACTGAATGAAAACTGGATCATAACATAAATAAAGAAATTGAAGACTTTCTAGAACTTATTGAAATAAGCACATGACATACTGAACTAGGGAACACAGTAAACTGGTTAAGTGGAAAGTTCATAGCACTAAGTTCCTACATTAAAAAAAATGGAGGGATCTAATATTAGCAACCTAACTGCATACTTGAAAACTAGAAAAAATAGAAGCACAGCAAAGAGTTGCAGACAGTAAGAAAAAAAATCAAACTTAGATCTGAATTTAATAAAGTAGAAACAAAGAGAAGAATAAATGAATCAGAGAAATAAACACGGTTTTCTATGAGAAAATCAAGATGAAAGACCTTAATAAATATTTTTAATAGCAAAAATAACTTTGAGGTAAAGACGAGGTCCAGGAGACAGGAAAACGTAAAGGGAGATAAATATGAATAAACTACTATTATATAAATATAAAAATTTAATAAAATCCAGATTTTTATGCAAAAAGTAAAAAATGAAGTAATTGCAATTAAAGAAAAAATAGACCCCCCCATAAACACACCAAAGACACAGAATATCCAGTTTAATAAAGTGAGAAACAAAAGGGTATCACTAACAGCAGATACTAAGGAAATTCAAAACATCAGAAGGACATAATCTGTACCGTACCAAAATGAACAAATTGGAATAAATTATATCAAGGTCAGATAAGCAGTTTAAATATGCAGATAATGTCTAGTGAAATGGAAGCCATCATTAAATTTCTCCCATTAAGAAAAAAAAGCCCTGTTCCTTATGATAGTATTCTAGAACAAAATTGTACCTCAATATTCATTAAGTTAGTTCACAAAATAGAAACAAAAGGAGCATTGTCCAATTAATTTTAGCAGACCACAGTTACTGTGATATTCAATATAAACCATCAACAGAGAAGGAGAATTACAGACTAATTACCTTTATGAAATTACACATGAAAAATAAAATACTTGCAAATGGAATCCAAGAACACATAAAAAAAGATTATCCAAAATGATCAAGTAGGTTTTGTCCTGGAGATGTAGGGATGGTTTGATACATGATAACCTGTCAATGTAATCTACCATATAAACTAACTTAAAAAAGAAATGGAGAAAAAAAAAATAAAAGCAAACAATCCAATCAAAACAACAATAGGATCATTGCATTAGATGCACAAAAAGCACTTCACAAAACTCTAACACCCATTTATGACAAAGCCTTCCCCTCCAAGTTCTAATTACCGTGTATGGGAAGACATTCTGCAGGTAATAGAAAGAGAAACCTGGACTCCAATAATCTGTACTGCCCACAAGATGTGTTGGAACAATGGAAAAAGAGAATTTGCAGTAATGCTCAATTAATGTCTGGTTTAGCTTGAGCCCCACTGCATGATAGGGAGTCTTTGCCTGAAACTGCCTGGAAGGGCAGAAACAAGAGAATGGATAGCCCAGACTTCTCTGTTAGAACCGAATACAACTAGGAAAAAAATGTAACAGTTCTTAATAATATTCTGCTATATTCATAGCCCGGTTCCTTGTCCAGTCATCATCAGAGAAGTGATGACATTAGATGGTCATCTGGCATTAGATAGGAATAGAGCCAGAGACCCACAGACAGATATTACATAAAAAGAAAGTCAAAATTATAGGTCTCTATGATTGTTTGTATATGCTTGGGTCATAGAGTGGCACCATTCAGAAGTATGGCCTTGTTGGAGTAGGTGTGTCATGGTGGGGATGGGTTTTAATCCCCTAGTTCTAACTGTCTGGAAGCGAGTATTCTGCTAGCAGCCTTCAGATGGAGATGTAGAATTCTCAGCTCCTCCAGCACCATGCCTGTCTAGATGCTGCCATGCTCTCACCTTGGTAATGGTCTGAACCTCTGAATCAGTAACCAACCCCAAGTAAATGCTGTCTTTATGAGAGTTGCCTTGGTCATGGTGTCTGTTCATAACCGTAAAATCCTAACTAAGACAGTCTCCATCAGATCCATCCCCTCAGATCTTAGGGAATGCTGCAGAAGAGGTGGAGAAAAGAGGGGATTTAGGGCACCAGGAGTCCATGAACCCCTGATGAATTCATAGCAGCTCACAGATACTAAAGTGGCAAGCTTAGAGCTAGCATGGGTCTGTACCAGGTCCTTTGTTTTTGTGTCTTAACTGTTAACTTAGTATTTTTGTGGAACTTCTATCGGTTAGAATGATTAGAGTATGTCTGTGGCTCTTTTTCCTGATTGTAGGACCTTTTACACTCCATTGGGTTGCCTTTTCCAGTCTACTAATTAATGAGGGGCATTGCCCTATTTTACTGTATCTTGCTTTGTCAAATTTGGCTGTTGTCTTTTGGAGGACTGCTCCTCTATTAAGAAAAACAAGGGGAAGTGGGCCTGGGGGAGAAATAGGGCAGCTCTACCAGTGGGGGAAGAGTGAACTATGTATTGTATGAGAGAAGAATATATTTTCAAAAACAAAACAAACAAAACAAAACAACAAAGCAAAGCAACCCATGACCCAGAACAAAGGATATGAAAATTGCAATGAAAATATGGCAAACATGCAAAACCAAGACAACCTATATATCCCAAAATATCCTACAAGTGCTTATTTATTTCAAAATTACTATAATATGTAGTATCTGATGAGATTTTTAGAATTTAATAGTAGAAATGATTCATGAGTTGAAAGAAGAATCAAGATTTATTTGAATTCACTACAGACCCTGCTAGAATAATAAAAGTAT